>NC_140176.1:23599202-23639992 GCF_963971535.1 Notolepis coatsorum | reverse complement strand
TAATCTTGTTGGCCGTTGTCTATTATCTCTCCTGCCTCTGTCTCTGCCTGCTGCGAGCAGGCTCCCTCCCACACACACACACACTCACTCACTCACACACACACACACACACACACACTCACTCACACGGGTGCTGCGCTGCCGACTCAGTACAGACAGCTCTGCTCTCATAATGGCGGAGAGAACGAAATGTTCAAAAGTCTGGGTCTATTTTACTAAAGTCGAGTGCAACAAGACATTTGCCAGTAATGTATAAGCGCTGGTACTTGTCAATGTGGCTGGCGGGGAGATAACGTTAGCTCCGAGTAGAGTAATGGCTGACAATCCGGAAGTAAATAAACGAACGAGAGCTTCTGATTGGTGGTAAGAAGAAGAGGTGGGTGCAAGCCGTGGGACGTAATTGGCAGATCGACTGTCTGTCTCTGAATGTAACGTGACTACGTCACAGCCAAGAAAGGGAGCACTCGATTTGTGAAAAACTCCCTGTTCCTAAACCACACGCTATCAGTTTTACCACAGTACTGGCAAAACGGGAGGAGGCTATAATAAAAACAAGCGCCCTTCATCCAAATCCACCCACACCGGATTTCTTTTAACCAAAAAATGTATTATATGTTATCGGAGCTATCAATAACGTTATCGAGTTTATCGGGATGACGTCATAATTGCTGATATCGGCCTTATCGTGCATCCCTAAACAGTATATGCAACAGGTGGAAACATTCATCATAGCTAACTGCTAACGCTACTAGCTAAATTAGCTTCAGCTAGCAGGCATGAATAACGGTTAATATAATATTCTCTACCATGTAAAAACGAACACGGCACTACTCCGCTGGCGTTTGCAATCGAAAGCATACATACAACATACAACATACAACATAATCGACATTATTGCCATGCAGTACTCACCAGTCTTAACGATGCAGAGAGACATGAGGTAGCAGCCAGGAAGCTGCCGCACAGGTGCATTCTGGGAGGCGGCGCAGCACAAGTGCAGTGCAGTCTGGGTGATGAGACACAATGACGACAGCATACGTTGAGCAGCATACGTTGATTCAACATTTATTAGATATTGGCATTTCAATCATTAAAATGCAACCACAAAACAATATTGATTCAATGACATGTTTTCAACATTGGCCAAGTGGTTCATCGGTTAATGGTTGATCCACCATCAATCGTCGACCTTAACCAAAAATCAAGCATTTTGACCATAACTCAACATTGAATTAACATCTTTTGCTATCTGGGTAAGCATTGTGTAAACTTGTTTGGCAAGGGCTTAAATGTAACGGACATTCATGTATGTACAAATTATTACACAGTTTGTAATAACACGTTCATTAAGTTTGAGAGTAAATGAGTATGGATCTATTTTTACAGTCTATGGTTTGAATATGTCTTCCAGTGATGTCATCAGAAAACGATGAATCCTTGTGTGGTGTTAATTACAGGTCAATGAAATGATTGATTGATTGATTGATTGATTGAAAATTTTATTAACAGATTGCAGAATGGGTACAGTACAGTACAGCTCAATACATACAATTGTTAAGGGGATGCAGACCAGAGAAAGGCTTTCGTCTTGTTTACATCAGGGTCCCCCATTTTCAATTTATCATAACATATACAGTATGACACACACAACATACAGATAGACAGTACTGCTACATCTATACATTTATGACATACCACATTTGCAAATACAGTACTGTTTGTGATACAAAAAGTGTCCAGAAAAGAGTGCATATACATTTGACGTAGAAACTGTACATTGGAGGAGGTTGGGTAGGTGGGGTGGGGTTGGGGGGGGGGGGGGACTGTACATTGGAGGGGGGGGGGGGGGGGTTGGGTAGGGGGTGGGTGGGGGACACTGCACACTGTACATTGGAATACTGACAAAGCCATACTTGGTAATTTACTGTACAACTGGGTTAGGACATTTGTAGGGGCCAGTTTCGAATTGCAGTCTCCCGTATGTGTTCTTTGAGAGTGTTTTTGAAAGTGGGTAGTGATTCACATTCCTTTACAGCTTTGGGTAGGGCGTTCCACATTGATGTGGCATAATTGCAAAACGTGTTTAGTCCCTTGTTTGAGCCGAATATGGGTTTAACATGATTTGTGGAGCTCCCTCTGGTGTTGTGATCGTGGTATTCACTGACCTTTGGGAAGTATTTTGACATGTACATGGGTACCTTGGTCGTGTAGTGTATTTTGTAGACCAGGCCCATTGCAAGTTGCTGTACTCTGTCGTCTACTCTAAGCCATCCTAGGTTGTCAAAGTGGGTAGGGGTGAGGTGGGTTCTAGGAGTCAGGTCAAGCAGTAGTCTGACTAGTTTGTTTTGAGATGTGCTTTGGTACCATGAGGTCAGTCTTTTCATACGGAGCAGAAGCATGGACGCTGAATGAAGAGGCAAAGAGGATGATAGACTCTTTTGAAATATGGACGCTGAGGAAGATGCTGAAGATAACATGGAAGGATAAGATCAAGAATGAGGAGGTACTGAGAAGAGCGGATATGCAAGGAGGACAGCTGCTGGAGAGGTTGAAAAAGAGAAAGATGGAGTTGTGCGGGCATGTTCTGAGAGGATCCAGCGGGGAGATGTTCAAGAAGGTGGTGATGGGGAAGGTGGATGGAAAGAGAGGAAGTGGAAGACCAAGAAGAGGCTGGGTAGACGATGTATGTGATTGGAGCGGAGTGAGAGGCGGAGTCACGGAGTTGGAGAGAAGAAGTGGGGACAGAATGGGTTGGAGAGTGATAGGCAACCTTCGGAACGAAGAAGCCACCTAATGATGATGACCATGAGGTGCAAGCATAGTCGTAGTACCCTTGAATGAGTGCTCCTGCCAGAGTCTTCAGGGTATTCTTGTTTACCAGAGAGGAGATCCGGTACAAGAATCGAGTTCGTTGGTTGACTTTTTTATTACATTGGATGCCATTTTGTCACAGGAAAGATTAGCCTCTAGGATGGAACCCAGGTAGGTAATTTCATCTTTCCTTGTGACAATATTGTCACCCACTGTAACTGAGAAGCCGTCGGTCTTGCTGAGTTTGTTATTTGAACCGAAGAGAATGGACTCTGTTTTGCCCATGTGTAATGATAGTTTGTTGTCGGCGAGCCATATGCAGATTTAGCCTAGTTCCGAGCTGAGGGTTTTTTCAACCTGTAACTTGTTCTTGTCAGAGACCAGCAGGGCTGAGTCGTCCGCAAACAGGAACAAGTTGCAGTCACAAGCTGACGACATGTAATTTGCATAAATTAGGAACAGTAGCGGTCCTAGTATGCTTTCTTGTGGAACACCACAGCTCACTGGGAGGGGGGGGATAGGGTACTGTTTACCTCCACCATCTGTTCTCTCCCCTCCAGGTAGGATTGTATCCAGCTCACTGATAGACTATCATGATGGATTGGCAATCCCTCCTTTCTGCTTAGATTTTGGGGATATGGATGATATATGTGCATAATAATCATTGCATTTTAGCCTGTATTCAAACTGCCAGGGGGACTAATCCCAGAAGTACAGAGGGTTACTCACATATACACAACACAATTATATCTGCGCACGTCCCATGGAGCAGTCGGGAGCACAGTGGCCTTGCTCAATGGTTGTCCTTGAGAGAGTAACACTCATCCACTTCCCCACCCTGGATCCTCTCCCAGAGTCACAGGATTCAAACCAGACACCTCTAGGTGAAGCCCAAAACCGTTGAGAGGAGCTAGATTTTGAAACTTCTGTGTTCATCTTGTTGAATGAAAGACATGTTGATGTTTTGAGTTACATCTATATGTAGACATGTGTCTTACTTGTCCTTACTTGTCTCCTACTTAAGTGTGTAAGAAAGTAGTCACCTTCTGCCCACAAACCCAACGATGGTGTTAACCAGCCCAAACCAGACTGCCTGTTCTACAGAATTGACCCCAAACACACTCTCTAATGATTTGTAATAATGACCACTGCAGAGTTTTGTTCAAAATTGAGATGTCCTACCCACCATTTCCCAAAACGGATTTGCTCATGTCAAAATTATCTCCTTTTGGAATCCAACTGCATGACGTTATTCACAATCTTTGTGCATTTGCACATAAAATGCTCAAATAAATGTTTTGCCTCACCTTGGCCCCACCTCCCTCACCAATAAAGTAAAATAAATAAATAATACATATATGTATATATGCACACAAACATACTGTATAGCATTTTGGATACAGTAAACTGGGATTACTGTAGAACCTCCTTGCAAGCATAGACACACACACAAATACGCACACACACACTGTCAACTTTTTCAAAAGATTAAACCAGCAACACAATAATTCACCTCTCTCTCTCTCTCTCTCTCTCTCTCTCTCTCTCTCTCTCTCTCTCTCTCTCTCTCTCTCCTCTCTCTCTCTCTCTCTCTCTCTCTCTCTCTCTCTCTCTCTCTCTCTCTCTCTCTCTATCATTTAGTGCTACTTAAACAACATAGCCCTCAGCTGTCATGTCTCCAGAGTGCTGAGTATGAGTTCTAGCACTGATAGTTGAGTTTCAGCATATTGATTGCACCAAAACTGTTATCTGCTCATGGAGGACGAGGCTATCGAAAAAGCAATCACATGCACTTGCAAACATGCGCATGCAAACATGCGCATGCACACACACACGCACGCATGCACACACACACACACACACACACACACATACACACACACGCACGCACGCACGCACGCACACACACACACAGAAGTATTCATAGCCCCATTCTACCCGCGACATTCTACACCCGCTCATGCTGTACTCCTGTGTTGATCTTAATGTAATTTCTCGTGGAAGTGCTGTTATGTTATCTGCCACCAGGAGGCGCAAGGCCATTCTGGTGTGTTGGCAGGCTGGCTATCTGTCAAACTCATTGTACTGTGTAAATAAATATCTATCCATTAAAAAATGTTATCCCAACAAATCTCTTACATCATCATTGTGCTGTCAGAACTGAGAGAGAGAGAGAGAGAGGAGAGAGAGAGAGAGAGAGAGAGAGAGAGAGAGAGAGAGAGAGAGAGAGAGGAGAGAGAGGAGGAGAGAGAGAGGAGAGGAGAGAGAGAGGCATGTGTACAAGATAGCGGGTTGCTGGTAAACTGTATCTTTTCTACCTAAAGTTGAACCTAAATGTGTTTCTGACAACATTGTAAGTAGGATATCTACAACGCCAAGTTTGACATGGGGAATTGATTGATTGATTGAAAACTTTAAAAATGTATTGTTGGGTAGGAGGGTTGGGGGGGGGGGGGGGGGGGGGGGCACTGTACAACTGTACAAGCAAAACTGTACATTGGAATATTGACAAAACCATACTAGGTAATTTACTGTACATTGGAGGGGGTTGGGTTAGGACATTTACAGGGGCCAGTTTCGAATTGCAGTCTCCCGTAGGTGTTCTTTGAGAGTGGTTTTGAAAATGGGTAGTGATTCACATTCCTTTACAGCTGTGGGTAGGGCGTTCCACATTGATGTGGCATAATTGCGAAACGTGTTTAGTCCCTTGTTTGAGCCGAATCTGGGTTTAACATGATTTGTGGAGCTCCCTCTGGTGTTGTGATCGTGGTATTCACTGACCTTTGGGAAGTATTTTGACATGTACATGGGTACCTTGGTCGTGTAGTGTATCTTGTAGACCAGGAGCAGTTCATTTACACTTAACCCTGTAAGGCCCAAATTAAATTGACATTATCAACTTCAGAGGCCAGAATGTGGGACCTATATACACATTTACTATCCAATAGCATTGTGAGGCTGAACACAGGACCCATTGACTATGTAAATGTGCTCAAATAAACATTTACAGACTTGTTTCAAATAGCTAAAAGCTAAAAGTAATTTTGCAACCGAGGGTCTTACAGGTGTAAAGGTAAAGACACAGAAACAGCCCAATGTTTTTTTCAGAAAAGAAAACATGTGTTTATGGGACCTGAAATACTTGCCTTGTGTCTCTATTAGCTATGTTCAGCCTGGCTGGGCCAGGTCTGGTGTGGCATGGTTGGGTTTGCGTCTCCATTGCATTTCTTGTAAACTCTCCGTTGCTAGGCAAACTTTCATAATGCACACCAACAACTGTGGTATGCAAGTTAAACCATGATGAACAGTCCCAGCCAGCTTTGGCCAGGTTGTAAAAGGTGGCTGTCTCAGCTGGGTCCAGCCAGGTTGGGCCAGGTTCTAAACACAATGGAGACGCTCACTGTGTGCCAGACAGGAAACAGCATGGCTAAACCCCGGCTAACAAGGCATTGTTGAAAATGACTACACTATGGAACCTTTAAAACCAGCATTTCTGTAACACTAGAGAAAGGCCCTAATTGTTTTGGGTCAAGTCAAATATTTTATTGTCTCTCCAGACCACAGATTAAAGAGGACATGAACTTGTTATCAAACCTGTTCTCACCATAACAATATTAAGTAGTCCTAACAGTCTTTACAAAATCAAGGTGATTTTTTGCGACCGCGGTCAAGGCAGGAATAAACTGGGTTGTGGGGAGCAACATGTTCCACGTAAGAGCATGAGATCAGATGACAGATTCAACCGGTACTGTAGGTGATTTATTTTTCGAAGGAGTACATTTGGGCATGTTTCAGCAGTCCTGACTATGGTGGGATGTTTGGTCCACCATTGTGGAGCAAGGACAGAGAATAGCCTGCTTCTCTTTGATGACCCCCTGGAGCTCGGATGGAGTGGGTCTGAGGAGTGTGCAGTTAGAATCCATTGACCAGAGGTAGGAGGGAGCCGTTCCCTCGCTGTACGGTATGCCAGGTCAAGGACCTTGAAGTGGATTTGTGTGGCAAAAGCCAGTGCAGCTCTCTAAGAAGTGAGGTAACATGGGCTGACTTTGGTAGGTTGGATATAGCGGCACGGTGGTGTAGTGGTTCGATTCCCGCTTGGGGACCAGGTTTCCATGATGCCAGGTACCCAGGTGGGGTATCTCCCCAGGCCTTTCTGTGTGGAGTTTGCATGTTCTCCCCGTGCTTGCAAGGGTTTCCCCCCCCGATAAGATAAACCCAATGGAAAAACATGCACAACAACAGATCGCTAACGCTGTGGCGTCCTTGACAAAGACGGGCAGGAGCACTTGGATTGGTCCCCTGGCGCGGCCCTCGCCGACGCCTGTCTGCTCCCGGCTGCCCTTGGGGGGAAGGACGACGGGATGGGTTAAGCGCAGAGACGAATCGCATCGGCAATCCTACAAAGACAATGCATGCGTGTGTGTTCCGGTGTGTGTGTGTGTGCTAACCGTGTGTGCTAACCGCTAACATTGAGGATAATTGCATGCCAATTAAAGACCTCTGAACAGGTCCTGCATTATTATTATTATTATTATTATTATTATTATTATTATTATTATTATTATTATTATTATTATTATTATTATTATTATTATTATTATTATTATTATTATTATTATTATTATTATTATTATTATTATTATTATTATTATTATTATTATTATTAAATAATATAATATAATAATATTAATATTATTATTATTATTATATTATTATTAATTATATTATATTATTATTATTATTATTATTATTATTATTATTATTATTATTATATATTATTATTATTATTATTATTATTATTATTATTATTATTATTATTATTATTATTATTATTATTATTATTATTATTATTATTATTATTATTATTATTATTATTATTATTATTATTATTATTATTATTAGTGTGGGTGACCTGGCGAAGCCAGGTTGCCACCCACACTATACATATCCATACTCTTTTTATTCTTTATTCTTTATTCCACCGATTTTGCAAACACTTTGCAACACGTAAGCGTTCGCGCCCCATACACGTGAAAGGTATAAAAACGAGCGGCTTGCCTATGGCAACACCGGTCTCCGAACTCGTAAAGTTTCACCGCACCGTCTGGCTACGAATCGACTTTAAACGGTAAAATTTCGGAAATACAGTGCAATTTAGAGTTTCAAACACTTTGCAACACGTAAGCGTTCGCGCACCATACACGTGAAAGGTATCAAAACGAGCGGCTTGCCTATGGCAACTGCGGTCTTCGAACCCGTAAAAGTTTCACCGCACCGTCTGGCTACGAATCGACTTTAAACGGTAAAATATCGGTCCCATTGGGAATGCATTGCATTTTAGAGTGTAGCAGCTGAAATAATCTTTTTCCCCCTACCTTGGGTGAATTGCGAGTGTGATCTCAATTTTGGACGTAGAAATAAAACAAACACATCAAAACGATGACACGGCTGTCAACCCGCTCACAAAAGAAAAATAAATGGAATTGGACATTTCTATCTCAACTGACGACCATTTGTTTGAAGGTTCTCCTCCCCATTGACCGCCATGCAATCGCACTCTAGAAATCACATTTTTCACACTATTTTTAGCCTTCTGTTCCGATCGCCGAAGGAGTGCCACAATATCGCACGAATGTCACAATATCGCGCACAACCCTTCGCCTACTCGTTGTAGTGCTCATGTGCGCGTCACACGCTTCATCTCTTATAGTTTTCTTTTAATCAATGTGACAATGCAGTCATGCATCTGCCTCCATAGAAATGCATTGGATAGAAAATATGCAAGTCATAGTGATTGCTTCACCTGTGTGGCTCATGGCTCACTCATGATTGGTTCAGCTGTGTGGCTCGTGGCTGAGCTGCCAATGACATCATCCACTTAACCCATCATTGGCCATCACTGTGTTGCAGTACTGAATTGCTGACAGCGCCCTCTGTCTTGTGGGTTGTGTCATTGTACTCAGTAGGGATATCCTCTTTCATTTTTCATTGGTCCATGTTGACCACCTTTCATTGGTCGATGTTGACCACTCCCCCGATCATTAGACCACGCCCCCTTAGGCCACACCCCCTCAGTGTATCTCTTGAACCGTTTGTCGTAGAGACTTGCGGATTGTGCCATTGGTCGATGTTGACCACCTTTCATTGGTCGATGTTGACCACTCCCCCTGTTGACCACCTTTCATTGGTCGATGTTGACCACTCCCCCGATCCTTAGACCACGCCCCCTTAGGCCACACCCCCTCAGTGTATCTCTTGAACCGTTTGTCGTAGAGACTTGCGGATTGTGCCATTGGTCGATGTTGACCACCTTTCATTGGTCGATGTTGACCACTCCCCCGATCCTTAGACCACGCCCCCGTAGGCCACACCCCCTCAGTGTATCTCTTGAACCGTTTGTCGTAGAGACTTGCGGATTGTGCCATTGTACTCAGTAGGGATATCCTCTTTCATTTTTCATTGGTCCATGTTGACCCCCTTTCATTGGTCGATGTTGACCACTCCCCCGATCCTTAGACCACGCCCCCTTAGGCCACACCCCCTCAGTGTATCTCTTGAACCGTTTGTCGTAGAGACTTGCGGATTGTGCCATTGGTCGATGTTGACCACCTTTCATTGGTCGATGTTGACCACTCCCCCTGTTGACCACCTTTCATTGGTCGATGTTGACCACTCCCCGATCCTTAGACCACGCCCCCTTAGGCCACACCCCCTCAGTGTATCTCTTGAACCGTTTGTCGTAGAGACTTGCGGATTGTGC
The DNA here is from genome assembly GCF_963971535.1 of Notolepis coatsorum. Lineage (NCBI taxonomy): Eukaryota > Metazoa > Chordata > Actinopteri > Aulopiformes > Paralepididae > Notolepis > Notolepis coatsorum. The sequence continues at coordinate 23,630,421 of NC_140176.1, read as the reverse complement.
CATTGTACTCAGTAGGGATATCCTCTTTCATTTTTCATTGGTCCATGTTGACCCCCTTTCATTGGTCGATGTTGACCACTCCCCCGATCCGTAGACCACGCCCCCTTAGGCCACACCCCCTCAGTGTATCTCTTGAACCGTTTGTCGTAGAGACTTGCGGATTGTGCCATTGGTCGATGTTGACCACCTTTCATTGGTCGATGTTGACCACTCCCCCTATCATTAGACCACGCCCCCTTAGACCACACCCCCTCAGTGTATCTCTTGAACCGTTTGTCGTAGAGACTTGCGGATTGTGCCATTGTACTCGGTGTAATAGTGTAATAGTGTGTAATAGTGTGTAATAGTGTGTAATAGTGTAATAGTGTAATAGTGTGTAATAGTGTAATAGTGTGTAATAGTGTAATAGTGTGTAATAGTGTAATAGTGTAATAGTGTGTAATAGTGTGTAATAGTGTAATAGTGTGTAATAGCGTAATAGTGTAATAGTGTGTAATAGTGTAATAGTGTGTAATAGTGTAATAGTGTGTAATAGTGTGTAATAGTGTAATAGTGTATTAATAGTGTAATATTGTGTAATAGTGTAATAGTGTAATAGTGTGTAATAGTGTAATATTGTGTAATAGTGTAATAGTGTAATAGTGTGTAATAGTGTAATAGTGTAATAGTGTGTAATAGTGTGTAATAGTGTAATAGTGTGTAATAGTGTAATAGTGTAATAGTGTAATAGTGTGTAATAGTGTAATAGTGTGTAGTGTAATAGTGTGTAATAGTGTGTAATAGTGTAATATTGTGTAATAGTGTAATAGTGTAATGGTGTGTAATAGTGTAATAGTGTAATAGTGTGTAATAGTGTAATAGTGTGTAATAGTGTAATAGTGTAATAGTGTGTAATAGTGTAATAGTGTGTAATAGTGTGTAATAGTGTGTAATAGTGTGTAATAGTGTAATAGTGTAATAGTGTAATAGTGTAATAGTGTGTAATAGTGTGTAATAGTGTAATAGTGTGTAATAGTGTGTAATAGTGTAATAGTGTGTAATGGTGTAATAGTGTGTAATAGTGTGTAATAGTGTAATAGTGTGTAATAGTGTAATAGTGTAATAGTGTGTAATAGTGTGTAATAGTGTAATAGTGTGTAATAGTGTGTAATAGTGTAATAGTGTGTAATAGTGTAATAGTGTAATAGTGTAATAGTGTAATAGCGTGTAATAGTGTAATAGTGTAATAGTGTGTACTAGTGTAATAGTGTAATAGTGTAATAGTGTGTAATAGTGTAATAGTGTGTAATAGTGTGTAATAGTGTAATAGTGTGTAATAGTGTAATAGTGTAATAGTGTGTAATAGTGTAATAGTGTGTAATAGTGTGTACTAGTGTATAGTGTAATAGTGTAATAGTGTGTAATAGTGTAATAGTGTGTAATAGTGTAATAGTGTGTATAGTGTAATAGTGTGTAATCGTGTAATAGTGTGTAATAGTGTAATAGTGTGTAATAGTGTGTAATAGTGTAATAGTGTGTAATAGTGTAATAGTGTAATAGTGTGTAATAGTGTAATAGTGTAATAGTGTGTAATAGTGTAATAGTGTGTAATAGTGTAATAGTGTGTAATAGTGTAATAGTGTGTAATAGTGTAATAGTGTAATAGTGTAATAGTGTGTAATAGTGTGTAATAGTGTAATAGTGTGTAATAGTGTAATAGTGTGTAATGTGAAATAGTGTGTAATAGTGAATAATAGTGTAATATTGTGTAATAGTGTAATAGTGTAATAGTGTGTAATAGTGTAATAGTGTAATAGTGTAATAGCGGTAATAGTGTAATAGTGTAATAGTGTGTAATAGTGTGTAATAGTGTAATCGTGTAATTGTGTGTAATAGTGTAATAGTGTAATAGTGTGTAATAGTGTAATAGTGTGTAATAGTGTAATAGTGTGTAATAGTGTAATAGTGTGTACTAGTGTATAGTGTAATAGTGTAATAGTGTGTAATAGTGTAATAGTGTAATAGTGTAATAGTGTGTAATGGTAATAGTGTAATAGTGTGTAATAGTGTGTAATAGTGTAATAGTGTGTAATAGTGTAATAGTGTAATAGTGTAATAGTGTAATAGCGTGTAATAGTGTAATAGTGTAATAGTGTGTACTAGTGTAATAGTGTAATAGTGTAATAGTGTGTAATAGTGTAATAGTGTGTAATAGTGTGTAATAGTGTAATAGTGTGTAATAGTGTAATAGTGTAATAGTGTGTAATAGTGTAATAGTGTGTAATAGTGTGTACTAGTGTAATAGTGTAATAGTGTAATAGTGTGTAATAGTGTAATAGTGTAATAGTGTGTAATAGTGTAATAGTGTGTATAGTGTAATAGTGTGTAATCGTGTAATAGTGTGTAATAGTGTAATAGTGTGTAATAGTGTGTAATAGTGTAATAGTGTGTAATAGTGTAATAGTGTAATAGTGTGTAATAGTGTAATAGTGTAATAGTGTGTAATAGTGTAATAGTGTGTAATAGTGTAATAGTGTGTAATAGTGTAATAGTGTGTAATAGTGTAATAGTGTAATAGTGTAATAGTGTGTAATAGTGTGTAATAGTGTAATAGTGTGTAATAGTGTAATAGTGTGTAATAGTGTAATAGTGTGTAATAGTGTAATAGTGTAATATTGTGTAATAGTGTAATAGTGTAATAGTGTGTAATAGTGTAATAGTGTAATAGTGTAATAGCGTGTAATAGTGTAATAGTGTAATAGTGTGTAATAGTGTGTAATAGTGTAATCGTGTAATAGTGTGTAATAGTGTAATAGTGTAATAGTGTGTAATAGTGTAATAGTGTGTAATAGTGTAATAGTGTGTAATAGTGTAATAGTGTGTACTAGTGTAATAGTGTAATAGTGTGTAATAGTGTAATAGTGTGTAATAGTGTAATAGTGTGTAATAGTGTAATAGTATGTAATAGTGTAATAGTGTGTAATAGTGTGTAATAGTGTGTAATAGTGTGTAATAGTGTAATAGTGTAATAGTGTGTAATAGTGTAATAGTGTGTAATAGTGTAATAGTGTGTAATAGTGTGTAATAGTGTAATAGTGTGTAATAGTGTGTAATAGTGTAATAGTGTGTAATAGTGTAATAGTGTAATAGTGTGTAATAGTGTAATAGTGTGTAATAGATCATTTAGTTTGATCTGCCACTTCTTGGACACATGGTGCCATGAGAAAGGGTGAGTATTAAATAATACAACACGAAAGGGAGTTTGTGTTATAGTTAATAAAATCACATCTGTAGTCATCTTCAAATGGTCTATGTTGACCACTCCCCCGATCCTTAGGCCGCGCCCCTTTTTGTATCCTTTGAACCGTTTGTCATAGAGACTCGCGAGAGACCCTCTCCCCCGTTGGCCGGCGGTGCACAGGCGTCACCCACACTTTCACAATTTCCCCCGCGCGGAATTGTCTAGTTATTATTATTATTATTATTATTATTATTATTATTATTATTATTATTATTTATTATTATTATTATTATTATTATTATTATTATTATTATTATTATTATTATTATTATTATTATTATTATTATTATTATTATTATTATTATTATTATTATTATTATTATTATTATTATTATTATTATTATTATTATTATTATTATTATTATTATTATTATTATTATTATTATTATTATTATTATTATTATTATTATTATTATTATTATTATTATTATTATTATTATTATTATTATTATTATTATTATTATTATTATTATTATTATTATTATTATTATTATTATTATTATTATTATTATTATTATTATTATTATTATTATTATTATTATTATTATTATTATTATTATTATTATTATTATTATCAGGCGGGCCACATATTGTGTAGAGGACATGAACTTAATATAAAAAAACGTGTTCTCAGCCCATTTATATACAAATATATACGGTACTCTTATTTCCAAAAGACATATTTGACCTTATATCGCCTGTATCCTATGTGTCTAAGATGTCTTTGACTTTATATCGCTGGTTATGTTGCATTATAGATAGCCTGGTGCAAAACTGGGTAAATTGGTGTCTATGCTGTTAATCTGTTGGGTTGTAGATAGGCCTGTTGCAGAACTGGTTTGACTGGTTTCTATTCTTGAGGCAGGTTGGGGCATAATGATGAGGCCGGAAAATGTATACTTGAAACATTTTGAAATAGCTGCAATAGCTACAATGACCTGATCTCATCCGCACTGTTGGACAATTGGAGCACCCACCCATCTCATAGCACCCCTAGCCATTACCTGTAGCTCCCCATCCCATGACATCCATTACCTGTAGCTCCCCATCCCATGACATCCCTAGCCATTGCAAGTAGCTCCCCATCCCATGACATCCCTAGCCATTGCAAGTAGCTCCCCATCCCATGACATCCCTAGCCATTGCAAGTAGCTCCCCATCCCATGACATCCCTAGCCATTGCAAGTAGCTCCCCATCCCACGACATCCCTAACCATTGCCTGTAGCTCCCCATCCCACGACATCCCTAGCCATTGCCTGTAGCTCCCCATCCCACGACATCCCTAGCCATTGCCTGTAGCGATGCACTCAAAGTGCTCCAATCCCACTACAGCTCTGGCTATGTTTTAGTATGCAACAGAGTTTGAAGGAACGCTTAGCGGCTACCTATTCCTAATTTTGAATCTCTTATGCGTGTGATGTGTGACAAGCTCTTTGGTGTGAGAGGAGGCTAGTGGGAGGTTTATTAGTGTTCTGAAAGTAATTGCTTTAATGAGCACCGATGAATAAGGGGGGGGGGGTGAAAGGGCCAGTGCAGGGTTAGGGTTAGAGAAGAATCTTCATAAGTGAATCTTGTCTGGAATTCGTTAAATGTCTTAAATTGCCTTGTTATAATTATCATTCAGAATCCCAGTCAGAGGCAAGGTCCAATCATAAGCTACAGAAGCAGCAGGGGGGGGGGGAATAGTTTGTCTTCTATTTTTTTTAACTGCCCTTATTAATTTCTATCGCAATCAAATCTCAAGGAACTGCATTTTTAATCTCTTTCATTTTCATGAGGTGCATACATTAGAAGCAGCACAGTGTTTTTTCTCTCTCTCTCTCTCTCTCTCTCTCTCTTTCTCTCTCTCTCTCTCTCTCTCTCTCTCTCTCTCTCTCTCTCTCTCTCTCTCTCTCTCTCTCTCTCTCTCTCTCTTTTTTTTATTTTTTTTTTAAACCTAATTGATAATTATGGCCTGCAGACACAGGAATCACATTTGACAATCAAACCAAGGCTTTTCTGCAGACGGAGGGAGAACTCACTGGGCAAGAAAACTGCAGCAGTAATTTTTTGAAAGCTAACGAGATGTGGCCAGCTATTTTGACTGCTATAATTGACTAGAAGCTTTGTTTTGCATGTGGCAGACACTGTAGATGTTATACCCAGCAGTGTGAGTCACACGTTTGGCAATTGGAAATGCTCTAAATGTAGACGTTTAAGACATTGTTCTTCACAGCCATCACAGGTTATTAAATGGACAACTAGACTGTAAGTAAACCTGTTTCTCTGTTACGCTTCAAAACAAGTTACAAATCATATAGTGCTTTAGAACAAGGTAAAGGCAGAGAAAATAAGGAAAAATAACATACAACTACAACGCATATTAAATGGGCATTTCACCAAAAAACAATCGTGATTTATTTTGCACATACTCTCACCATATAAATCGTAAATGGACTGCATTCATATAGCGCCTTTATCCAAAGCGCTTTATAATTTATACCTTACATTCACCCATTCACTCATACATTCACACACCGATGGCGGAGGCAACTGTGCAAGGTGCCAACCTGCACATCGGGAGCAGTTAGGGGTTAAATGTCTTGCTCAAGGACCCTTCGGCGCTCTACCAGGAGGAACTGGAATTGAACCGGGAACCTTCTGATTACCAGATTACCTGCTCTCCTTCTGCTCTACCTGCTCTACCACCTTCCTCCTGAGCCACTGTCGCCCCACATCCAAAATGGGTTGCACACGTTCATTTAGTTTTACAGTTAATGATAATAAATGAGTGTGAATATGGCCACCAGGGATGTCATCAGGGACATTGAATACTTGTGTTGTGTTATGAAATTATGTAGATGAAATAATAGCAATACTGTCTTATAGAGACTGCTACCTTTGATTGAGCTGCAATTAGCACAACACAAGGATTCAATGTCCCAGATCACCGGTGGCCATAATTCAAACTAATTTACTCTAAATAACTGTCAGAATGTGTGAGATAAAATAAATCAGCATTGTTTTTTTTTTTTTTTTTTTGTTTATGTGAGCTGTTCTTAGGTGTTTGTACCACCATTTGGGTTATATAACTACAAAGGCACAACCTGGTACTGATATGTTGTTGACATAGTGAAAATTGTAAATAAATCGTATCTTAATCTTAAAAGATTTACTATGACTATTTCTGGGCAACGGTGGTCTTCAACATGATTTATATCTGTGTGTTTTGTCCTAAAGTTGTAGTTTATCAACAAACACCATTTAATTCCTGTTTAGGGCCAAATAAGGCCTTTGCAGGGCCACTGAAACGTAATATAGTAGTAATAGTAGTAACCCACATAGTAACATGATGCTACATAAAGCTGTGCGTCCACCAGAAACCTGTCTTGGCTTTGCAGCTTCCTTTTCTCATTAGTTTTAAGACCAAACTGACATATGATACACCTGTTCTAGCTCTTAAATATAAGACACACCTGTCCTAGCTCCTAAATATAAAACACACCTGTCCTCGCTTTTAAATATAAGACACACCTGTCCTCGCTTTTAAATATAAGACACACCTGTCCTAGCTCTTAAATGTAAGACACACCTGTCCTAGCTCTTAAATGTAAGACACACCTGTTCTAGCTCTTAAATGTATGAGAATGGTACTCAGATTACTGAATATGTATTTTATATATATATATATATATATATATATATATATATATATATATATATATATATATATATATATATATATATATATATATATATATATATTGTGTTTACTCTGCCGGCACTGCCCTAAAGAGGTTCCTAAGCACATTCTTGATTAATGTGCAGTCATGAGTAAAGTAGAAGTGTATTTGTCACATACACATTATACATGTGCAGTGGCACTGAAATGCTTCATCTGCGAGACCCCCTCCTAGACTGTGTGCATCAATCAAAATAATTTTCAGTGAAACTCACAATATTGAGGTATCTGATATAAACAGTTGTAACTTGTAAGTAATTACAATCTAAAAGCTAAGATCAGGAATGTAGAGGGTCATTCAAGTAAATCAAATATGTATACAAATCTGGAATATGGATGCATAATGCAGTCTGTGAGCAGTAGGTAGGGGTACCGAATCCGGTACTTTTAAGGGTACCGACCTAATCACGTTGGTATACTACCAAGTACCAATTCATGTTTTTTTTTTATATCTTTTTATTCCGATGAGCGATGATGTCAACGTTTAGTTTACCGTGAAACGAAACCTATGAAGTGTGCCGCAACGGCAACGTTCACGCGCACAATACACGCTTACCTAGGATTTTACTTGATTCAACAACAAAGCAGTCGGGGCAATGGCAAGCCGAAAACGGTCGCAAGTGTGGTTACACTTTATAAAGCTAGATGCAGACAACGCTCGCTGCAATATTATATATTATATTATATATATATATTAACAAATTATTCTAAATAAATAATAATGATAATAAATAATTTGAAGTTTGGATACATTTTACACAACTGAGGTAGGTAGATTACATTTTTAGAGACTAAAGTACCGAAAAAAGGTACCGTTGGGTACCGGTATCGGTTCAAATGTGAACGGTACCCAACCCGTCACTAGACAGAGTCCTCATGCTAGTAGCTTCTCTAGGGCTGTCTGACCTAAGGGGCAGGTAATTATAAGATTTATTCTTCTTCCTGCTCCTTTTGTCCATGGAATGGCTATTTATGATTTTTTTAATGAAGAAACTATGATTGTATTATTCCATGTGGTAAATAAAAACTCTGAACTGAACTGAACTGAACCTCAGCAGAGGGATGTTCGGATGTCTGGCATTGATTTTGACTCTCTTGGGCGTAGTCCTGCACTGCCTGGTATAGATGTCCTGCAGGTTGGAGTGTTTACCTCCCGTGGTACGCTCAGCAAACAGTACCACTCTCTGCAGGGCTTAAAAGTTCTTTAGTATCTGTTGGGCCATCCAGAATTTTCCCAGACATGGAGGTGATGCGCCTTCTTCACCAAGCCGTCAGTGTGTGTAGTCCACGTCAGGTCCTCTGAGATACGCCAAGGTACATGAAGTTGCTCAACCTCGCCACTAGTGGGAGTTTTATTTCCTCTCCTGTTTCCTCCACCAGCTCCTTTGTCTTGTTGAAGTTATGGGAGAGGTTGTTTTGGCACCACAGTTTTCCACCCCCTCCAGGTAGGACTTGGCTGAGATAACACCCACAGTTGTGACATCCACAAAGGTGATGATGGTATTTCAAATGTTTTACATTTAGTCATTTAGCTGACGCTTTTATCCAAAGCGACTTACAAGTTTTGTACGACAAGTCAGTAGGAAGGGTACAACTCTATCAGATGAGTAACAATGTTCATCAAAGTGTTCAGACTTGAGTACTACAGTGTTGAGTGTAAATCAAATCAAATGTATTTGTAAGAACCGACAACACGCGTTAATGTCCCCATGGGCCGGACACATCTTCTTTAAACAAGTCAAGAAGAAACATAACAATGAATCAAGAACAAAACAAGAACACCATAAGGTCCAACACATTTTAAATAAATGCAAAATAAATGAATAAATGCAACACTCCCAGACATACCCCACGTGAAGGTAAGGAAATACTCACTAAAACCTAACAATAGGAAAAAATGCACCACAGGCAGTGTGGAGGAGAGAAACCTTAGAAGGGCCATTCAAGGGGGGATCTCCCTTCTTAGATGTCTGTGATAGTAGTGTTGCAGACTGACAGTTGGTAAGCATGCACTCATGTGTGTAGTGAAACACAGATGAGTGCATGCAATAGCAGCTGAACATTTTGAAAAATTAAAGATAGAGCTGATAGCGATAGCAACTGAACATTTTGAAAGATTAAAGATATAACTGATAGCGAATCTATTTGAGGCACAGGGGTGGCGCAAAGAGGGTTGCGTCCTCCCCGTCTTAATCACGGGACGTTCAACACTCCAGTCATCGCTCCGAGACAGCCGGAGACAGGGAGATAGGGGGCGGCGCAGAAAGGGTCGCAACCTCCCCGACATCATCGCGGGACGTCCAGCACTCCGGTCATTACGAGACAGCCGGAGACAGGGAGACAGGAGGGCACGCAGAGAGGGTTGCATCCTCCCGGTCTTCATCACGGGACGTCCGACACTCCGGTCAACACTCCGGGACAGCAACTCACAGGGAGACAGGGAGACGGGACAGGCGTTCGACAGATCGCGTGATTGTAGTGGGCGGACATAGAAATAGATACAAGTGGTAAGCATATATGTGAATAGAATAGATATATGAAGTAAGCATATTATGTGAATAGAATAGAAGTACTTAACCCAGCAATGAAACCACGTTGACAGACCACAAACCATGTTGACAGACCACGGACAGAAGACGGTAAGGAGCTGATCCATGGCCTCGGTGGTGCACGTAGAGCAGTCACTGCAATCTTGGCCAAGACCCCGAGATATCCATCACCTTGGTCAGCACTACGAGACAGGCACTCAGAGAGATGGGGGGGGCGGGGGGTTGGGACAGGGGTTAGAGAGTTCCCATGTTTGTAGTGGGCGGATATGGAGCAACAGATACATGCAGCGAGCACATGCACACATGGCGACAGCAGAAATACGAGACAACAGCCCAGGGCCGCACGCCCCGTGGGGGCAGGAGGAGCCACTCAGAAGGTTCAGCACTGCAGGCCAGACAGAAGGCGACACGAAACAATTTCACGGGACCGGCCGAGACAGAGACAGAGGCCAAAAGGTTCTAGACATCCTAACTAAACTAGAAGATTAAGATTAACAGTGTACTGTATGTTAGTATATTAGGAAGAGTGCATGACAATAAGAAGGTTAGTGTTTTGTTTTTTATAATAGTAATAGTATAATAAATCGCAAATTACTTTGGGTATGCAATCGTATTTTTTTTTTTTTTTAATAGCCACATTTTTGCCCAATGCTTAGAGGTTAAAACATGTGGGCAAGAGAGACTATAACAGGTATAGGTTGAATATTAGCATGAATACTGTGCTAACTGGTCAGTGCAGGCTTTAAGGACATTCCTGGGGATGTTGTCCAGCCGCCTCCCTGGTGTACACCCTGATTATGTACTCCTCTCCGTCAGATGTGTTAGCCTGCTGGCTAATGCTAACACCATTAGTACACAGTGAACAGACCAGGTGCTACAACCAGAGAAGGAACAGGGATCCTGGATGTGATGATAGCCTCGCAGATTTATGTAGCCCCACATTTTGGGAAGGCAGAGTGTTGTGAAGGATCAGATTAAACCGAATATATATATTTATTTATGGATATATATTTAATAGTATTTGTATATCGTTTGATATCCCCTGTATATTCCTTGTACATATACACTGAATATCCCTTTAGTCTACTAACAGCCCATAATAGTTTCATTCTACCATTGGACAAGAACCTGGCGCCAGCAGTCAAGCCCCTTGGTTCAAGTTCAATCATGCCGACGAACATGTCGTTACAAGCCCGGTTCCGCGTAGGAATACGTCTGGCGAAATACGAATGGTACTATTTGTTCACAGCGCATATATATATGGCGCAAGTAAAGTAGAACTTTCTTTTAGTCCATTAATCCTTTACCCTCCAACCTAGTAACAGACGTGAAGCCTCACCCACGACCCACGTGTGGTGCAGTATGGCCTACTTGGCCTCAGAATAGGCATTGAGACATCGTGTGGATTAATAGTTGAATTGTCATAGTTTGGCACTATACCGTCGAGTGGGACGTATTTCTATTAAGTTAATAATAGTCTATTATGTATGGTGCATCGTTCGGTTAGAGTTATAAAGTGAGCAGTACCCCCATCGTTCCTGGCGTTATCTAGAGTCTTAACCAGGCTGGGCAGACCATGTGTGGTGCTTGCATCCGAGGAGCTCTGGGCCAGGACGAGTGGACCTGTACATTGGATTACTTCACCCGGACGACGACGAGCCCTACACGGCTTGGATTATCTACGTGCTTTGGGTGCTTTGATTATGCCATGGATAACGGCCAACACTGCTGAGTGTTGGAACTACCCCCCCCGAGAGGAGTCCAGGTGAGACGGCGCTCTACCCCGAGTGAGGTCGCCTCGCGTCTCTTCGTTGTGGACCGGCAGCTACCGTCTACAAGAGGGCCCAGCTGTATTCATCTGCGGACCGAGGTTCTGTGGGCACCGTGTTCAGCACTCTGAATTCTCCCAAGAAATCGTCGGCCAGATGGGATATCGCCAGCGGCTCTCCTAACCCCCCCCCCCTACTGACTTACAACCAGCGGGACCCCCCTTTAGTGTATCCAGCTATAATCATTTAAGTACCATCGCTATAGTTCCCTAAAGAACCAGGTTGTATACTTACTCCCTGCGTAACCAGAGATTGGACATTCAATGTTGATTTACCTACGAATACTCATTTGCATTACAAGTGCATTCAAATCATAAATGTCATTAAGTGAACGTTGTATATACCCTTTGCTATATAAAATATTCGATTTATACATTTGTGTGGACTTCGTTTCATCAGGTGGGAAAGTGTTCATCATATCTACATCATGTACTGTGTGGCCAGTATTTAAAGTACATAAAGCAGGTAGTGGTTTAATGATACCATACTTATCAATACAGTCAGGGAATTGTACCCCTCAGTTACAATTGGTCCTTCGAGCCGGAGGGTAACTAGTGTAATATTAATATAGTGTTATTAATATTGAAATGGCCTATGATGAACACTCCACGAAACGGTCCTCCTAACGTAGAACGCCCGCGGCGCAGACAACAGACACCTCAGTACTTAGAGGATTACGCTGTCAGTCAACTACCTAGCCTTCGACAAACGGTAAACGCGGTAAAAGTAGAAAGTAAAATTATGTCTGACCTTAACGACCAGGTTACCCCGACCACAGAGGCCCTAGTGGGTTCTAATGTAACTGACCAAGCTCATGGTGGGGACCAGGAGGGAGCTGATATGCCTTTACCCCCCGCCAACACCGAAGAAGTAGTCCCCGACCAGCCCCGGGAGGAAGACAACCCTACAGAGAGAGAACTCTGCACGGAAGAAGAGGAGGAGAGCGCCGAGGAAATAGAGCTCCAGGACTCCCCAACGAGTACAGCCAGGAGCGGCTCACCTCTACAACCGTCTTCCCCCAGCGAAGCGGAGAGGATGCTATCACAGGCGTTCCTCGCCAGCCTGACAGCCTCTACCGAACGCGATCGACTTCAGGGTGAACGCGATCGACTCCAAGCACAGATGCTTATCGAGCGCGAACAACTCCAAGCGCAGCAACGGAGCGAAGAAGAGCGCATACGCCTGGAGATGAGACGCCTTCAGACGGAAGAGAATATGGCAAGAGACCGGGCCGACGCCCAGCGCGCCGCTGCCGGTGCCCAAAGAGAAGCAGATCTCACCAAGCGCGAAGCCGAGCGCGACAGACTACAAGCGCAGCTAATGGAGCAGCTGATCCTCAAGGCAACACCCTCTCCCTCCGCCAGGGGTTCAAGGAACTCGTCGAGACAACAGTCAAGGGCAGCGTCTCCTAACCGAGCAAGCGACCCTGAACTTGACCAACAGACCAAGCCTATACCCCCCGCAGACCCCCTTCCCAGACCGGTCCAAGCGAGACCCAGCTACAAGGAAGGAGCGGCATACACTGCGGAGAAGCTAAATAAACGACTACAGGATCTAGAGGACCTGATAGAAGAAGAAGAGGGAGAGGAGGAGAACCAAGCCCGACGACAGCACAGTACTCCACCGGACCAGGAGGTCCAGTACAGCCCAGGCTATACCCCCGCGGCGCTGCGCTACAGACCCCCGACTCTATTCACGGGTGAGCACGACGCACGACCAGCCCCGAGGAATAGCACCTGGACCAGCGGGCCATGGTACCCTGCCGGTACCAGCCCACAGAGAGGCGCAAGAGGAGACTCGCCTAGGAGGTCTCTCCCCCAACGCTCGCCGATGTATCAGCCATCCACGGCGTCATACATTGCCACGCCGACGTTCCCAGACTTCACCTATGAGAATCGAGCACAGTACACGGAGCTCCGGATGTGCTTAGAGACAATGATGGTGGATGTCGTTGATGAACGTCACAAGTATGCAATATTACTGAAGCACCTGAAAGTACCGCGAGCGCACAATATAGCGCTAGCCTATGCCACCTCTACGACCCCATACACCGCGGCTCTAGCAGCGCTGGACCAGAGATATGGACGTATATGGGATTACGTAATCCAAGAGATAAGGCATATTGATCGCCTACCCCCAGCAACAGACAATCGCTCATTAGACGACCTGTCTATAAAAGTGCAGTCCCTGGTAGGGATGCTGGGAGCGCAACGGGAAAAGGGTATGCACGAGCTATACGCCAACTCTAACGTCGAGAGGATTTTAGAGAAGCTGCCACCCGCCAGACAAGAGCGCTTCAGGCGGCAGAGAGACCACCGTGATCCTAACGGTCCCGAACCATCCCTCCTCGATCTAGCCGACTTCCTGGCGAGAGAAGTCAGCAGCTTACGACTGGATACGTTCGTGCGGAGCACACCAAGCTCCAGAGAGGGACCCAGGAGAATAAACGATGGAAGAAGATCGGTGACTGTCATGCACCAATCAGAATCAGTACCGAGCAGTAAGAACCACAGTACCCCCTCGAGAAAAGAGAAGTGGAAGATGGTGTGCCCGTACTGCGAGAAGGAACACTGGCTGTCACAATGTGACCTGTTCACAAAGATGAATGCAGAAGAAGTGAGTCAATGGATAAAGTCCAACAGGCGCTGTTACCGATGTGCGCGCAGTCACATGGCAGCCGAATGCCGCCTAAAGAAGAGGTGCAGTCGGTGTGACGGAGCCCATCTAGATGTACTACACGACAGTAACAGAAGAAGGCCTGCACCTGCACCATCGAGCAGCACCAAGGCAAGTGTCATGTACATTGACCCCGCCAGCAGCAGCGGCGCCCAAGTGCTCTTAAAGGTAGTCCATGTAACATTGAGCTACCAAGATAAAGTCATGGACACTTACGCCGTCCTTGATGACGGGTCAGAGAAGACCCTTCTGCTCGCGTCCGCTGCGGCCCAGCTGGGACTGCGGGGGAGCGAGAACCAAATGACGATTCGGACAATAAGAAGAGATTTAAAGACGATAAAGGGCGAGAATGTCTCCTTCACTATCGCAGCAAGCGGGCAGCCAGAGCGACGGTATAGGATTACAAATGCTTTCACCAGCCAAGAAATAGGACTATCGCAGTACACCTACCCCATCGCCAAGCTGATGGATAAATATGTGCACCTGCGTCAACTACCTATCCCGCTCATAGACGGCGCCACCCCGACCCTGCTGATAGGCTCCGACCATGCAGACCTCATCGTCCCGATTGACCGGGTCCATACAGGACCCCGAGGCTGTCCTGCAGCAGTCGAGACCCGCCTAGGGTGGACACTACAAGGCCCCCTCGCTAAATCTCTCAACCGAACAGCAGCCACTAGCTGCCTCCACTCCAGAGTGACAGAAGGAGACACCACACTCCTGCAGCATGTCGAGAAGAAAATTGACTGGCGACGTCGTGCGCTGCTCCGCGCCTCCCTGATCAAAGACGGCTTTGATCTCCGGCAGCGGGCCAGCAGCGACCCCCCAGTATTGCGCAACCTCAACCCAGAGGTCGCAGAGGACCCAGCAGCAGATGAAGAGGTCCGACACAGTGTGAAGAACAGTTTCTACGTGGACAACTGTTTACAAAGCGTTTCGACTCAAGAAGAAGCCGAGGCTCTCCTAATCAAGCTACGCGCCTCCCTGATCAAAGGCGGCTTTGATCTCAGGCAGTGGGCCAGCAGTGACCCGCACGTATTGCGCAGCCTCTCCCCCGCGGACAAGGCTGCCAGCAGCGAGACCTGGATGGCGACCATCCCAGGAGAAGCCCAAGAAATGACACTAGGACTAGTCTGGCGCTTCAAAACAGACTCGCTCCACTATAGACACAAACCCCTGACCATGGAGCAGGGAAGGTCGACGGCGATACCGACCACCAGACGGAGTGTGTACAGAACACTCGCCAGACAATATGACCCGTTGGGATGTATTCTACCTTACACCACCAGGGCAAAGATGATTGTACGAGCACTATGGGACAAGGACCAGGGCTGGGACGACCCAATACCCGCACACCTTGCCTCCACATGGAGAGAGTGGGAGACGGAGCTCCGCTCACTCCCAGGCGTCAATATACGCCGCAGCTACTTCCCACCCACAGTGAGGCCAGAGACATGCAAGATGGATCTACACGTCTTCAGTGACGCCTCCGAAGTAGCCTATGGATCGGTGGCCTACTTGCGTGCCCAAGAGAAGGGAGGAGAGATACACACTGCTTTCATCCTGGCTCGCTCAAGAATAGCCCCACGAAAGCAACAATCTATCCCGCGTCTAGAGCTCTGCGCAGCCCTAGCAGGAGCGCATCTAGCCACGTTAATCCAACGTGAACTCACCATTCCGGTGCACAGAACAATCTTGTGGTCAGATTCCACGACAGTACTCACATGGATCAAGTCTGATTCATGCAGATACAAGGTCTTCGTGGGAGTCAGAGTCACCGAGATTCAAGAGTTAACAGAAGCAGCGAGCTGGCGGTATGTGGACACCAAACACAACCCAGCTGACGTCATCACCCGGGGAATGTCCCTAGATGACCTCACCCGTCGCAACATCTACAGTGACGGACCAGCGTTCCTCCAGCTCCCGGAAGAAGAGTGGCCTACGCCCACCCCACGGGAAGCGAGTAAAGAGGAGGCTGAGAACAAGAAACCTATGTTCTGTGGACTGAGCACAGTCGCCTCCACAGACCCCAACATAGATGATTGCATTACCCTACAGAGTGCGCAGCTAAAGACATTCCTGTGGCACCACCCAGAGATTCAGTCCACTGCCGACATTTCAGCAGCTGACTACGAAGAAGCAGAACTTCTTCTACTACAACGAGCCCAGAGAGACTCGTTCCCCGATGAGCTAGACTGTCTACAGGGAGGAAAGCCCGTCCCATCAGACAGCAGATTGCTCCACCTGGCACCCGAGAGCGACGCCCATAATCTCATCAGAGTGGGTGGTCGTCTGCGGAGAGCCCCCGATCTACCGGATGACGTTAAGTACCCGATAGTCTTGACCAGCCGACACAAGGTCACAGAGCTGATCATAAAGAAATACGACGAGGATGTACACCACGCAGGAGCAGAGAGAGTCTTCGCGGAGATCAGACGTCGCTATTGGATACTTCAAGGAAGAGAAGCAGTGCGACGCTTCCAGCGAACCTGTCTAGACTGCCGAAAGTGGCGCGCGCAGCCCAGCATACCCCGGATGGCTGACCTACCTCCCTGTCGCCTCCGACTCGGCGACAAGCCATTCCACTCCACAGGCATGGACTGTTTTGGCCCGTTGTATATAAAGAAAGGAAGAGGAACCGAGAAGCGGTGGGGTATTGTATTCAAATGCATGACCACCAGAGCGATACATATCGAACTCATTCCAACCATGAGCACAGACTCATTCCTTATGGCCTTCCGAAGATTCACATCACGGAAAGGAAAACCGTCTACATTGTTGTCTGATCACGGGACAAACTTCAAAGGCGGAGAAAGAGAGCTGAGAGAGAGCTTCCAAGCTATGGGCCCAGAACTTAAGACCCACCTCGCTCCATCCCAGATTGACTTCCAGTTTAATCCCCCGAACGCACCCCACTTCGGTGGAACCTGGGAACGAGAAGTACGTTCTATAAAGACAGCCCTGTACGCCGTGCTTGGGGCCCAGACTGTGGCGGAAGAAGTCCTAATGACAGTCCTCACGGAGATCGAGGGAGTATTGAATTCCAAGCCCCTCGGCTACGTCTCCAGTGATATAGCAGATGTCGACCCAGTCACCCCCAACACACTCTTGATTGGGCGGCTGGACCCCGCGCTACCCCAGACAATGTACAGGCCTGAAGAAGCGAACGGCCGAAGAATGTGGAGGTACAGTCAAGTACTAGCTGACAAGTTTTGGAACAGCTTTCTACTCCACTACCTACCGTCTCTACAGACCCGCCAGAAGTGGGTAAAAGAGAGAGACAATTTGACAGAAGGAACAGTCGTCATGATTATCGACCAGTCACTACCCAGAGCTATGTGGCCGGCTGGCCGCGTAAGCAAAGTGATCACCGGTGCCGATGGCAAGGTCCGAGCAGCTGAAGTACTCGTCCAAGGGCGAACTTACACACGACCCGTGGCGAGGCTAATAGAACTGCCCAGACTCCCAGACACTAACGATGACGACCATGACCCATGACTTTGTGAGTTGACTGACCCTTTGGGTGCTTTGATTATGCCATGGATAACGGCCAACACTGCTGAGTGTTGGAACTACCCCCCCCGAGAGGAGTCCAGGTGAGACGGCGCTCTACCCCGAGTGAGGTCGCCTCACGTCTCTTCGTTGTGGACCGGCAGCTACCGTCTACAAGAGGGCCCAGCTGTATTCATCTGCGGACCGAGGTTCTGTGGGCACCGTGTTCAGCACTCTGAATTCTCCCAAGAAATCGTCGGCCAGATGGGATATCGCCAGCGGCTCTCCTAACCCCCCCCCCCCTACTGACTTACAACCAGCGGGACCCCCCTTTAGTGTATCCAGCTATAATCATTTAAGTACCATCGCTATAGTTCCCTAAAGAACCAGGTTGTATACTTGCTCCCTGCGTAACCAGAGATTGGACATTCAATGTTGATTTACCTACGAATACTCATTTGCCTTACAAGTGCATTCAAATCATAAATGTCATTAAGTGAACGTTGTATATACCCTTTGCTATATAAAATATTCGATTTATACATTTGTGTGGACTTCGTTTCATCAGGTGGGAAAGTGTTCATCATATCTACATCATGTACTGTGTGGCCAGTATTTAAAGTACATAAAGCAGGTAGTGGTTTAATGATACCATACTTATCAATACAGTCAGGGAATTGTACCCCTCAGTTACACAGAGCCTTCCTTAGTTTATGTTACCTGCTGCCTAATTATGGTTATAATCATAAATCCTTGCTACATGCATCTGGTGTTGGTGTGTTGGAATTGAGATTCCACTTTGACCTTGTACCACCTCTTCGCCTCCTCAAAGGGGTAAAGCTCCTGTCTGTGCAAACTGACGGAAGACAAATTAAATCTACTTTGTGTCCACTAGTGGAGTAGATGTCAGTTGTCCTCAGTCAAACTTGACCTGATTGACTTTGCATTGTTTGCATGGGTTGTGTTGATATTGATCCTGAAATAGCAAACAGGGCTAGGGTTCCAAAAATAAGGAGTTTTTTTTATAATTTATTTATTATTTATATTTATTTATTTATTAGCCCTCAGTGGGGGCAACTTGGACAGCAGGGGGCCCAGTTGGAGATCATATTTAAAATGTATTCCCATAAAATGTCCCCCCTCATTCCCTATTATGGATGGGATCCCATTAAGGGCCGTGCCAGGTTTATGTGTCACTGTTGAGGCAATATGAATGGAGGCAAACGAGGAACAAATGCTGCACTCCATCACCACAAGATAAAAGCAAATGGATCATGTCTCTAATAGTTGGCCTACTTGAAGACAGATTGCTCGTTAAATGATTTGCATGTCAGGGGGAGGGAGGGAGAGATTTCTATTCAGGAAATATGAAGATATCAAAGCAAAACCAGATGGAGGGAGAGAGAGACACAGCATCCTTTGATTAGGAGGAGGCAGGGGTGACGGGGAGAGAGGGACACGTTTCTTTATCTAAATAATATTAAGTAAACAAGTATAAAGCAGAGGTTGTGTCTCTTCCCATATCCAGCTCTTGTTGGGCAAATTTCTAGTGACAACCTAATGGTTATCTTGTCTGCCCAGCTAAAACAAAGTGACATGTTTTATTTTATTTTATTTGGAGCGGAATTTTAATTGATAGTTTGCCATCCATGTGGGTGGGCACCAAATGTGGCCCACAGGATTTTAATTGTGCATTGACATTGACATCCACGGTCACCTCTGTCTCTGTCAGAATATGTGTACAATTATTTCCCTAGTTGTAACATCTTTTTAGACTACTTTTGGAGTAATTTCTGCTTTAATAGACAGGATCTGTGTTAGGGAGAATCCACAAAATTCCCTACTATAATGTGATTACACATTCCTTTTTTCTTGTAAAATTTAAAACATAATGTAAGGCATAATCTAACAATGGGTCGGTACTTGCATTCACGTACCTTATCACTCCTTATTGATATGTTACGCGGTCAAGGCTAGGGGTGAGCTGTGCTCAGTGTTAACAGCTAGCATTAGGTATTTGGGAGTCGACCAGCCTAAGGTTATTTCCAGGAACAAGAGCATTCATTCTGAAAGTTACATAATAATAGCAAATGTGAGATAATCAAACGAGCTAGCTAGCTGGCTGCTGTCATTGCTAACAGCTAGCGTTTAGATAATTGTGAGTCGGACAAGGACAAGGCTAATGTTATTCCTGGGAACAAAAGCATTCATTACGAAATATGTGAGCTTAGTGAAACAAAGTGTAACATCTCTGATCTTCATCTTTCTTTTCTGTTCTTGACAGAGCCTCTCCCAGCTGCTATGCATCCTGGCTAGCTAGCAGCACCCAGCATTCCATTCAGCGGTGTAACAGGTAACAGCTCCCCTCTCAACACAATACACAGTGTAGGTGCCGGTTAGAATATATTTCTTTAAAGCCAAAACGATAGTCGCATAAACTATTGGATTTTTAAAATGTATTTAACGACTATTCAAACATTTTAAAATCGATGCCTATCCCTAGTCAAAGCCTGGCTGCCCAACAGACCTCTGCCTCATGCCTCCTCTATGTTTTCCCAGTTCTTCAAAACCTAACTTTTTTCACTTTGATGATAAAGAAAACCAACTTGTGGAGTTGATGTCTATTTTAGGTTAGGGTGCAGATGTCATGTTATATATCATACCGGCTTTCGCGTCTCGCTCCAGCCTTATTGGGATATATCATCTTTCGTGCACATATTGTGCGTGTGTTGAAAACGTTCACATGCACCCGCATCTGCTCGTGGCCACGCCTGCTCCCATGTTTCCATAAAACACAGGGTGTGGTCACACTGATACCCTTCTCATCTGTTTTCACGGGTGACTTCTTGCTCATAGGCACCCGTCAGCAGTGGACATGTTTGTTGTTTAGTTTAGGAATTAAAGCACGTCGGATTACCGCCGGAATTCTCCAGACCCCCGGGTGTTCCTCAGCGCGTCCGGGATATCGGCTCGACGCTGGACTGTCTTCACAGTTCTGTGACAGTGGTCGGGTGAACTTCGCACGACGGTAGTCGAGCTGAGTCGTGCTACGGTAGGGTTGGTGACGGCATCCTCTTACTGTCACTGCCACCCACTGTCTCTTGAGACGAACGGGCAGTGTGTGTGCAGCGCGGGGGGGCTGTGTACTGCGCACAATGTGTAACATTGTTGAGTGTTTTCCCAGTATCATGGCACGCGCCACTAATGCTAAATGCTGTTGCGTTCGGGGCTCCACTCCTGTGCGGGGGAATGCTGATGCTGTGCTCGGGGTTCCTCCACTTAACCATTACATCGCAGACGGTGTCTACACTGTAAGAAATAAAGCTGCAAGGAATACATTTACCGATTACAACCTTTATGAATGGTTAATATTTTGATAAAAGGTTGTTTACTGTGTTTTTATGGCATTTACACTTAAAGTATAAAAACAAAAGTAATCTGTAAAATAATACAGTGAATTTCCTGTGTAAAAACATAAATTTTTTACAGTGTAACGTTAAGGGTTTAGTTGAGGCTTGTCTACCTTTTACACAGGTAGACGTACTGGTGGCAGGGCTTAGGACCGGTGTGCCACGCTTAGGGAAGCAGTTGGTGTCGGTCCTCTGCCCAGACATGGTAGAGTGGCACCCCGCCCGGAAGCCGACGCCAAGGGGCGAGTCGGCCCGGCAGGTGGCTGAATGGGCTGATGAGATGAAGCTTGTATCGCCGCAGTACAAAATTTAGCGGCAACTGATAACATTGCTCAGTTGGCTGCTTTTCTGTCAAAAATGGTGTCTGGCGATGGGGTCTTGGAGACGGCCGACGTCAAGACCCTCACTCAGGGTTTTGAGGTTATACAACTTTTGACGCAGCCGCAAGCTATAACCGCAGGGAGAGTGAGGATGCTGTCGACCCTTGATCACAGACACCTGTGGTTAGAGCAGTCTCCCCTGGAGGAGGATAGGATAATTCTCCTCCTCAGGGCTCCCCTCTCCATGGATGGGCTTTTTGGTTGGTCAGCGGAGGCACGGGCGGCCTATAGCCACGGCCCCACGCCGCCCCACACCTCACAGCCAGGGGTGAGAGCATGGTCTCGTCAGCGGCTGCTGCGAGACCCCCGACCGGTGGCCATGTGTCCCCCGCCCGAGACGACCTTTACCCAGGGTGACAAGCTCTCACGGTGCCGACAGACCCCGGCAGCCGAGGGATCGGCTGAATTAGATGGACGCGCCTCTTTTCAAGGAGTAACCGTCGCCATCTCGCTGTGTCTAGCACGTTCTGGAGGCTGGAGCGAGACGCGAAAGCCGGTATGATATATAACGAAGGTTATCCTATAACCCTAGTTATATGAATACTGGCTGAGCGTCTCGCTCTTCACGCCCTGAGGCCCCTTGGATGTTTTTCACGTGTGAAATTCAGACTTGAAGTGTATCAGTGTGACCACACCCTGTGTTTTATGGAAACATGAGAGCAGGCGTGGCCACGAGCAGATGCGGGTGCATGTGAAAGTTTTCAACACGCACACAATATGTGCACGAAAGATGATAATCCCATTAAGGCTGGAGCAAGACGCTCAGCCAGTATTCATATAACTAGGGTTATAGGATAACCTTCATTACATTGAGGTTAAGGTTTAGGGTTGAGGTAAGGAGCAGGTTTATAAACAACTTTTTAGGTGAAAATGCTGTCGAGGTCCGGCAAAGTGGGTGGGTGTGTGTGTGTGTGTCTCTGTACTTATAATTAAATTGTAATTATAAAACGAGTAGCTCAAATCAAGCAATCTGATTGGGTCATTCATAGCCATGGTATAATGATAAATGAGCATATACCCACAGATTCTAATTCCTTTTCACAAGTCAGTATCACTCTGTGGAAAAAAAGGAGGAATCCTCTTCGTGCCAACTGCCAAGATTGGGGAAGCCCCTGCATCACCACACACAATAGGCCAATAAATTAACCAATATCGGCTCAAAATGGCTGATAGCATCATCTGAATCAGGCAGATAAAGCAATTATTTTATCCAGATTATTTGATTATTGCCACTTCCACTAAATGTATTAATCTAGCTACTAACTGGGGAGACTGATAAAATACAGATAAAGGGATATCTGCAGGACGATCGGTTATGATAGTTAAACCTCATGTTGAACGGGGATTCCCAGTTAAACTGGGCATGCATCAACCCCAGTCCTGCCTCAATCTCCAAAAACGTTGGAGAAAATGTCCAAACAGCCGTTATTTGGACAAACTAGCCACATATTGGGAGTCTAAATGGTTAAATTCTCACCTGAAAAATATTAAAACTGTATAATAATGGTCACTATGTTCTGGATCCTCTCAGCAGCATGTCAATAAAGTGTCCTTGAGCAAGACCCCTAACTGCTCCCGGTGAGCAGGTTTGCACCTTGCATGGTTTCCTCCGCCGTTGGTGAGTGAATGTGTGAATGTGAAGCACAAGTTTTAAAGGATAAAAGCGCTAAATAAATGCAGTCCATTTACCATTCCATATCTGCCCAACTATGAAAAAAAATAATGCGGGTGGGTGGCACAGCGGACATTGCGCTTGTCACCAACGCAAGAGACACCGGTCTCGAATACGGCTGTCAGCGTTGCCTCCGGCTTGGGCCGGCCGTCATACTGACTCAATTGGCTGAGTCAGCGGGAGGGAAGTCGATGGGTGGTAATCTGGTCGTTGTAAACAGCGACTCCTACAGGTCGGTCAGGGCGCCTGCACAGCAAAGACAGGAGATGGCGGGGGCAGTGTGAGCCCAGGGGCGTCCATTTGGTATGGCAAGGTATGGCACTCGCCATACCTTGGCAAATAAAAATGTAATTTTTTTTTTTTTTTCTTTTTTTACAATTGTTTATGTTGATTTAGAATTCGAATGTCAACATTATGAACGAAGCTTCGAACTATTCGGTACAGCCCTAGCATGTTTTGATATTGTCAATTATCTCACTTTTACTAGGTGACTTTTGCTGTGACTAACTGAAATATGCCCAAAAAAAAGGAAAATGGACATAGGGACGTTTTTTTATCAAAGGGCAGCAGAGACAAGTGATACAGGGACACAGGTAAGGTCTGGCTTAGTGATTATAATAGTGCAGTTCAGCATTCAGTAACCCATAATTTTTGTGAATGTGTTTTTGATACTACATTCTGTTGAACACACACCTCAAAACCGTACCTAAGGAAAATTGGCTCAATTGCAAGAAAAGTAATAGACAGTTATGATATTACATTCTGCATAATTCGTATGCAAAATATTGTGGTTCCCTGCTTTAGTCTGTTGACACATTTCTATACTAAAAATGCTTGTGTAGTCCTGTGTCATACCTAAATGTCATATAACTGAATTGTATAGAAACAACTCACCAAAAGTGACTATTGCACAACTGATTTGACAAAAAAAATCCACCAAGGGGGGGAAACCCTCCCTTCACCCCCCCCCCCCCCCCCCCTCCTCCTCGCCATACCTTGCCTTTTAGTGAAAGGACGCCACTGTGTGAGCCTCCCACACGTTAAACCTCGCCAATGAGAGTCGGTGCTGGCAGGTGAAAAGAAGTGACTGGCTGCCTCCACATGTATCGGAGGGGACATGTGATGGGCTTCTACCCTCCCTACGACCGGCCAGTGGGGGGCACATGCGAGCAACGATCAGGACAGGGGAGGGAGAATGGACCTATCTCAAACCCTGCCCTCTTTTCTTGATCCTCCAATCAAAGTTTGTCCGAGGTAAGCGACAGTTGTGATTGGAGGATCAAGAAAAGAGGGCAGGGTTTGAGATAGGTCTATAATTGGCATGAGAGAAAATTGGGATGGGGGGAAAAATCACAGAAAAAAAAGGAGAAAAAGTAGGTAAAAAAATACAAAAATTATAGAAATTATGCAATCTAGTTGTTAGTGTGTTTGTTGCATAGCAACCACCTTGCAGCTTTATTATTTACTAATAAAAACTATTTAAATTGAAATGTGTCTTTCTTTCATATTGTCATAGCCTACTCAATAGCTCACTTCAGGCCGTGGCATATGGTTATTATATCACAGCTACGGGTCTGTCAGACTCTGCTTCACGTCAGGCCTAACTACGCCTCTTAGCTGTGAAATAATAACCATATACCACGGCCATATACCTCCCTCTGCGTTCACATTGTTCACACAGTGATGTGATGACCGTTCCGTCTTTTAGAGTTCCCTTGGCTCCTGTCCACATCCTAGGCCTTTGAAAATTGCAGACATTTTAAGGTGTAGCACAAAAGTAAGGTAATGAGTAGTGTAACTAATTACTTTTCCTAGGGAATAATATGCTATGTAAATAAGCACAAGTCATTATTATGATTATGAATATAAAAAAATATATATATTTGGGGGGGTTGAAAATGGCATGTAGGCTATAGTAAGACACATAAGACACATAAGACATGTAAGCCTGACTCTGACATCCAGCTTTTTGGTATATATTTTTTCTTCATCCCTCAGCTACCATGAAACAACATGTCAACATGGTGAGCATGTGTGTGTGTGTGTGTGTGTGTGTGTGTGTGTGTGTGTGTGTGTGTGCGTGTGCGCGCGCGCGTGTGTGTGTGTCTGTGTGTGTGTGTGTGTGTGTGTGTGTGTGTGTGTGTGTGTGTGTGTGTGTGTGTGTGTGTGTGTGTGTGTGTGTGTGTGTGTGTGTGTGTGTGTGTGTGTAATGGTATGTGTGTAATGGTATGTATGGGTGTCTCATTTAGTCGGATAGGGAGGTATCGGGCTGCGTTGTTATCTGTGTGCACCTGGGCATAATTACAAGACACTAATCAACCCTGGCTATCGATTCCCACTGATCACATATCAGCCTGCTGCCTGCCGACCATGCAGGAGACCTGGGTCTGTGTCTGAATGTGTTCGGGAAATAAAAATAGAAGGGGGGGTTGAAGGAGATGGATATGAGGAGTAAGAGGAAGAAATACTAGAGGAAAGTGGAAAGCAAGTTAGGGTGAGAGAGAGAGGGAGAAAGAGAGGAGGTATAACATCAACACAAAAGGCTGGGAGGTATACTAATATGAAGGTATACTGTTGGATTATGCATGAAATAACACCATGACAATTGCATTACAAGTTAATGTATGATATGTATATATGTACTGTATATTATGTAGATAATAATGACATAAAAAAAAAAAAAAAAAAAATCTCTGCTCATTCCACTGGAAAACGGACGATTTAGACGCGAGAAGAAGAAGCACTCATGAAATCGTTGTAGTCCTAAGAAAGAGGAGACCCAGGGCTTTCGAAGGACATTTTCGAAGAAATTTCATTAAACTACACTACCCAGCTCACACCAGCCACCGGCAACAGAAGTTCAAAAATTGTTCACGTAATTTTTCTGATGTGATTTTCGTGTTTATATCTCACAGGTCGAACAAACCTCAATGTTATTGCCATAAAATGCAACATATTGTTTCTTTACCTTTCTGTGAACATCTAGGAATTTTTTTTTCGCAATCTGGTCAAAAATGGCGGAGCTATGGGCATTATACAAAAGTAACTGTACTTACAGTAGATTTAATTCACAGTCTTTGCTGCCCTGTAACACGAGCCTGGTGGTACTAAATCCAGATTGAACTCTGCCATTGAAAAGAGGAGATCGATAGATGTATTGCTTGGCCAAATAAGGTCATTTATAAGCCTGATATTCTATATTCATATTTCAAATTGCATGTGTCCGGATGGCAAAATGCTGTACTGTATCACAAAAAACCCTGTAAATCATCTGTCCATTGTTCATTTGCTTAGATTTTTTGTATACTAAAAGAAGGTGCTGAATGAGGTCAGTGGCAATTTTTCACTTTAGGTCAATGGTGTTATTCACCATCAGAGATGGAAAACAAAACTAATACTAATAATAATTTATATTCTCCTTTGGTTCATTACAATTTACTCAAGCATCGTAACAGACACAATATTTCTGACACTGTGAATACATTCCCAGAGGTCCATAGATGTCCATAGATACCAAGAACATGCAAATGGACCTTGTAGACGTGGAGCAATCTTCCATTTACTTGAATCTGTACTTTTAGGCGCATTTTTTGAAAATATGGCTAGGGCTTAAGAGGTTAATGAATTTAAACAATATAGCACCATTTTATCTAATGTTAAAAACAAAAAAGCTATTAAGACCTTTAAATAAAGCAACTATAATATGCTGCATATGACACAAACTCTATTATATTTTTGTGTATTGTCTATGTGTACTGGCATAATAGAATATGTATAATAAAGAAAGTAAAAAAAATAAATAAAAGGTATGTGTGTCGTGAATGTTCCAACTCCCAGATACACTGTCACACATGTTCTTCAAAATGCAGTTAGTTTCTTTCAGGTATAGACAATGCTATCTAAAACCTATAGATGCCGTTTTACTTGTCCATCTTGATTGATTGAATACTTTATTTTGACACAATCGTAGGACAAACTTTGAAAAACAAACAATAACAGTGTCAACACGCTGGTCAAAAATGGATAAAACACAATAAAGCCAAGGCTTGTTTCCATTGTGGTCCATACATGGAACATAAAAGGCACACAAACACGACTGGACATGTACACTAGACAGGACACCCTAAAAATAAGAACAATAACACCTAACCTGAAAACTCATACAGTCAACTAATGTTAAAAGAAAATCTGCAAACCCTTAAAAGCAACTCATGATAAAGAGAGATAAAAGCCAAGTTATGATAAAAGAGATAAAAACCATATTAAGACCAATTTGAGTTGCTGCTGAGCCATGTTTTTTATTACAGTAGCCGAGTAAAAAAATTCATTTTTCCCCATGCATGTCCTGACTCGCGGCTGGACCAGGTCCGTGGGGCTTCCTCTTGTGGCGTGTTTGTGGACATCTCCTACTTTATTAAAATAATTTACTAGGTACTTGGGGACCGTTTCTTTCAGTACTTTTTAAGCTGGTGTACCCTTTCCTCAACTCTAAGCCATCCCAGACTGCTAAAGTGGGCTGGCGTTAGGTGAGTCCTAAAGTGAAGGTTGTGCAGGAGTCTCACTAGTTTATTTTGGGAGGTCTGGAGCTTACGCTCATATCAAGTAAATGGCCGTGATACCCTGACGAAGTCCCTCTCTATCCATTCTAGCTCTATGTGTGGCCTTCTCTCTGCTTCCCTGTGTGCAACAAAGGATTAGTATTGCATACATAAATTATTACACCACACCACACACACACAGACTACTGTATCCTGGAATATACACACATAACCGCACACACACACTAATGCACGCAAACGCATGCAGACACGCTCTCGTGCACAAGCACTTGCACATTTATATGTACTATATACACAAGCATGCATTTATATACTGTACATGCACACACGCTTGTAAAAACGCAAACACACAGGCGTACACAGTCACACAAAGACGCGTGGATATGTAAATATGTATGTGATCAATGGCGTACACACAAACACACAGACACTGCATCACTGTCTTCCACTTTCCTCTAATCCACTCCCCCCATTGGTTTGAGATGGGGGGGGGGGGGGGGGGGGGGGGGGTGCCCCGTCGCCCCGTGGCCGCAAACATATATTTGTCATCTGGGACCCTTTAGGGGTGATGAGAGTAAAGCAATTGTTGGTGAGCCTGTGGTCCGCTTACATTGAGAGCTGGTCATGCTGCATTAAAAAACTGATGTTCAAATGAAGTGATTCACAAACTTTTCTCACTCATATATGTAATAATAATATATAATAATAATAATAATAATAATAATAATAATAATAATAATAATAATAATAATAATAATAATAATAATAATAATAATAATAATAATAATAATAATAATAATAATAATAATAATAATAATAATAATAATAATAATAATAATAATAATAATAATAATAATAATAATAATAATAATAATAATAATAATAATAACTGGACTTTTTGAAGAAGTCTTTAATCATCATGCAGTGACACACACATGCAATTTGTCTTTGGGTCGCCAATGAAATCGAGTCTTTGCGCTTGACCCATCCCGTCGTCCTTCCCCCCCAAGGGCAGCGAGGAGCAGATAGGGGCTTCGGTGTGGGGCCACGCCCCGGGGACCAATCCAAGTGCTCCTGTCCGTCTTCGTCAGGGAATGCGACAGCGTTAGCGATCTGTTGTGCATGTTTTTCCATTGGGTTTATCTTATCAGGAGGGGAAACCATTGCGAGCACGGGGAGAACATGCAAACTCCACACAGAAAGGCCTGGGAGATACCCCACCTGGGTACCTGGCAATGTGGAAACCTGGTCCCCAAGTGGGAATCGAATCCTGGACCTTCTAGCTGTGAGGCGACAGTGTTAACCACTACAAAAACGTGACGCCAGTTCAAAGTTTGCCAGCGGTAGATCAACGTTAATGGGAACCCGGGCAGGCACGGAAATCCCACGGGGGACAGGGGGGCCATGTCCCCCCCATCCTGAGAAAAATATGATATGTCCCCCCCAATATATCACTGTAAACATAACTATGTAATTTCAATAGAATTAATAATAATCAATGAAAGAACTTGTGCTGATTATAGACACTTAATAGCGAGTTTTTAAGTTTCCAAAGATTACAGGTCACTCTTATGTTAGCTAGCTGACGTTGCAGTAGCTGCTAGTAACATCAACCAGTGTTTGACTAGCTAGCTACCTGGTAGATCTTAGCCCATTATAGAATGATACAAGATAATATGATAGATTAGAAGCTCCTACTGTAAATAACCTGCACACTGTGTGTGTGTGTGTGTGTGTGTGTGTGTGTGTGTGTGTGTGTGTGTGTGTGTGTGTGTGTGTGTGTGTGTGTGTGTGTGTGTGTGTGTGTGTGTGCGTGCGTGCGTGCGTGCGTGCGTGCGTGCGTGCGTGTGTGTGGTGTGTGTGTCTCAGGTAAGTTTGTTGAGTTTTTGTTTGGCAACATTATGAAATGTTCTCTATTTTTTTGACTTGTAAAATATGGACATATTTTTATTTAACCTCTATTTACCCAGGCAAGCAATTAAGAATAAATTCTTAACATTTAATTGAACATAATTGGACAATGCCATGGATTGTTGCCACTCTCAAAACTTAAACTGGTGACTGAACCACGATTTGTTTAAAACAGTCAACATAACATATCAAAGTGCTTGACTTAAACTTAAAAGCCTCTTCTAACATACAAAATAACTCTGTTCCTCATGTAGCAGGGTGGATTATCCCTGCTTCGTGGGAACTGTGGTGTGCGGTCAATTAGGTAGCGAGACACAGTAGCACTCTGGCCAGCTGCACCTCCGTTCTTTGGGGTCCGGAGCGTCAACTGGAGGCTGGCAGTGGGGATGTATGAGGCCCAGGGTTTTACAAACCTGGTCCGGTACTCTGGTCTTCCTCCTCTCTCTGGAGCAGTCAGCAGTACTCCCCAACACACCCTCACCCTCCACAGTTGCCCCTTTTGCCCTCCCACACTTAATAACCGGATGGTAGAGAAATAACTTGGTTCCCCCCACAAGCAGTACCCTCCCTTAGTGACACCAGAACCCTTACAATGGAAATGGAAAAGGTAGAATAGGAAGGGGTTAAGGTTACATATATTACCCGTATTTAAAGGGTTAGGGTTAGGGTTAGAAATAATGAAAGACACACACACAGTGCTCCCGTTCTGGATGACTGTATTGTAACTCAGCCTAGTTACAACAATGCTACGTCTGGTGATTACTGCACCATGGGTATCCATACAATAATTACTGGCATGAATCAATGGCATGAATCAATGGCATGAGTCAATTATAATATTACACCCAGGCACCAAGTGCTCTCAGGTACCCAGACTAAACGCTGCCCACGTCTGGGCGGAACACAGTATTTACCTTCTCTAAGGAATTACACTCTTACTGTCCCCGGTTGAGAATATGGGGAAGGAAGGGGAAGCATAGGGAAGAGAATAAAGGGATTCACAGAACGGGAATTATTTAGGAAATACACGCCTTATCACGCTCAAAGAAAAGGAATAAAATAAAAGAGTGAGCCACAAAAATACCTATAAGTCCTATCTTAATGCCGGCATATATTGTTCGGGGTACCCCTAAGAACTGGTCGTAGCAACGTTACTTTCGCCCGTGGGCTGCACCACACTGTGTACTGTATATGGAATCGGGAGCATCAATGCTCATTTGTACTCATCCGAAATGGGGCCGCCTCGCCACTCCACTGTTGTCCGGGAGGCAAGATGGCGTCGAACGCTCTCGCGAGGTTGTCGGCAGGCGGAGCTAGGCAGAGAGGTAGCGCCGGCTGAGAGCATGTACTGAGTGATGGCGGCCCCTGTAGGATGGGCGGAACTCCCGTTGGCCGCAGGCAGCCTGGTGCAGATCTGAGTGAAGTCCTCCGGGGCAGGCTGAACGCAGGCAGCCGGTCGCAGGTCTGGTCGAAGTCAGCCGGCGCAGACTGGTTGTTGGCCCACTTTCGTCTTGGGGCGCACGCTCTATACTGCACACTGTAGCTACTATAACTCGGTACTTAAAGACTGGAATAATTGTTTAACCGCACGTTACCTATACCGCACACTGTAACTGCTATAACCCGATTACTAGTGCCTGTCTATGCACTCATTGTTCATATAATACCGCTGGTACTGCTAGGATATCGTGTCCACTAGCCAGTACTCGTTATCACCCGTTATCCTCTTACAGGGCCCC
>NC_140176.1:23570934-23599002 GCF_963971535.1 Notolepis coatsorum | reverse complement strand
TGTTTCTTGCCTCCCACAAGCCGGCTGCAATGTGGACTAAGTCATACATAGCACGAGTCCCCTCCGATACTCGAGGTAACAGCAGTCGCATCTTTCCACCTGCGCGGCGCGATCTTTCAGCGTCAGGGGTCTGGGCTTTGGAGGGGCACCGCCCCCATCGCTTCCTGATTCTACTGCGCGGGCGCACCAACCGACCTGTAGGAGTCGCTGTCCACAACGCCCGATCCCCACCCATCAGTTTCCCACCCCCTAATACGGCCAATGTGTATTAGTACGGACGACCAGCTAAACTGAAAGCAATGTGGAGCGCTGGGCTCGAACAGGCAAACCCAGCATCTCCAGTATTCGTGGTGAGCGCCTTGCCCACTGCACCACGTAGCCGCACCAAAACTCTTATCTTAACAATAAGTTAATACAGTAGTCTCCAGATTGAAACACACACCTTCCTATCAATGCCTCAAAGCAGGGCCGCCTCAGGGGGTGTGCGAGCAGTGCGGTCGCACAGGGCCTCGCGGGAAGGGGGGCCTCGCAAAAAAAAAAAAAAAAAATTTCATCACAGACCTAAAATCTAGTTTTGCTTATATGCTTATATATTTCACATTAGACACGTTTGTAGAATGTGTCTGACTTGTTCCTGGGTCTGCAGTGACATACTATTGGTTTCAACGAAGGGAGCTCTGGTGCTCTGCAGCAGACATACTATTGGTTTCAACGAAGGGAGCGGAGTGGTTACTTACATCATGTGTAGTACGCCGGCGTGAGTCAGCTGCGTTTGACTATTTCGCGCGTGCAGCTTTTGACTATTATGCTTAGTTATGCCAGCCAACTCGAAGAGGTCGGTCATTATCAGTCGGTCGGTCACCAAGGAACGTTGACGAAAGGCGGGACAAATGGCCGGAGCCTTGTCATGATGCAGTCGGAATATAGCCATGATGATGTCGGCTAGTAGCTAGCTTAGCTAAAGGCTATCTAGCGTTAGCTAACCTAGAGACATGCAGCCAAGATGAAGAGGATGGTCGTTTGGCAGATGAACTTCGTCAACTCCACGCGGTTGTCTCCATCCTCTTGGACGTTTGGTGAGTTTTTAACCTATTCTATTAACTCTATTCTATTCCCGCCGTGGACATCGCTCTCTCTCTCTCTCTCTCTCTCTCTCTCTCTCTGGAGCTAAACTGGCCGACTAGCTGTTGTAGTACTACTAGTAGCTAACGGTGTGTGCCTGGTGTCAGCACCTGTATGTAGCCGCATAGCTTGCTTCTGCGTTAGCTAATGGTTAGCGATAGCCTGGTTGAGCTAACTGTTAGCCAGTTAACTGTTTAGCTTCGACGTTAGCTGCCGGCTGCGCTCGGCTGGGAACGTTCGTTTGATGCTATCAGTTAGCCTTGATTTAGCTGTTAGCTTGTGCTACGACCATTGACATTAGCCGTGAGAATAGCAGGGGGTTCTGGCACTCTGACTACGACATCATCTTTGACAGAAGATGTAGTCGGGCCTGCACCATGACAAGGCTCTGGCCATAGCTTATTTTTGTCCCGACAGCAAGAGGCCTTTCGTCAACGTGGAGACCTGTGTTGCGGCCTTTCGCCCTGCGTTCCTTGGTGCAGGTAAGATTAATGAAAATGTCATGACATTACCCCACTCTTCCTTCCTTCCCCTCCCGAATGTTTTGTTAATAACGATGTTTTCTTCCAGGCAAAACATATAGATCACGTTATTGGTGTTGCATGTAATGACACCCTTGATGTTGAAAGGTGTTCCTGTTCATGGGTGATTGACAGTGGTGGCTTTGTGTGTGAAATTGCATTGTGAAATGCCACATCTGTAATTGCTGTGAGGGGTAGTCTGTGAAAAGTATAAGCTGGGTCAGTGGCTCTCACCACAAGGTTTCTCAGATTGTGTGTCTTGTAGACAATATAGGAGGTTGTGTGGTTAAACATTTGTTATGTGGTGGGTCTATGATGTGCCAGTGTTTTTGGTCAGATTATATGATGTGTCAGTGTTTTTGGTCAGATTATATGACGTGCCAGTGTTTTAGGTCCGATTATATGATGTGCCAGTGTTTTTGGTCAGATCCTATGATGTGCCAGTGTTTTTGGTCAGATCCTATGATGTGCCAGTGTTTTGGGTCAGATTCTATGATGTGCCGGTGTTTTGGGTCAGATTCTATGATGTGCCAGTGTAAGAATAGATTGATTGAAATTCCCTGCCAAGGGGTGACTACTGAATCATACAGTACAATTGACTCTAGACTCAAAGCGGCTATGTGCCTGTGCAACCCCATCCATGTTTATACAGTCTTTGTTGAAAAAGTTAGGTTAAGTTAGGTTACATTTCCCTTATCACATTACATTATGATGGTTCATACCTGATGCCCTTGTCACGTGATATTCAAGTTGTTCTGATTAAGCTCTGGGTGCTGTACAAGGTCTTTAACCTGACAGATGCATTATCTATAAATCCACAGGACCATTATCTAGTTTGCTTCACACATTTGTCTGTCCAGCGCATCCTTATCGCCCGTGCTTTTGTGAACCTTTTTATGTCAATAGTACCTTGAATATCTTTTGTGAATTTACATTTTAGTATCTCATGTTCGTGCTCTAGAAAAAAAGGACCTTCTATCAGTTAATCTTGCCAACCGAAAACATCCACCCACGCACACCGCAGTGTTAAAAGCTTTTCACATCCGAGGGAGTGTGTGTACACGTGCATGTGTGTGTGTGTGTGTGTGTGGACCCCATAGCAGGTCCAGTGGAGACATTAGAGAGTGGACAACAGCAACACAGCTGCACAGCAGCTCATACAGTCATCCTACATGAATACAATTAATTACACGGATGGCAAACGAGCGATATGTTCAAAATCTCCAAAATGGGGAAAACAAGTCTTTCTTGTGGAACAAGTGGAAGCTGGCACAGAAGCACTGCCATTTGACGTTAAGGCTGCCATTTGGACGGGATAAGGGCTGATGAGCAACAGCCACCCTGGTGAAAAGGCCTTTCACGTATAATCCAAATACTCTCCACAGGGAGGCCCCTTCGGAGTGGAATCAGAGGAGAAGTGGTGCCCTGACAAAGGGAAAGGCTTCCAGACGGGCTTTTCTTTTCAAACATCACTGAAATTAGCGGGGCTTTGAACACACAAAGCTCAGTAGGAGTCTGTACCCTGTGCTCTAACCAAACAAAAACATCACGCTGAAATGTGTATTATTAGAGAGCAGACATGTAGGATATGTATCTGTTCTGACATGAATCTATAATGCAACTCTTTCTATAATGTAAATCCCTCCCCCCCCCCCCCTCCAGGTCCTTTTGTTTAGTTTAGTTCAGAGAGAAAGAGAAGGGAATGAAACGTTGGAAGGTTCCTGGGAGACATTAAGGGCAGCTGTAACTCTCTGTAACTCTCCGTAACTCTCACTCCCTGTGCAGAATCCTCTCACTTCCTTTCCAAAGACCAGGGGAAAACGTCCCCATCTCTCACCTCCTTTAGAAAGCGGTGGAGACTTGCTTTTCGCCAAGTGAACGGTGAACCGATGTGATTGGCTAAAAGGCTTTGACAATGACCGATCACCAACATGTCAATAGCTCACAATCGGCTCCATTCCAACGCATTTTGGAATTCCGTCGCAGTGTTTTTTCAGACCTCCAACTAAAGCTAGCATACATGCGGTTTGATTACATGAGACAAGCCTGTAGCAGTATTACTGTAAAGCATCAATGTTTAATTTCTATATTCAGTCCAGGAGCATGTACAGAACAAATTGAGATCACGGGCGCGAACACACAGTCTGGTGCGACCAGCTTCGTGATAGACTATTATGCCTGGAACGCTTCTTTGTCCACGGAACACAGGGTATTTTCTACAAAAATCTGAAAACAAATATGTGGCCATCTTTACCAACATGTCTGAGTTGAAGAAGTCTGTATCCCAAGAGATAAAACACACGAATGAGACATGAGCCAAGACGCTTATGGGAAACACATTGAAAACGTCACTTGAAGAACGTCACGTCGGTCTCTCCCTGAGCCATGCCAGGTCAAACTGGTGCTACGTGGCTGAGGAGGAAGGTCCCTCCTTCCCTCCTGTGTCTCCCCTACTCGGTCACCCGCATAGCACGCGGTGAGGGCTGACGGATCTCCTTTACATTCGGTCAAAGATTGGATTCCTATCTTGTTGTCTAATAAGACACACTGGCACAATAATATCAATGACACTGGCAAGAATTCTGCACTGGGACTGACCTGGAACTCTGCACTTTACACTTTATTATGTTTATATATATATACTTATTCAAATGATAAATCCTGCACTGCACTGTCTTTGTCATGTGTCTTGTTGTTATGTGAAAAGAAAAATGTATGGAAAAATGCATACACTGTATCGCTGTGACAATTACCAATGTGGTTACACATATGTCTTAATAAAGGAATCTGAATCTGAATCTGAATCTGAATAAGAAAGTTATATTTGATTATGTAATTTCTTCACTTTTCATTTTGCCTCATATTTCACTTCCTCCACTCAGATTTTCAAACTAGCAACTTTCCAGTCACCACTTCTCAAACGTTCTCCAAAAGCCCCTCACCCCGAAATATATTTGGATGTTTCAGTCTAAAGTAAGAGATAAACATGGCTTACACATACGCACGCACGCACGCACGCACGCACGCACGCACGCACGCACGCACGCACGCACGCACGCACGCACGCACGCACGCACGCACGCACGCACGCACGCACGCACGCACACACACACACACACACACACACACACACACACACACACACACACACACACACACACACACACACACACACACACACACACTCGTGGCCTCCTCAGGGGGGCAGAAGCTCTCATCTGTACATGTAGTAAGGTTGCTTGTCTCAGCCTTTCACTCTGGTAAGCGGCTTATCTTCCAGGAGTCAAAGTAGCTGGGTAGAACACACACAAATACATACACAGCTACACACTAGGGATGTGTATTGTGACTAACATGGGTGCTACACAGACACACACACACACACACACACACACACACACACACACACACACACACACACACACACACACACACACACACACACACACACACACACACACACACACACACACACACACACACACACACACACACACACACACACACACACACACACACACACACACATACATGTACATATTACACAGGCTATTACACACATGCAGTTGGACACACACACACACACACACACACACACACACACACACACACACACACACACACACACACACACACACACACACACACACACACACACACACACACACACACACACACACACACACACACACACACACACACACATACACACACACTCATCATTGTGTGGCTGGCAGCAGGGTGGGGCCATGCAGGGAGAGGAGCAGACAGCACTAGCTGCTTCTACTGAAAAGGGACACCCCACTGTCTAGTACTGTGTCCTCACAAGACACTAACAAAGCAACAGAACACACACGCACAACCACTGCTGTCACACTAAGAACTCTGTAAATGTTCAAATAGAACTACTACTACTACTAATAAATACAAATAATAATAATAATAATAATAATAATAATAATAATAATAATAATAATAATAATAATAATAATAATAATAATAATAATAATAATAATAATAATAATAATAATAGAATGTGATATGATCATGAATGTGTTCCCTGTGCCTGAGGAACATTGTACTTGCTCAGAACATCAAGGAGCATGGAGAGTTTTAGTCCAAATAAATACAAATCTAAAATAATAAAAATGATAGGTGTGATTCTCACCCTCTGAGACCAGTTCCATCTCGATTCGCTATGCACGACGTGACGCATCTAGATAAATTTTTCAGCAGCCAACAAATCGATGCAATATGATGCTATTCAATCATCAAAAAAACGTTTACAAAGTATTCCGTTGCCAGGGGAACAGCTTTGGCCCCTGTTTATTTACTGTCAGCAACTGTAGACACTGCAACAGGAAACACAGAGGGGCCTATTTAGAATGTTTATGTTGTCATGTTAGAAAAGGCATTAATAGGCATGATATTCTGTACCCGCAAAAAGCTAAAACAAAAGGACGGCTGTCACAAAACAGTCACATCTAAAGACCTCAAAACCTACTCTAGTGAGGCCTTTAACCTAGAACTGGAGAGTCTGGACTGGTCAGAAGAGCTCAGTGGTACACTAGTTGAAGAAACATGGCTTGGTTTCAAAACCAAATTTTCAACGATACTAAACAACATGGCCCCCCTAAGAACCACCAGGGTAAAAAATTGCGCTGAGCCGTGGATGCACTCAGAAATACTGACCGCTATGAAAACCAGAGACAAAAAATGCTCTGAGTTTCATAAAATTCAGTCAAAGCTTACCAAAAGCTCGAGCAGTGAACTCCAAGCCCACCTGACTGAACTCAAACTGCAAAGAAACAGACTAAGAAATTAAGTAAACTCCATGATCAAAACTGCAAAAAAGAATTTCATCAATGACAAAACTGAGGAAAACAAAAATAAACCCTGTGAACTTTTAAATTACTCAATAATCAACTAGGCTGCAGTAAAAAACTTAAAACTAGATTTTCAAACATAAACATAAAGACCGACAACACGCTCATAACAGACAAGCTGGATGTGGCCAATTACTTAAACATTTTCTTCACAAACATAGCCACAACACTGGTAAATAAACTACCCTTCCACTCAGGGCATTTTGGGGTAGAACACATCAGAGCCTACTACAATAATCTAGGGGTCCGCAAAGACGATTTCAAACTAGAAATGGTAACAACAGCTGAGGTACTCAAAAAACTGAGTGCCCTCCAACCTAACAAGGCCACTGGCCATGACAATATCCCCTCCAAATTCCTCACAGACTCAGCAGCCGCCATCACCCCAGTCATCACACACATAATAAACCTCTCCAAAGACTTCAAAATTGTGAGAGTAACCCCCCTGCACAAAAAGGGCAGCAAATTAGACCCAGGCAACTACCACCCTGTTTCTATTCTTACCTCCATCTTGAAAATCATGGAAACATTTTTATACGAACAGGTCGAAAAGTACCTCGCGGAAAAAATCTAATCTTCGAATTCCAATCTGGCTTCAGAACATCCCACTCCACTGACACATGCCTTCTCTATTTGAACGACCACATCAAACAAGAGGTGGACGTGGGCAAATACTGCGGCATGGTCATGCTGGACCTACAAAAGTCCTTCGACACTGTCAATCACTCCATTCTGATTGACAAGCTAAAAGCAATTGGTTTTGATAGTCTATCAGTGAGCTGGATGCAATCCTACCTGGAGGGGAGAGAACAGATGGTGGAGGTAAACGGTACCCTATCCCCCCCCCTCCCAGTGAGCTGTGGTGTTCCACAAGGAAGCATACTAGGACCGCTACTGTTCCTAATTTATGCAAATGACATGTTGTCAGCTTGTGACTGCACCTTGTTGCTGTTCGCGGACGACTCAGCCCTGCTGGTCTCTGACAAGAACAAGTTACAGGTTGAAAAAACCCTCTGGCAGGAGCACTCATTCAAGGGTACTACGACTATGCTTGCACCTCATGGTACCAAAGCACCTCAAAGGCGCTAAAAACAAAATTACAAACATCACAAAACAATCTGGTCAGACTACTGCTTGACCTTACTCCTAGAACCCACCTCACCCCTGCCCACTTTGACAACCTAGGATGGCTTAGAGTAGACGACAGAGTACAGCAACTTGCAATGGGCCTGGTCTACAAGATACACTACACGACTAAGGTACATGTACATGTCAAAATACTTCCCAAAGGTCAGTGAATACCACGACCACAACACCAGACGGAGCTCCACAAATTATGTTAAACCCAGATTCGGCTCAAACAAGGGACTAAACACGTTTCGCAATTATGCCACATGAATGTGGAACGCCCTACCCACAGCTGTAAAGGAATGTGAATCACTACCCACTTTTAAAACCACTCTCAAGGAGCACCTACGGGAGACTGCAATTCGAAACTGGCCCCTGTAAATGTCCTAACCCAACCCCCTCCAATGTACAGTAAATGTCCTAACCCAGTAATACACAAGACCCTCTTCTTGGAACCAAGTAAGGTTTCGT
Organism: Notolepis coatsorum; assembly: GCF_963971535.1. Lineage (NCBI taxonomy): Eukaryota > Metazoa > Chordata > Actinopteri > Aulopiformes > Paralepididae > Notolepis > Notolepis coatsorum. The sequence goes on along the minus strand of NC_140176.1, from coordinate 23,590,874 downwards.
CGATAATCCAATGTACAGTTTCCCCCACCCCGCCTACCCCCCACCCCCCCCCCACCCCACCCACCCAACCACCTCAAATGTACAGTTCCCCACCCCACCTACCCAACCCCCCCCCCCCCCCCCCACCTCCTCCAATGTACAGTTTCTTTATCAAATGTATATACTCTCTTTTTCAAACTCTTTTTGTATCACAAACAGTACTGTATTTGTAAATCTGGTATGTCATAAATGTATAGATGTAGCAGTACTGTCTATCTGTATGTCATGTATGTCATATACTGTATGTTATGATGAATTGAAAATGGGGGACCCTGATGTAAACAAGACGAAAGTCTTTCTCTGGTCTGCATCCCCTTAATAATTGTGTGACATTGAGCTGTACTGTATTGTACCCATTCTGCAATCTGTTAATAAAATGTTCAATCAATCAATCAATCAGGTAGTTTCGCCAAGGTTGTAGGTAGGTTGCAAGAAGGACACATTTTGATTCTTGATTTTCCACACAATCCAGTTATAGGGGGATGACGAGAAAGATGGACATTCTACCAGCTTCCCTCACATACAAATGACCATGATGACATACTATTCTAAATAGTATGTGTTGCTAGAAAAACTTGAAAATTTGTCTACTCTTGAGTAAGGCTTTCAAATACCTTTATTAATGTATCGCTGCAATGTGACAATCCACAACAACATGAACACACAACATTGTATTGTAAGACTGCCAGTCCCAAAATAGTCCATCCATACACACAGTTATGTAAATGTAAGAAAGAACCGAGGGAAGCAGACACTCTCCCACAGTGGGTCCATGCTTCAGAGTGTGTGTGTGTGTGTGTGTGTGTGTGTGCGTGCGTGCGTGCGTGCGTGCGTGCGTGCGTGGTGTGGTGTGGTGTGGTGACCGTGTGGTGTGGTGTGGTGTGGTGTGGTGTGTGTGTGTGGTGTGTGTGTGTGCACGTTGCTCTATTGCGTGTGCTTGTATTGCACCTGCTTTACGTCATACAGTGTAAAGTAATCAAAACTAGCCCGGTACTTTATTCTGTACACATGGGATTTTTGGGTGTTTGTCTGCTCTCTGTCGATCGACATCCTCGATGAAAGGCTGTAACGGGGAGGGAGCGGTGGGCAGGAATTAGCGAAGGGCGTGGGGGACAGGGCTCCACGGGCCTCCAGGCAGGGTGAGACAGGAGGGAGAGGGGCGGGGGGGACAGGGCTCCACGGGCCTCCAGGCAGGGTGAGACAGGAGGGAGAGGGGCGGGGGGACAGGGCTCCACTGGCCTCCAGGCAGGGTGAGACAGCAGGGAGAGGGGCGGGGGGACAGGGCTCCACTGGCCTCCAGGCAGGGTGAGACAGGAGGGAGAGGGGCGGGGGGACAGGAGTGGCTCCACGGGCCTCCTGGCAGGGTGAGACAGCAGGGAGAGGCGCGGGGGGACAGGAGTGGCTCCACGGGCCTCCTGGCAGGGTGAGACAGCAGGGAGAGGGGCGGGGGGACAGGGCTCCACTGGCCTCCAGGCAGGGTGAGACAGCAGGGAGAGGGGCGGGGGGACAGGGCTCCACTGGCCTCCAGGCAGGGTGAGACAGCAGGGAGAGGCGCGGGGGGACAGGAGTGGCTCCACGGGCCTCCTGGCAGGGTGAGACAGCAGGGAGAGGCGCGGGGGGACAGGAGTGGCTCCACGGGCCTCCTGGCAGGGTGAGACAGCAGGGAGAGGAGCTGGGGGACAGGGCTCCACTGGCCTCCAGGCAGGGTGAGACAGGAGGGAGAGGAGCGGGGGGACAGGGCTCCACTGGCCTCCAGGCAGGGTGAGACAGGAGGGAGAGGAGCGGGGGGACAGGGCTCCACTGGCCTCCAGGCAGGGTGAGACAGCAGGGAGAGACGCCCCTTTCCCGTTTCGCCTCGCTAAGCTACTTTGGTGATGTATTGTGATTTATTTTTACCGAATGGAACAGACTCGATCGACTCACTTTACTGCATCGTGAATTGCAAACACAACAGAGATGCTATTGGTCTTGTTGTCAGTGTTTAGAATTTGTCTTGCCAAATTTCTCTGGAGGATCCACAAGCAAGTGTTGACGTCCTCGACAGCAGATCACAGACAACTTGAAGAACCTGGATGTTTTGTCAATTCCACATCAGATGATAAGAAGTAGTAAGAAGCCTCTCGTTCGGCTCAGGTATCAGTATTGTGTTTTCTTGCTTAGGTCTTGAGTATTTCCTTTGAATCAGGTAGACATTGTACAATCATCCTTATCACCAACGACTTAGAAGAAAGTTAAGGAACTCAAGACAATTATTTAAAATCATTGGTAAACAAACATAGTACTGAAAATATACACTTTGACTGCGGTTTTGATAGGTTTAGGGTCTTGGCTACATTTGAATAAGAAACACAACATCACTTAATACGGACTGTATTGATCTATTTATCACGTAAAATATACCTTGGCCCGGTACCGGGCCGATCAGGCTTAAGAGGTGAAGAGGTTAACCTCAACAAGTCAACATTATGGCTGAGGTTATTTTTCATTGAGGAGAATGAAGTTGTGCCAAGTGGAGTGTTTGGTGACAGGAACAACCCTATGGACACAATGTAACAGATGAGCGGTTATGTGAGGTTTGACTGGCAGTCCGTCCATCCTCTGGCTGACAGGACTTGGAGCATTCAACCCAGCACAGTTGGACAGGATTTGGAGCATCAAACCGAGCGCACTAGGACAGGATTTGGAGGCCCGGCAGCGCTCGGGTTTTCTCTCCGAAAGGATAATCTGATAGACTTTGAGGCTGGGAGGCATACAGGGCTCTTACTGGGGGATAGCGGGTACCTGTGTCGCTCATGGCTGATGACATCTTTCCGAAACCCCGCAATCCCTGCTCAGGTGCGATTGTTTGTTGTTATACTGCCGTATATTAGGGACTATACTAACAGGGGTTATTTCTCAGGATGACATTTTTTTTTATTAATGTCAAATAAATGTTTTTATAGTATATTGTATTATATTACCCCCCCCCCTCTCTCTGTAAACAAACGACTCTTGGCTCTGCATTGTGTAAGGGGCTCTGCATCAGGAAGCTACTGTAAGTTAACATGAAGCTAAATGGCAGAAGATGTATAAGAACTCAAGTAGGAATAAGAGTAGGCTACAGGACATGTTTGCTTTGTGAAAAAAAACAGTAACGTGGTCTTCCGACAGAAGAAATGACTGAAAACTAAAATGTCAAACAGAAACAAACTGCCCCTTGAGACCACAGTTTCCAGGTAGCACAGAGCCCAATTATAAAAGCATTGTGTTGCAGGAGTGTCACACATCGCACTGAATGGTAATGTCCAATGACATGGTGTCCAATGTCTATCTCCAGCTAACCGTTTACTGACTAATATTCTTTTGGAGTTTTGTAGAGTAAACCTGACGTTCTTTCTCCCTCTACGTGTGTGTTTGTATGTGTAGTTTAGTTATGGACTTTGTATTGACCAGGCTCTGCAGCCTTTAGTCTACTACTGTATATAATTATATGTCTATGGTTATGGACTATCTAGGCTACTACAGTTGTTTTGGACTCTACCATATAAATTGACTTTGTGCTGTTGGGCTGTCTATATATGCTACTACAGGGACACTTGCCACAATTGCCAGGGGAAACCATTAATAATTATACACTGCTTGTGATGTTGGTAATATATGTCAGTAGCCACAGCATGCAGTAGGCCTACATGATCATGTTTTTTCATAGCTTGTAAATCCCCTATTAGTACCTGGTGCTCCCCCTGTCCGAAATCATCCAGAAACACAATATGTCATACCATTTGTATGCCGATGACTCCCAAATCTACCTTCCCCTCAACCCCTAGCTCTGACACAGCTAACCTAGACTTCCTTAAAGACGAAAGTCTCGGGGACATAAAAAGCTGGATGGCCCACAACTTCCTTCAGCTCAACGAAAACAAAACAGAGATAATTTTGTTTGGCACCCCCTCCACCAAAAACACTCCAATAGCCTAGGACAACTCTCCACCCACCTCAAGCCCCACATCAAGAGCCTGGGCGTAATCTTCGACCCAGAGCTCAAATTCGACTGGCAGGTAAAATCCTGCTTTTTCCAACTCTGCACCATCACAAAAATAAAAACAATCCTTTCACCCATTGACCTGGAAAGAGTAGTAAATGCATTTATCACATCACGCCTTGACTACTGCAATGCCCTCTACACCGGCATTAGTCAAGCAGCCATGTCCACCCTTCAAATGGTACAGCACTCTGCAGCTAGGTTCCTCACTGGCGCCAGTGCTAGCCTCCCTACACTGGCTCCCAGTCCCATTTAGAATATAATTTAAAATCCTCCTCATGGCCTTTAATTAAGGCACTATTGGGTGCAGCACCCCTGTACAATACATCACAGAGCTCATAACCCCCCTACTCAGCACCCAAGTCACTAAGATCCTCCAACTAGGCTCGGCTGCCCCCCCCCCCCCCCCCGCACCAGACTAAAAAAGAAAGGCAATCGCTCTTTTAAGGCAGTGGCCCCCAAGCTATGGAACCCGCTACCCCTGGAGATCAGAACTGCCCCCTCGCTGAAGACATTTAAGTCCAGACTAAAAACCCACTTTTACTCCCTAGCCTTCAATAAACCCTGATTTACCCACACCCTAACTCACACACTCCCATCTTGCCCCTTCCCCCCGGTATCTGTTCTTGTGTTCTTTGACCCCCTGTGTGCTATATTGTACTTTGTGCTACTCTATCCATGTGTTGGCCTGTTGTCCTATTCTCTAACTGTACTGTCTTATCCTGCTGTGCCTTTTTGTAATTTTTGACTGTACAGCACTTTGTTTGGCTCTTGACTTTTTAAAACATGCTTTATAAATAAATAACTTGACTTGGTGTTGGTTTGATTGAGGAACGGGGTGTTTTAGTGTCTCGTCTGTCTTACTAAATAGTTTTTGTCAGTGTGGCTCCTGTCCTGAGTTGGCCAAGTCTGGAATGGAAGTGGAAGTCTGCTATATAATTTTTTTTTAATAAAACGGTGTCCTTGTTTCCTCTGATACTATTTTCTGAAAAGCCATTTCATTGGCTTAGTGATGATAATAAGACGCTTGTTTCTCTCTGTTCTTGGCAGAATGTCTTGGCCTCGCTATGCTACTATTCGGCCAATTGCAATGTATTTTTTCCTATTTCTTGTTCACTTTTGGTTTTGAATAAACCTCTGAAAGATTAATTCTACCTTTTATTAATGAAGATTATCAGATAAACGCAACAATATGGTGACTTCCTTCTTTTATAGGTTCCTTGTTATAGAACGCTGGTATTTTGACGAGACGGACAAACGGACGGCGGCTTGGCTGACACTTATACAACGGATGCATCGCTAAGATCGCAGAACCTGTTAAATATAGAATCTGCATAATTAAGTTCCTCTGTGTTCACATCACCGACAAACTCACCTGGAACGCTCACACTAACCATGTGGTAAAGAAAGCCCAACAACGCCTCTACCACCCCACCTCATGAGGCTGAAGAAGTTCGGCATGACACCCAAGATCCTGAAGGCGTTCTACAGAGGAACAACAGAGAGCGTCCTGACAGGGTGCATCACTGCCTGGAGGGGGAGATGCAGTTGTTAGAGTTGTTAGGGCAGCCCAAAAGATCTGTGGATGACGTAAATGGTAAATGGCTGCATTTATATAGCACTTTTATCCAAAGCGCTTGACAATTTGCTCCTCACATTCACTCACACATTCACACACCGACGGCAGAGGCAACCATGCAAGGTGCCAACCTGCTCATCGGGAGAAGTTAGGGGTTAAGTGTCTTGCTCAAGGACACTTCGACAACCTGCGGGAGGAGCGGGAATAGAACCGAGAACCTCTGGATTACCAGACAACTGCTCTACCTCCTGAGCCCTGTGAGCTTCCCTCCATCCCGGATATTTAGGAGAGGCGGTAGAAGAGCAGATTTTTTTCCCCAAGCCATCAGACTCGTCAACAGAGCCTTTTGACAGCCCCCCCCCCCCCCCTACACTTGAGAAACGCTGTTGCTGCTGATAAACTGTATTGCACAGCATCTTACCCACTGCTGATTATTGCACATTGCTCATTGTACATCACACAACATACTTTTTTTTTTCTAGTTGGAACTGTACATAGCCATTTTGTTATTTACATTTGATATAGTATAATATCTACATCCTGTTATCTGCACTGCACACTTTTTTTTTAGAACTGCATAGTCATCTTTATTTTATTTTATTTCTATTCTATGCCAATTTGATTTTATTTATATTATATTGGATGCTGCTATGGTTGAGGAACCAACCAACAAAGTGAATTTCACTCTTTGTTAGCTGTAAGGTACTGAATGACGTGACAATAAAGGAATCTGAATCTGAATCTGAAGAGGCGCTTCCACTGCTTGCACTGGAACTGCGCGTCGAACCCTCCAGAGCCGGCAGGATAATCCTGGCTTGCAGGGTGCTGTTCAACCTGTCAAAGGGCTTTCTGGAGGAGGAGGAGGAGGAGGAGGAGGAGGAGGAGGAGGAGGAGGAGGACACAGCCCACAAGCCCAATGCAGAGGAGGAAGATGAACAACATCTATGCGGATGGCAGAATGATGGCCACAGTGTCAGTCATGTAATTGTCAAATTGTCAATTCCTTCTTCAGCTAGACCAGGGGTGGCCAACCAGTCAGAGACTAAGAGCCACAAAAATGACTGTGGTACCACAAAGAGCCACACCATATATACCAGCGTTTCTCAACCTTTTTTTCTGTCACGGCACCCTTCATGTGTTTATAGGTCCCACCGTCTGTTGCTAATGTCTGTTTGATTTGGGCCTCACAGGGTTAACCTCTTAAGCCCGAGCGGTCCGGTACTGGACCGCAAATGACATCACGCCATAAATCCATCTCTACAGAATGTATGAATTAATGTTGCATTGCGTTTTCTTTTCAAATGTAGCCAAGAGTAAAGACCCTAACCGTGTCAAAACAGCAGTCAAAGTGTATATTTTCAGCATTACGTTTGTTTACCAATGATTTTAACTGTTATTAGTGAAATATAGGATTATAGAAATCTCAGGGCATTAAGTCGGAAACTGGCGCATATTGACGGGAGGAAATGGCGCAGCCAAAAGTGAGTGTAGTTTTTTGAAGGAAGAGACCCATATGGCTTTCGATGGGCTTTCGAATTCCGAGAAACTACACTACCCAGCTCACGCCAGCCCCTGTCAATCATCTGACTTCTGGATTTACTTTTTTATTTCTCTTATTTTCGGGATTATCTCCCACAAACCTGAACGTTATTGCCATAAAACTGGACGCAGTTAGTTTCTCTACCTTTCTGTGAACGTCTAGCAAAAAACGGCATTGCAATCTGATGGAAAATGGTGGAGAAATTTACATTATAAAAAAGTAACTGTATTTACAGTAGATTTCATTCACGGTTTATGAATCACGCCTAGTGGTACTAAATCCAGATTGAACTCTTCCATTGGAAAGGGGAGATTTGGCCCAATCCATAGATGTGTGACTTGGCCATAATAACGTAATTTATATAGGCCTGATATCAAATTGCATGCGTCCGGATGGCAGAATTCAGTACTGTATCTACAAAACCTTCTGTTTAATCATCTTGTGTTATTCACAGTCAAAGATATAAAAAAAATTATATATATAGAATTGATATTCTCCTTTGGTTCATTACAATTTACTCAAGCCTATAACAGACACAAAATGTCTGACACTGGGAATACATTCCTAGAATCAGATACCAAGAACAAGAAATTGGACAATTAAAAAAAAAAAAAACGTCTGTAAATGTTTATTCTATGATATTATGGACTGAATGACCAAAATAATAATATATATATATATATATATATATATATATATATATATATATATATATATATATATATATATATATATATATATATTTAAATTATTATTATTTATATTTTTTCACAAGTGGATTGAGGAGCCTCACATTGACAGGCAAAGAGCCGCATGCGGCTCGCAAGCCACTGGTTGGCCACCCCTGAGCTAGGCTATCCATAGCTGACAGTGGCTTTTATGGCCAAGAAATAAAATATAATATATACTAATATATATATTATATATATATAATAACAACCTGTACATATTCTATACTTAACAAATCATTTTGATAACAACAAAACAATAAGCTATTGGTTGCATTTTTATTTTATTCTTCTCCGGGCACAACTGTGAGAGTGATTGCGCCATCACTTGCTAATGTATTAATTTTATGATTTAGTATAATGCTCCGCATGTCCAAGTTGTTTTCCTCTACACAAAGATTTTCCATCTGTAGCTCCAGGTTCCATCTCAACACACACACACACACACACACACACACACACACACACACACACACACACACACACACACACACACACACACACACACACACACACACACACACACACACACACACACACACACACACACACACACACACACACACACACACACACACACACACACACACACACACACACACACACACACACACACACACACACACACATTGGTCTACGTTAGAATATTCAATTCAATTCAATTCAAAAAACGTTATTAGTCCCACAAGGGGCAATGATTACGGCAAACAGCTGCACTTACACATCCAAGACAAAACAGGGGACAAGAGACATACATGACACTATTAAAGCTCCTATCCGAGCTCCGGGAGGGTCATCAAGGAGAACCTGCCTTTTCTCAGTCCTTGCCCCACAATGGTGGAATGAACTACCCACCTCAGTTAGGACAGCCGAAACCCGTCCAATCGCACTTCTTCAAATATTATCGATTAAAAAAAAAAAAATGTAAATACAAATAAAAAATAAAAAATAAATCTTGATTGATTGATTGATTGAAAAGTTTATTAACAGATTGCAGAATGGGTACAGTACAGTACAGCTCAATACATACAATTGTTAAGAGGATGCAGACCTGAGAAAGGCTTTCGTCTAACCCTAACTAACCTTACTGTCATGCACTTGTCCTAATAAACTAACCTACACTGTAGCACTCAACACTTTGATGAACATTGTTACTCAGCTGATAGAGTTGTACCCTTCAGACCGGTGGCACTCACCTCTGTGGTCATCATGAAATGTTTTGAGAGGCTGGTTAAGGATTACATTTGTGCCTCCCTCCCCAGTGATATGGACCCTTTGCAATTTGCATACAGGTCAAACAGGTCCACTGACGATGCGGCCTCTCAGGTACTACACAAGGGGGGCTATGTGAGACTGTTGTTCATTGACTACAGCTCAGCGTTCAACACCATAGTCCCCACCACCAGACTGGTGGACAAGCTGATCGCGCTGGGTCTGAGCTCCGCTCTGAGGGCCTGGATACTGGACTTTCTGAGTGAAAGGCCTCAGGCGGTCAGGGTGGGGGGACCTCCAACACCATCACCCTGAGTATCGTGTCCCCCCAGGGCTGTGTTCTCAGCCCCCTGCTGTATTCACTGTACACACATGACTGTGTGGCCAGGTTCAGCTCCAACTCCATAGTGAAGTTTGCGGACGACACAGTGGTGGTGGGGCTGATCTCTGACAACGACAAGAAGGCCTACCGGGAGTAGGTTGATGTACTGGCACGCTGGTGTCAGGACAACAGCCTGCTCCTGAACATTGGTAAAACCAAGGAGCTCATTGTGGTTTTTAGGAGAACACAGCAGGACACACACACACCACTGTGGATAAACAGGGCTACCGTGTATGCCGTGACAAATAAAACTCTTGACTTGCCTTTCCTGATGACTTGTCGTACAGAACTTGTAAGTCGCTTTGGATAAAAGCGTCAGCTAAATTACTAAATGTAAATGTAAAGCACAAGAGACATGACACTGTTAGAACAGGATCCATATATTTTGTCAAGTCTAATAAATAAATTTGGTCAGTACAAAAAAAGTGCACTTTCGTAAAAAAAAATTTAATCAAGGGGTCAAAAGGTGCATATTATGTTACTGGTAGGCTATTGTTGTGGTCTGTTGAGGTCAATATCTACATTAAAAAGATATATACCAATGCCTATCATACGGCTATTATTAGTCTTACTTTGTGACTCGAGAGGCCGGGGAATGAATTGCTCTGACAGTCTTAAGGTTGACGACATTGTCGAGGGTGACAGGTGCCGTACTGGAAGAGCTCCCGCTTCGGTTCAGCATTGGTGTCTTTTCTATCAGGAAAAAGAGCATATTGGATATCAGCATATTTGATTTCACAATCTAGTGGATATCCTCTTGGGCCTTGCTGATCAGGCTTATAGGGATATTTTGACCTCTCATCACTAGAACATGTTCTGGGCTCCTCACCACTTTGTCCTCCACCAATGTTGCCGATTATTGTTGGAGAATATTTTACTAAGTAGGGATGGGCATGCGTAATCGATTTATTTTTGTTACCAAGTACTACGTCCACTAAAAATTATTATTTTTGTTTTTACTGAAACAGAAATCTCGCTTTGAAATCCTGCAAGGCATGAGTTGTTGAGGCAAACAGGCTGTAAAAGCTGGTCAGGCAGGCCTGTAGCGTGGTGGGGGTGGAGCTAGACTCCCTGGTGGTGGTGTCAGAGAGGAGGAGCCTTGTTAAGCTCCACGGCATCATGGACGCTTATTGCTTATTCCCAGAGGAAGAGTACGCCCGAGTGCTTCCGCGTTTTCCCTGATTGGCTGCGACACGCCCCGCGGCAGGCGCGGCAGCCGCAGAGCGGAGCGGCAGAGCTTGCGGCAGAGCTTGCGGCATTATGTAGCCGTAATCCCAGATGATTTTCATTCGAAGCTTAGCTCAACTGGCAGCGCTGCGGTCCTGCGGTCCGTTGGTTACAAGTTCGAATCCCTTCAATTCTTTTATTTATTTTTTAACGTGCATTCTTTCGCCGGTTAAGTTTAGGCATTAAGGTTAAGGTTAAGGTTAGGCATTGTTTCGGAGTTGGTTAAGGTTAGAAGGGTTAAGTTTAGGCGCTGTTAAGGAGCTGGTTAAGGTTAGAGTTTGTCTTAGAGAATGGCAATATTCTTTCGGAGTTGGTTATGGTTAAGGTTAAGGTTAGGCATGGTTAAGGTTAAGGTTAAGGTTAGGCATTGTTTCGGAGTTGGTTATGGTTAGAAGGGTTAAGTTTAGGCGCTGTTAAGGAGCTGGTTAAGGTTAGAGTTTGTCTTAGAGAATGGCAATATACAGCCTATTTCCGCGCTGCAGCTCTCTCGCGCTGCCGTGGTCACATGGGCGTCATGGCCAATCAGAGAAAACGCGGAAGCACGCAACGTACTCTTCCGCTGGGAATAAGCTACACGCATCATGGACAACCCCTCCCACCCACTATAGTATACACGGACTTGGCCGATAGAAGGAGCACGTTCAGTGTTCAGATGCAACACTGAACGGTACAAGAAGCCCTTCATTCCAACAGCCATAGACTACTGCACTTCCGCGTTACATTGAGCTCATGGAGGAGAGAGCGGGGGGAGAAAATTAATGAATGTGGATGAGATCCTTGACAATAACTGCAACAAAAACAAGGTTATGTACATGCATACATTTACATAATAAATAAGGGAGAGAGAAGGAAAGAGAGAGAGGGAAAAAGAGAAAGGGGGAGTGAGAACCAGAGGGAGAGAGAGAGAAGAAAGGGGGAGAAGGAGGGAGGTAGGTGATTATCTTAAGAGTCTGAGGGCTATGCGTGCAATTGGGAGGCAGTCAGCAGGTGCAACAGTTTCGTTATGATCTGTTGCAGATCTTGTTTAAAAGCAGTGAGCGATGTGAGGGCAGTGAGTTTAAGGGTGTTTTGTAAGGTGTTCCAGTCAGATGCAGCAGCAAATCGGAAGGTGTTGCAGTGAGCGATCTGTAGTGCTGAATTTCCCTCGGGATAAATAAAGTACTTATTTTTTTTAACTTTATTTTATTTTTTTCACGCTATTTCCCCCCGATCCCCTCCCTGCTGAACAGGCGCCCCGACCGACCAGTAGGAACCGCAGTTTACAACGACCAGGACACATACCCTGCCGGCTTCCCACCTGCTAACACTGCCAATTGTGTTAGTAGGGACGACTGACCAAGCCGGAGGTACCGCTGACAGCTGGATTAGATCCCAGAGTCTCTGCGGTGGTAGGCGAGTGCATTCTCCACTGCGCTACCCAGCCGCCCTTTATAAATAAAGTACTTCTGTTCTATTCTATTGTTGCAGGAAGACAACAGTGGAAGCCTGAGAGAGTTGGAGAGGAGTAATGTTACTGCGAAAAGTTTGTTGAGTTGGAATACAGCTAGCTAAAACAGATAAAAACAACATGTTGCCCACTTTGCGTAGCATTTATATACTATTGATACAGAGACGAGATTTATGAAAGAGCACCATTTTGTGAAATACTGTACTGTACTTTAACATGATGTCTTTTGCTTTGTATTTCCCTGTTTTCAACTCAACTATTCTGAGGCCAACATAGTGTTTTGATAAACGATATCCTTTTCCAGGTTCACTAAAAGCAGAAAAAGCACAATGTCCCATGTTCTCCTGTTCCTCATTGTTCTTCTACCTCCAATTGCTCTTCACTCTGTCTTACTTGTCTCTCGTGTAACATTCATGAGCTTGCTACGCCTTTCACATCTCATTTTCTCATTCAATCTCTTTGTCTCTCCCTCCCTCCCTCTCCCTCTTTCTCTCTCTGAAGAGTGGGGTCACCTCACCCCAATGAAGTCACTCCGCTCTGGGTTAGAACATCATTTAAGGATTTACCACTTTAGATCCAGCGAATATTGGCCGTTATTGCCCGGATTTATGCTCTTGCGTTTTCCATTTGGGTGAAAGGTTTATGGGGGGATTGGATTTGAATATCCATGCTATCCATGCGCAGCGTTAAATGTGTGCAGCTCACCTTGTTAACTCAGGCAATTAAAGTCCTGTCAGACATGCGTACCCAGACTATTATGAGAGACACCACTTGAAGGAAATAGAAATGAAGAAGAAGCAAAGAAATCAACCTCTGTATTTATAATAGCAAGGTGATTATATGTATAGCAACAAGGTGTTTGTATTTGTAGCAGCATGGTGTTTGTATTTATAGCAGCAAGATGTTTGTATTTGTAGCAGAAAGGTGTTCGTATTTATAGCATATCTGTATCAATATATTACAACTCTGTACATACATCTGATTAGTATTACACTCAGTAGTACTAATGTATATATGTTATACCCAGTTTAAACATGTACATTGTATATTACTATTGCACTTTACTGTTACATTTGTACTTATTTTTGTTGTACTGTACTTGTGCTGTATAATGACAATACATTTGAATCTAATCTGATCTAAATGACCAAAGTTTAACGTTGCACCATGTGATAATTTTTATATTTTCAAATCTACATAGCCTATATGAAGGGTTTCCACTTGCATGGGCCTTTACTCCTGCGCACTCTCTGCACATACAAAGAGTAAATCTGTTGGTCACAAAAATATCCAGTGCCCCCACACAACATTCTGTTAGTGTGCTCAATGCAGACTTTCTGATAGCTTGTTGAGTCAGAGTTTTGTTTCCATGGTGGGTGATATGCAGAGTTAGGATGTCACTGGTGACTACAAGACGATGGATGATTATAAAACAAACACACAAAGCAGACTTTGTATCCTTCAGCCTAGCCTACACCCAGGGCGGTAAAGTACTTGAGTAATTGTACTTTGTTACAATACTTAAGTACTGTTTTGGGGGATTTGTACTTTACTCAAGTATTATTAGGTTTGTATACTTGTACTTTTACTCAATTACATTTCAGAGAAAAAAAACATACTTTTTACTCCTTACATTTAAAATGTAGACCTACAAAGTACAAAGTACAAATCTCGCAGGTCCAACTATTTTAATTCGTATATTTGTTTCTCTGGCCGAACTAACGTTAACGTTATTAATCCTGCGGCCGCACTTTATTTAAATACAGCCACTCAAATTCCCATCAATGGAAAATGAACCCGCCCATACCCATGCTGATTGGTCCTTGTGCAAGCCTAGAAAGCGGGGATATTTGATTAAACACCAGCTATCAGAAGAATAGACAGTCATAAAAAAGGTTTTTTACTTTTACTTTTTAGTACATCTCTTTTTAGGTTAAGTACATTTCAAAGTAGAAACGTTTTGACTTTTACTCAAGTGTGTTTTTAGCCAGATACTCTGACTTTTACTTGAGTAAGATTTTGAGACGGTACCATACTTTCACTTAAGTATAATTTCTGGGTACTTTTTACACCCCTGCCTACACCCTGTAGTACTTACACGCTGGTTGGTTACAGCATTCCGGCTGTAGAGGTGTACTAAGGGGGTGTGGAGGTGTACCAAAGGGGTGTAGAGGTGTACCAAGGTGGTGTAGAGGTGTACCAAGGGGCTGTAGAGGTGCAAAAAGGGGGTGTAGAGGTGTACCAAGGGGGTGTAGAGGTGTACCAAGGGGGTGGAAATCTGCACCATTTACACTTTACATTCCACTTTCCTTTTTGTATCTACTTGTTAAAAATGTTATACAAATTAATGAAGTTGACTTTAATTTCTAAAATGCTATAATCTTATAAGAATGAAGCGGGAGTGCAAATCTGGGAGCCGGTTGCCTCATCCATCATTTTCCTGACACAATGAAACGTGTTTGATAACAAAATACCTTCATTTTTTATCAGTGTCAATGAGAGGCAATGTGTCCTCTGTAACGCTTAGAACACACACATCAGCTCCACTCAGCATCAACCGCATGTGTTTACTGACACAGGCCTTGATGAATGCAACCAATATGTAAAGCAAACAGGATGTGTCAAGGACTGTCAAAGACACCCCCGCCACCTCATTTGGCATTATCTTGCACATTTCACCGCTATCCCTGGCATGCCACTCGCTCACTTTAAATAGGTTTACAGTAATGTGTAACTCAACTCTAAAGGGATACGGTAGTTCAGATTTTTGGAACCCTAGTCCTATTTTCTTCGATGATGTTTATTGGTAAGAGTCCTTTCTCAGCACAATCCATACAGTTAGCCACAAACCTGTCTGTACAAGACGGAAGACTATACTGAACTCCATAGTGCACACAGAGTCGGTTTTGCCTTCAGTCAGCTTGTATGGACAGGAGCTTGACCCCATTGAAATACAAGGCTCTGTGGCAGAAACCACGCAACACATGGGTGGGGAGGGGAAAGGCATTTTCCAATCACAAAATGGTCCTTTTTCACCAAACGACCATTCAAGTTTCAAGTTTCTTTAATAGTTGTCATACAGAAGTACAGAATACTTTCATACAAAATGCTTCTTACTGTTACGCTCCAGAGACTGTGCTAGACAAGATAGTATCAAATAACATAGTATAGCATGTAATTTAGAAGTAGAAAATGAGGTCACAGTGTTCAGTATAGACATATGTACAATATTCGATGCAGAATAGACGTAACTGAGTTACCATATAATATACAATACTATGCAGTGTACTAATGTACAGTACTAGTGCAAAGCAGAAATGGGATGAGGTACAATTTAGGTACAATTTACAGTAAGGTGTACGAGTTGTAGTGCAATCCTTCATCAATAAATATAAAGTGTGGGGAGTGGGTGCTACAGTGTGTTTGTTTAAAGTGAGTGTGTGCTATAAAGTGTGTGGAGTGGATGCTACAGTGTGTTTGTTTAAAGTGAGTGTGTGCGTGTGGATGTGTGTGCTATG
Organism: Notolepis coatsorum; assembly: GCF_963971535.1. NCBI lineage: Eukaryota > Metazoa > Chordata > Actinopteri > Aulopiformes > Paralepididae > Notolepis > Notolepis coatsorum. Next base: position 23,575,181 of record NC_140176.1, on the reverse strand, counting down.
TGCGTTTGATGGTTGTTGTTGTGTAGTGTTCATTGTTCGTTTAGCAGCCTGATGGCCTGGGGATGGAAGCTTCTTCTGAGTCTTTCTGTGTCAGTAATTTACCAGTGACTTCAAATATGAAAAAGAAAATGCAATGATATGCATGACAAATTCGTATGATAATTACGGATGACTCCCCCGTTTCAAAGAGATAGTGGTCAGGTCTCATGGAAAGCAACTTCTCTTTTGACTTTACCAGGGACTACATATGCAAATTAGCTCGAAGATGACTGGTATTGTTTTAAATCAGACAGGGCCCTTGTTAAATAAACAATACACTGGGATTCATAGACGTTACTCCTATATGGCTGAGGACAGTTGCAACTCTCTCCCAATGTCCAAAGAAATTGGAACCATGTCAACAGAGTGTAACCAGCACCAGGCCGCTTCCACAGGGCCCCCCAAAAAAATAATTATAGGCTATTTGTCTATCTTTGCTGCACTGTTCCTTAACATTCCCTGTCACCCCGACAACAGGATGAGGATACTGATGTTGAGTGATGCAATGCATCAATCGGTCATCACCCACTCGACGTGCGCACACACTAGTATAGACCACTGCAGTTCCGTGTTACATTGAGCTCATGGGAGAGACAGCGGGGGGAGAAAATTAATGAATGTGGATGAGAGCCTTGACATTAAGTGGTTGTAGCTACGGCTGTGGGGGTGCTGGAGACATGATCCGATAGACTTTTATATGCCTGAGTCTCCTGAACACGGAGAGACCAGTCCCAAGTCGATCGGCACTTTCTCGGCCGAGCTATAGTAACTTTTCCGCACCTACTCCCGAACTATGCATGCGGATATTGCCCACGGAGTCTCTGGATGTCTAGGTTTATCAATTTGCGCATGCAGAGTTTGAGAGTAGATGCGGAAAAGTGACTATAGCTCGTCCGAGAAAGACAAGTCAAGTCAAGTCAAGAGTTTTAATTGTCACGGCATACAGGTATACAATGAAATGCGGCTGGTCTTGCCCGCGACGATGTGCAATACAGTGGTACAACATATAATAGAATCCAATAAAATACAGTGGTACAACATATTAATAGAATCCAATAAAACAGTGCAATAAACAGGTACATGGTGTGCCATCTCGGTATCTGTACATTAGTATTTACAGAGCATATAGGACATGCTAGGTAGCTTTAGTAGTGCAATACACTGTTCCTGATGCTATACTACTTTAAGTGGCCTTTCCTCTGGCCATAAGTGTGCGTGTGTGCGGCATGAGTGTTAAAGTGGCTGCTAGTGTGTGAGCGTGCTCAGCGTGCGTGTCGTGTATGTGCTTGTGTGTGGATAGTTCAGTTTCTGTGTCTCTCAATGTTCATTGTTCAAGGCTCTGATGGCCTGGGGGAAGAAGCTTAGCCTAAGCCTCTCCGTCCTAGTAGCTGGAGTTCGCAGGCGTCTGCCTGACCTCAGCAGCTGGAACAGGCTGTTATTGGGGTGGTGGGGGTCTTTCATTATCCTGCAGGCTCTGGATTTGCACCTCTTGTTGTATAGAGCCTGCAGGGGAGGTAGCGCAATACCCGTGGTACGCTCGGCTGAGCGCACCACTCTCTGTAGGGCCTTCTTGTCCTGTGCCGTGCTGTTCCCATACCAGGCAGTGATGTTTCCGGTCAAGATGCTCTCTACAGCTCCTGAGTAGAAGGACTGGAGTATCTTCCCCGATACTCTGAACTTCCTTAACTGTCTCAGGTGGTAGAGGCGCTGCTTCGCTTTCTTTACTACTGTGTCTATGTGTGTTGACCATGTCAGGTCCTCTGAGATGTGGACCCCCAGGTACTTGAAGCTGCTCACCCTGTCCACGGTAGCCCCGTTAATCGTCAGTGGTGTGTGTGTCTCCTGCTGTCCTCTCCTATAATCCACGATCAGCTCCTTGGTTTTACCAATGTTCAGGAGCAGGCTGTTGTCCTGGCACCAACGTTCCAGTACCTCAACCTCCTCTCGGTAGGCCTTCTCGTGACGATCGACTTGGGATTAACAGGCAGGCTGGTAGGTAGACAGGCAGGTAGGTAGACAAGCAGGTAGGTAGACAGGCAGGTAGGTAGACAAGCAGGTAGGTAGACAGGCAGGTAGGTAGACAGGCAGGTAGGTAGACAGGCAGGCTGGTACAGTAGCTAGGCTGGCAGGTCAGCAGGCAGGTAGGAAGGCTGGCAGGTAGACAGGCAGGCAGGCTGGTAGGTAGGCAGGTAGACAGGCAGGCAGGCAGGCAGCATCTTCTTCAGATGTGTGCGATCAAGGCCTCCGCCGCCCCTGGCTTTGATGTCGAACATGATTAGCTTTTAGGGAAGCGCTGGCTCAAAGTGCAATGCTGCCCTCGGCAGGGGGCCATTTAAGACAGGGCCACAATCAGCTGAAGAACAGAGAAGGGAGGGGACAGGGTTCACCGCATTGACTTTCTAGCTTTGTGCGGGGCACACGCACGCACGCACACACACACACACACACACACACACACACACACACACACACACACACACACACACACACACACACACACACACACACACACACACACACACACACACACACACACACACACACACACACACACGCTTATGCACAAGCACACACTCTCTCTCTCTCTCCCACACGTTGTGCCTCTCTCTCTCTCTCTCTCTCTCTCTCTCTCTCTCTCTCTCTCTCTCTCTCTCAAACACACAATGCGTCTCCCACATCTCTTGTGCTTTTGTCACTGTGTCTGAGAGAAAAGTGTGCAAAAGGAGGGGGGCTTAGAGTATGAAAAAGAGAAAGAAAAAAATAGAGGCAGTGTGAAAGAAAGAAAGAAGAGAAAGAAAAGAAAGAAGGAAAGAAAGAAAGAAAGAAAGAAAGAAAGAAAGAAGAAAGAAAGAAAGAAAGAAAGAAAGAAAGAAAGAAGAAGAAAGAAAGAAAGAAAGAAAGAAAGAAAGAAAGAAAGAAAGAAAGACAGAGAGGGGGGGGGCAAACTAGGCGACACAGAGAAAGAGAAAGAAAGAGAGGGGGGAGCCAAACCAGGCAACAGAGAGAAAGAGAGAGAGAGAGAGAGAGAGAGAGAGAGAGAGAGAGAGAGAGAGAGAGAGAGAGAGAGAGAGAGAGAGAGAGAGAGGAGAGAGAGAGAGAGAGAGAGAGAGAGAGGGGGGGAGCCAAACCAGGCACCAGAGATCAGAAACAGAGAGAGAGAGTTGAAAGAGAAAGTGAGAATAATAGAGAATGGAAGAAAGGGAAGGGAAGGGAGGGGGTAAAAGAGAGAGAGTGGAGGAGAGGAACACACAATGGTAATCCAGACTATCAGGTTTACCAATTAGCACGTCGTAGCCGCTTGTAATTCTGGCAAATAACAGGCCGGGGCTTCGTAAAGGAATTCAATTAATTGCAATTTTGATTATGTTGTGTCTCCCTCATGACGTATTTATCTCTGCAGCGTTTCAATTTCTCCCGGAATTATGGTCATTTACATGCAACTCCTGCTAATCCTGTTCTATCTTTTTTTAATGAAGCTAAGGAGATTAGCGGAGAATCTCTTTCTCTCTCTCTCTTTCTGTTTATCTCTGTTCGCTCTCTCTCTTTCTCTACCACTGTCTCTTCCTCCCCCTCTCTTTCTCTCTTGCTCTATGTTTGTTATGTTACTCTGTGTTCTCTGGTCTCTCTCTCTCTCTTCTCTCTGTCTCACACACACACACACACACACACACACACACACACACACACACAACACACACACACACACACACACACACACACACACACACACACACACACACACACAGCGCTTCTATCATCCCCTCTGCTGCTCTTATCATTAAAACATGAAAATTACATAATGGCAGCAGAATATGCATGGTTGCGGTGGCTGAGATGAAATATGGACAGTGAATTGACTGAATGTACTGTCGGTCTCATGAGAAAAAAGGGGAGACATCAGTTGTATGATATTTCAGACCAAAAAGGCGTTTAACCCTGGGGCGACACCCAGGACTGGAGAGGAATGGATTACAATGGGATTATAGTACTTTGATTACAGTACATTCAGTAAAGGTACAAAAAAAACAGATCTGATTGGTTGCGGTTACATGTACATTCATATAATATTCAGATTCTTACTAATTCAGATACTACTGAGGATACTCAAGTAAACAAACACCATATTCCGTCCACAATAGCCGGGATTAACTCATATTCTTACTATGATAAAATTGTAATATGATCACCAGGATATGTTGACATTAGCT
>NC_140176.1:23551655-23570734 GCF_963971535.1 Notolepis coatsorum | reverse complement strand
GGTAATCCAGAGGTTCTCTGTTCGATTCCCGCTCCTCCCGCAGGTTGTCGAAGTGTCCTTGAGCAAGACACTTAACCCCTAACTTCTCCCGATGAGCAGGTTGGCACCTCGCATGGTTGCCTCTGTCGTCGGTGTGTGAGTGAATGTGAGGAACACATTGTCAAGCGCTTTGGATAAAAGTGCTATATAAATGCAGCCATTTACCATTTACGTCATCCACAGATCTTTTGGGCTGTCCTAACAACTCTAACAACTGCATCTCCCCCTCCAGGCAGTGATGCTCTCTGTTGTTGCTCTGTAGAACGCCTTCAGGATCTTGGGTGTCATGCCGAACTTCTTCAGCCTCCTGATTGATTGATTGATTGAAAACTTTATTAACAGATTGCAGAATGGGTACAGTACAGTACAGCTCAATACATACAATTGTTAAGGGGATGCAGACCAGAGAAAGACTTTCGTCTTGTTTACATCAGGGTCCCCCATTTTCAATTCATCGTAACATATATGACATACATGACATACAGATAGACAGAACTGCTACATCTATACATTTATGACATATCAGATTTGCAATTACAGTACTGTTTGTGATACAAAAAGAGTCCAGAAAAAAAAAAGTATATACATTTGACGTAGAAACTGTACATTGGATTGGGTAGGGGGGGGTTGGGGGGGGACTGTACATTGGAGGTGGTTGGGTGGGTGGGTGGGTGGGGGGGGGGGGGGGGGGGTAGGAGTGGGGGGGGGGGGGGGGGGGGGTTGGGTAGGAGGGGTGGGTGGGCGACACTGTACAACTGTACAAACAAAACTGTACATTGGATTATTGACAAGACCATACTTGGTAATTTACTGTACATTGGAGGGGGTTGTGTTCGGACATTTACAGGGGCCAGTTTCGAGTTGCAGTCTCCCTTAGGTGTTTTTTGAGAGTGTTTTTGAAAGTGGGTAGTGATTCACATTCCTTTACAGCTTTGGGTAGGGCGTTCCACATTGATGTGGCATAATTGCGAAACGTGTTTAGTCCCTTGTTTGAGCCGAATCTGGGTTTAACATGATTTGTGGAGCTCCCTCTGGTGTTGTGATCGTGGTATTCACTGACCTTTGGGAAGTATTTTGACATGTACATGGGTACCTTGGTCGTGTAGTGTATCTTGTAGACCAGGCCCATTGCAAGTTGCTGTACTCTGTCGTCTACTCTAAGCCATCCTAGGTTGTCAAAGTGGGCAGGGGTGAGGTGGGTTCTAGGAGTAAGGTCAAGCAGTAGTCTGACCAGTTTGTTTTGAGATGTTTGTAATTTTGTTTTTAGCGCCTTTGAGGTGCTTTGGTACCATGAGGTGCAAGCATAGTCGTAGTACCCTTGAATGAGTGCTCCTGCTAGAGTCTTCAGGGTATTCTTGTTTACCAGTGAGGAGATCCGGTACAAGAATCGAGTTCGTTGGTTGACTTTTTTTATTACATTGGATGCCATTTTGTCACAGGAAAGATTTGCCTCTAGGATGGAACCCAGGTAGGTAATATCTTCTTTCCTTGTGACAATATTGTCACCCACTTTAACTGAGAAGCCGTCGGTCTTGCTGAGTTTGTTATTTGAACCGAAGAGAATGGACTCTGTTTTGCCCATGTGTAATGATAGTTTGTTATCAGCGAGCCATATGCAGATTTTGCCTAGTTCTGAGCTGAGGGTTTTTTCAACCTGTAACTTGTTCTTGTCAGAGACCAGCAGGGCTGAGTCGTCCGCAAACAGGAACAAGTTGCAGTCACAAGCTGACGACATGTCATTTGCATAAATTAGGAACAGTAGCGGACCTAGTATGCTTCCTTGTGGAACACCACAGCTTACTGTGAGGGGGGGGGGGATAGGGTACCGTTTACCTCCACCATCTGCTCTCTCCCCTCCAGGTAGGATTGCATCCAGCTCACTGATAGACTATCAAAACCAATTGCTTTTAGCTTGTCAATCAGAATGGTGTGATTGACAGTGTCGAAGGCCTTTTGTAGGTCCAGCATGACCATGCCGCAGTATTTGCCCGCGTCCACCTCTTGTTTGATGTGGTCGTTTAAATAGAGAAGGCATGTGTCAGTGGAGTGGGATGTTCTGAAGCCAGATTGGAATTCGTAGATTAGATTTTTTTCCGCAAGGTATTTTTCGACCTGTTCGTATACAATTTTTTCCATGACTTTCGAGATGGAGGTAAGGATAGAAACAGGGCGGTAGTTGCCTGGGTCTAATTTACTGCCTTTTTTGTGCAGAGGGGTCACTCTCGCAATTTTGAAGTCCTTGGGGACGTGTCCCTGTTTTATGGAGAGGTTTATTATGTGTGTGATGACTGGGGTGATGGCGGCTGCTGAGTCTCTGAGGAATTTGGAGGGGATGTTGTCATGGCCAGTGGCCTTGTTAGGTTGGAGGGCGCTCAATTTTTTGAGTACCTCATCTGTTGTTACCATTTCCAGTTTGAAGTCGTCTTTGTGGACCCCTAGGTTCTTGTAGTATGCTACTATGTGTTCTACCCCATAATGCCCTGAGTGGGAGGGTAGTTTGTTTACCAGTGTTGTGGCTATGTTTGTGAAGAAACTATTTAAGTAATTGGCTACATCCAGCTTTTCTGTGATGAGCGTGTTGTCCGTCTTTATGTTTATGTTTGAGAATCTGGTTTTAAGTTTTTTACTGCAGCCTAGTTGGTTATAGTTGGTTATACTGAGGTGGTAGAGGCGTTGTTGGGCTTTCTTTACCACATGGTTAGTGTGAGCGTTCCAGGTGAGTTTGTCGGTGATGTGAACACAGAGGAACTTAATTATGCAGATTCTATATTTAACAGGTTCTGCGATCTTAGCGATGCATCCGTTGTATAAGTGTCAGCCAAGCCGCCGTCCGTTTGTCCGTCTCGTCAAAATACCAGCGTTCTATAACAAGGAACCTATAAAAGAAGGAAGTCACCAAATTGTTGCGTTTATCTGATAATCTTCAATAATAAAAGGTAGAATTCATCTTTCAGAGGTTTATTCAAAACCAAAAGTGAACAAGAAATAGGAAAAAATACATTGCAATGGGCAGAATAGTAGCATAGCGAGGCCAAGACATTCTGCCAAGAACAGAGAGAAACAAGCGTCTTATTATCATCACTAAGCCAATGAAATGGCTTTTCAGAAAATAGTATCAGAGGAAACAAGGACCCTGTTTTATTGAATTTTTTTTATATAGCAGACTTCCACTTCCATTCCAGACTCAGGAGCCACACTGACAAAAAATATTTAGTAAGACAGACGAGACACAAAAACACCCCGTTCCTCAATCAAACCAACACCAAGTCAAGTTATTTATTTATAAAGCACGTTTTAAAAAGTCAAGAGCCAAACAAAGTGCTGTACAGTCAAAGAATAAAATTCATAATACAAAATTACAAAAAGGCACAGCAGGACAAGACAGTACAGTTAGAGAATAGGACAACAGTAGGACAACACACGGATAGAGAAGCACAAAGTACAATATATACACAGGGGGTCAAAGAACACAAGAACAGATACAGGGGGGACGGGGGAAGATACAATTGCATGGGAGTGTGTGAGTTAGGGTGTGGGTAAACCAGGGTTTATTGAAGGCTAGGGAGTAAAAGTGGGTTTTTAGTCGGGACTTAAATGTCTCCAGCGAGGGGGCAGTTCTGATCTCCAGGGGTAGCTGGTTCCATAGCTTGGGGGCCACGGCCTTAAAAGAGCGATTGCCTCTCTTTTTGAGTCTGGTGCGGGGGGGGGGGGGGGGGGGGGGGGGGGGGGACCAGCCGAGCCTAGTTGGAGGATCTTATTGATCTGGGTGCTGAGTAGGGGGGTTATGAGCTCTGTGATGTACAGGGGTGCTGCACCCGATAGTGCCTTAATTAAAGGCCATGAGGAGGATTTTAATTATATTCTACATGGGACTGGGAGCCAGTGTAGGGAGGCTAGCACTGGCACCAGTGAGAAACCTAGCTGCAGAGTGCTGTACCCTTTGAAGGGGGGACATGGCTGCTTGACTAATGCCGGTGTAGAGGGCATTGCAGTAGTCAAGGCGTGATGTGATAAATGCATTTACTACTCTTTCCAGGTCAATGGGTGAAAGGATTGTTTTTATTTTTGTGATGTTGCAGAGTTGGAAAAAGCAGGATTTTACCTGCCAGTCGAATTTGAGCTCTGGGTCGAAGATTACGCCCAGGCTCTTGACGTGGGGCTTGAGGTGGGTGGAGAGTTGTCCTAGGCTATTGGAGTGTTTTTGGTGGAGGGGGGGCCAAACAAAATGATCTCTGTTTTGTTTTCGTTGAGCTGAAGGAAGTTGTGGGCCATCCAGCTTTTTATGTCCCTGAGACTTTCGTCTTTAAGGATTAAGATTTGGGAGTCATCGGCATACAAATGGTATGAAATATTGTGTTTCTGGATGATTTCGGACAGGGGGAGCACCAGGTACTAATAGGGGATTTACAAGCTATGAAAAAGCATGATCATGTAGGCCTACTGCATGCTGTGGCTACTGACATATATTACCAACATTACCATGGCAACCTTAAGTATTCATATACATGGAAAAATCACAAGCAGTGTATAATTATTAATGGTTTCCCCTGGCTATTGTAACAAGTGTCCCTGTAGTAGCATATATAGACAGCCCAACAGCACAAAGTCAATTTATATGGTAGAGTCCAAAACAACTGTAGTAGCCTAGATAGTCCATAACCATAGACATATAATTATATACAGTAGTAGACTAAAGGCTGCAGAGCCTGGTCACTACAAAGTCCATAACTAAACTACACATAGAAACACACACGTAGAGGGAGAAAGAACGTCAGGTTTACTCTACAAAACTCCAAAAGAATATTAGTCAGTAAACGGTTAGCTGGAGATAGACATTGGACACCATGTCATTGGACATTACCATTCAGTGCGATGTGTGACACTCCTGCAACACAATGCTTTTATAATTGGGCTCTGTGCTACCTGGAAACTGTGGTCTCAAGGGGCAGTTTGTTTCTGTTTGACATTTTAGTTTTCAGGAATTTCTTCTGTCGGGAGACCACGTTACTGTTTTTTTTCACAAAGATGCAAACAAATGCAGCTCATCTTTGAATGTCCTGTAGCCTACTCTTATTCCTACTTGAGTTCTTATACATCTTCTGCCATTTTAGCTTCATGTTAACTTACAGTAGCTTCCTGATGCAGAGCCCCTTACACAATGCAGAGCCAAGAGTAGTGTGTTTACAGAGAGAGGGGGGGGGGGGGGGGTGGTAATATAATACAATATACTATAAAAACATTTATTTGACATTAATAAAAAAAAAAAAAATCCTGAGAAATAACCCCTGTTAGTATAGCCCCTAATATACGGCAGTATAACAACAAACAATCGCACCTGAGCAGGGATTGCGGGGTTTCGGAAAGATGTCATCAGCCATGAGCGACACAGGTACCCGCTATCCCCCAGTAAGAGCCCTGTATGCCTCCCAGCCTCAAAGTCTATCAGATTATCCTTTTGGAGAGAGAACCCCAGCGCTGCCGGGCCTCCAAATCCTGTCCTAGTGCGCTCGGCTTGATGCTCCAAATCCTGTCCAACTGTGCTGGGTTGAATGCTCCAAGTCCTGTCAGCCAGAGGATAGACGGACTGCCAGTCAAACCTCACATAACCGCTCATCTGTTACATTGTGTCCATAGGGTTGTTCCTGTCACCAAACACTCCACTTGGCACAACTTCATTCTCCTCAATGAAAAAGAACCTCAGCCATAATGTTGACTTGTTGAGGTTAACCTCTTCACCTCTTAAGCCTGATCGGCTCGGTACCGGGCCAAGGTACATTTTACGTGATAAATAGATCAATACAGTCCGTATTAAGTGATGTTGTGTTTCTTATTCAAATGTAGCCAAGACCCTAAACCTATCAAAACCGCAGTCAAAGTGTATATTTTCAGTACTATGTTTGTTTACCAATGATTTTAAATAATTGTCCTGAGTTCCTTAACTTTCTTCTACGTCGTTGGTGCTAAGGATGATTGGACAATGTCTAACTGATTCAAAGGAAATACTCAAGACCTAAGCAAGAAAACACAATACTGATACCTGAGCCGAACGAGAGGCTTCTTACTACTTCTTATCATCTGATGTGGAATTGACAAAACATCCAGGTTCTTCAAGTTGTCTGTGATCTGCTGTCGAGGCGTCAACACTTGCTTGTGGATCCTCCAGAGAAATTTGGCAAGAAAAATTCTAAACACTGACAACAAGACCAATAGCATCTCTGTTGTGTTTGCAATTCACGATGCAGTAAAGTGAGTCGATCGAGTCTGTTCCATTCAGTAAAAATAAATCACAATACATCACCAAAGTAGCTTAGGGAGGCGAAACGGGAAAGGGGCGTTTCTCCCTGCTGTCTCACCCTGCCTGGAGGCCCGTGGAACCCTGTCCCCCCGCCCCTCTCCCTGCTGTCTCACCCTGCCTGGAGGCCAGTGGAGCCCTGTCCCCCCGCCCCTCTCCCTCCTGTCTCACCCTGCCTGGAGGCCCGTGGAGCCCTGTCCCCCCACCCCTCTCCCTCCTGTCTCACCCTGCCTGGAGGCCCGTGGAGCCCTGTCCCCCCGCCCCTCTCCCTCCTGTCTCACCCTGCCTGGAGGCCAGTGGAGCCCTGTCCCCCCGCCCCTCTCCCTCCTGTCTCACCCTGCCTGGAGGCCCGTGGAGCCCTGTCCCCCCGCCCCTCTCCCTCCTGTCTCACCCTGCCTGGAGGCCCGTGGAGCCCTGTCCCCCACGCCCCTCTCCCTCCTGTCTCACCCTGCCTGGAGGCCCGTGGAGCCCTGTCCCCCCGCCCCTCTCCCTCCTGTCTCACCCTGCCTGGAGGCCCGTGGAGCCCTGTCCCCCCGCCCCTCTCCCTCCTGTCTCACCCTGCCTGGAGGCCCGTGGAGCCCTGTCCCCCCGCCCCTCTCCCTGCTGTCTCACCCTGCCTGGAGGCCAGTGGAGCCCTGTCCCCCACGCCCTTCACTAATTCCTGCCCACCGCTCCCTCCCCGTTACAGCCTTTCATCGAGGATGTCGATCGACAGAGAGCAGACAAACACCCCAAAATCCCATGTGTACAGAATAAAGTACCGGGCTAGTTTTGATTACTTTACACTGTATGACGTAAAGCAGGTGCAATACAAGCACACGCAATAGAGCAACGTGCACACACACACCACACCACACCACACCACGCACGCACACACACACACACACACACACACACACACACACACACACACACACACACACACACACACACACACACACACACACACACACACACACACACACACACACACACACACACACACACACACACACACACACACACACACACACACACACACACACACACACACACACACACACACACACACACACACACACACACACACACACACACACACACACACACACTCTGAAGCATGGACCCACTGTGGGAGAGTGTCTGCTTCCCTCGGTTCTTTCTTACATTTACATAACTGTGTGTATGGATGGACTATTTTGGGACTGGCAGTCTTACAATACAATGTTGTGTGTTCATGTTGTTGTGGATTGTCACATTGCAGCGATACATTAATAAAGGTATTTGAAAGCCTTACTCAAGAGTAGACTAATTTTCAAGTTTTTCTAGCAACACATACTATTTAGAATAGTATGTCATCATGGTCATTTGTATGTGAGGGAAGCTGGTAGAATGTCCATTTTTCTCGTCATCCCCCTATAACTGGATTGTGTGGAAAATCAAGAATCAAAATGTGTCCTTCTTGCAACCTACCTACTACCTTGGCGAAACTAGGTTTTTGTAGTGTTCTACTATGTGTTCTACCCCATAATGCCCTGAGTGGGAGGGTAGTTTGTTTACCAGTGTTGTGGCTATGTTTGTGAAGAAAATGTTTAAGTAATTGGCCACATCCAGCTTGTCTGTTATGAGCGTGTTGTCGGCAGTGGCGGCCGGTGGGTACTTCGCCACTAGGGGCGCTATACCAAACATTTTGCAAACATGTACATGGCACGCATTGGCGAATATTATCACCATTGCCATCGATCAATATATGATCAGTCAGTCAAATGCAACCACGTTTCCAATAGCCCAACACAAACACGCACAGCTCTCTCTCTCTCTCGCTCTCTCTCTCTCGCTCTCTCTCTCTCTCTCTCTCTCTCTCTCTCTCTCAGATGATGTCAGATCCATTCAATAATAAACACATTTGTAAAGCTCGTTATTTTAAACAAGTTACCATTCATTGTCTGAGTGGTTATGCCCCACATGCGGCGAAATTAGAGAGAGAGAGAGAGAGAGAGCGAGAGAGAGAGAGAGAGCGAGAGAGAGAGAGAGAGAGAGCATTTTAGTAAAGTTACATTTTCAACAAGATTGCTGCTATTTAAACACTTCATGGAAACGGGGTAACGTTAACCTTATGTCGACTGTAGTATTGTATGACCTCGACATAATGTTTAAACGTTAACGTTACTCCGTTTCCATGAAGTAATTATAAAAGTGGCCAGCTAAGATAACGGAGCTAACAGCTAGCAGTAGCTAACGTTAGCTGAAAGCTGTAACGTTACAACGTTATGCGGCATCAGTAGACAACGTATCATGTATTAAACTAGAGTTAAGATCGCTAATCTACCTTGTTGTTGGCTTGTTGATAAAGTATATCCACTCCATGGCATTGTCCATCCAGCCTGTGTTGATGTCCATCCATTGTTGTCCCTCCGCATCTATATAGCTTGTTGTTAGCCAACAAGCTGTGTGAGTGAAGAGCTGTGTCTTTGTCCATTTCCGCCTCGAACAGCCTGCAAACTACCTGGCGTTCTATCGCCATGCTCTAAGACAAACTCTAACCTTAACCAACTTTGAAAGAGTGCCTAAGCTTAACAGTCTAAAGAACTTGCAGTCACGGCACGCTCTGCTGCCTGCATCTCACAACAACATCACAACAACACAACTATCTCTCACGGACCAACCTAGGAATAAGCTAGAAATTTGGAACATTAGAAATTGGATTCGGCCAATCAGAGATCGTCTCTGTGAAATTCTGCTACGGAAAAAAATACTAGTGTCGGCCAATCAGAGAGCGTCTCCGCGAAATGCGGCTACAGAAATTCTTGACGCTACTGGCTAGACCGCTTCAAATCGCGCCCGGATTCCAACATAATAGTCATATTTCAACGCACAACGCGTTATGCACTGATTGGCTGTGACGGATACAGCGATCAAACTGTGACGCGCACTCAGAGCGCTATCGCGTCTAGCCCGGGCGAGATATACGAAAAAAATAAAAAAATAAAAAAAAACGTCACTTCCTGCCCAGGAAAACGAGTGTTTTTTTATTTGAGATAATAACGTTATATTGTGCATTGGAAATACAAACATACTTAAAATGAGTAAATATTATTCATTTTAAACATGTTTATATTATTTATAGGGCTATAAAACTAAAAACGAAAAAGTTTTATTTTCTTCTTCTCTGATTTAACAGCAGCTGGCAGCAGGTGGGTCGGCGCCCTTGCGCCGCTAGTGGCAGAGCCGCCACTGGTTGTCGGTCTTTATGTTTATGTTTGAAAATCTAGGTTTAAGTTTTTTTTACTGCAGCCTAGTTGATTATTGAGTAATTTAAAAGTTCACAGGGTTTATTTTTGTTTTCCTCAGTTTTGTCATTGATGAGATTCTTTTTTGCAGTTTTGATCATGGAGTTTACTTCATTTCTTAGTCTGTTTCTTTGCAGTTTGAGTTCAGTCAGGTGGGCTTGGAGTTCACTGCTCGAGCTTTTGGTAAGCTTTGACTGACTTTTACGAAACTCAGAGCATTTTTTGTCTTTGGTTTTCATAGCGGTCAGTATTTCTGAGTGCATCCACGGCTCAGCACGATTTTTTACCCTGGTGGTTCTTAGGGTGGCCATGTTGTTCAGTACTGTTGAGAGTTTGGTTTTGAAACAAAGCCATGTTTCTTCAACTAGTGTACCACTGAACTCTTCTGACCAGTCCAGGCTCTCCAGTTCTAGGTTAAAGGCCTCACTAGAGTAGGTTTTGAGGTCTTTAGATGTGACTGTTTTGTGACAGCCGGCCTTTTGTTTTAGCTTTTTGCGGGTACAGAATATCATGCCTATTAATGCCTTTTCTAACATGACAACATAAACATTCTAAATAGGCCCCTCTGTGTTTCCTCTTGCAGTGTCTACAGTTGCTGACAGTAAATAAACAGGGGCCAAAGCTGTTCCCCTGGCAACGGAATACTTCGTATATGTTTTTTTGATGATTGAATAGCATCATATTGCATCGATTTGTTGGCTGCTGAAAAATTTATCTAGATGCGTCACGTCGTGCATAGCGAATCGAGATGGAACTGGTCTCAGAGGGTGAGAATCACGTACACCCCTCATTTTTATTATTTTAGATTTGTATTTATTTGGACTAAAACTCTCCATGCTCCTTGATGTTCTTAAGATTAAGATTTGTTTATTAAGGACAATGCAAATTAATGAACATCATTTACATGTGTATGCATAACATCACAGCATGATAAGGACGTAAATATGCCGGGAATAGCACAGGGCTAATTTCCACCCGTAGTCCTAACATAAAACAAACACAAAACGGACCATACAACGTTCATTCATAAAAACTGACATCACTGACATGACCACACTAACATGACATTCAGTCAGTACAACATCACTAACATCCCTAATGAGTGCATATTTGGCTGTCTAACAGCCATTTCCTGAGTTGGCCCTTAAAAGTGGACAGGGTGGGACATTCCCTTAAGGGGACCGGAAGGCTGTTCCATGTTCCACTTCCCTTTATCGATAGACAATTTTTGCTGAAGGCGGTCTTTCTAAAATGGACCTCACAATCCCCTCTGGTGTTTGATCTAGTGGCTAATCCAGTGTTCCTTTTCTCGTGGATAAACTCCTTGAGAGGGGGAGGGGCTAATCTGTGCAGGCATTTATATACAAAGCAGGAACTTTTATAACGTCTGAGGTTTTCAAAATTTTAAATTTGATGCTTATCCAGGATTTTACAGTGGGTTTTTTTCTGAGCAAGTACAATGTTCCTCAGGCACAGGGAACACATTCATGATCATATCACATTCTATTATTATTATTATTATTATTATTATTATTATTATTATTATTATTATTATTATTATTATTATTATTATTATTATTATTATTATTGTAACTGAGGGGTACAATTCCCTGACTGTATTACTAGATATGATACTTACTACCACTACCTTTGTACTTAATATTCGGCCACCCAGTACACGGCATAAATATATTATCATAAACACTCTCACGTAGATGAAACGGATCCAACACAAATGTATGAAGTCGAAACAGGTCTTTATTTCTACACAGCGATGGTGTGTAGAACAAGCACTTAATCACTTAATTACATTTATGAATTGAAATAGTATGCACTTTTATGGCAAAGAGTATTCGTCGGTATATCAATAGAGAATGTCCAATCTCTGAAGGCGCAGGTGGTAAATATACGACCTGGAATAGTTAAGGAATAACAGCAATGATACTTTAATGATTATATACTGGATACACTAGAGGGGGTTAATCCGGTCGCTTGTAAGCCGACAGGAGTAGGAGGGGGGGGGGGGGGTAGAATCCGGCTGCCTCGTCCGGCCAAGGGTATCCCAGGTGAACCCACTGTAGTGCCGTTCAATGCGCCGGCGATCCTTGGACCACAGATGAAAGCAGGTGGACTCTTTGTGGGCCGGCTCTCTCCGGTCCACGGGGGAGAGACGTGAAGCGACCTCGTCTTGCAGAGCGTCTCCTCACCTTGCGTCCTCTCCAGGGGGGGGGGTTCCAACACACGGCAGTGTCGGGGGTCTTTATCCATGGAATAATCAAAATATACAAAGCATAATCCGTGCCTGGGAAGGCGGGCTGTCGTCGGTAGAATAATCCGGTATACAGGTCCACTCGCTCGTCGGCTCTGGGGCTCCTCGGGTGCAGCTTCACATGGGGTCAACCACCCTGGGTAAGCAGCCAGTTCTCTGCCCGAAACGATGGGGTACTGACTACGGTAGTATTCTCACCGCACGAAGCACTATATATTAACAGACTATTATTAGCTTAATAGACTACGTCCATCTCGACGATATAGTGCCAAATATGACTATTCAAATATTAATATACACGATGTCTCAATACCGATGGTAGGCGAACTTGGCCTTACTCCCACACGTGGCGTCGCGGGGAGGCTTTACGTCTGTGACTCTATTGGAGGGTAAGAAACTGGACTGAAAAGAAAGTCCTACTTTAGTAGCGCAGTATATATACGCACTATGAACAAATAGTCCCATTAGTGGTGCGGTAGCCAGATTCCTACGCGGAACTAGGACTTGTTCGTACATGTGGAGCGGTACGTTTGAACTGGGTCTGAGGGGTATGGCAGCCTGGCACCAAGGTCTCGACCAATAGTAGAATGGAGACTATTATGGGATGTTCAGTAGGCTAGAATGGATATTCAATGCATATTGTACAAGGAATATACAAGGGATATCAGGGAATATTAGAGAATATACAAATACAATTAAATATATATATATAAATAAATATATATATTCGGTTTAATCTGGCCCTTCACAACAGCCACCCCCTGAATAGGTCCCAGACCTAATCAGTTAAACAGAGACAGATTAATCGCGTTGTCTATTTACACATAAGGGTTTGCTGTAGGGGTCAGTCAACTTCACAAAGTCATAGGGTTGTAGGGTCATGGTCATCATCGATTGTGTCTGGGAGTCGAGGCAGTTCTATGAGCCTTGCCACGGGACGGGTGTAAGTGTGACCCTGGACGAGCACTTCAGCTGCTCGGACCTTGCCGTCGGCACCGGTGATCACTTTGCTTACGCGGCCGGCCGGCCACATAGCTCTGGGCAGTGATTGATCAATAATCATGACGACTGTTCCTTCTGTCAAATTGTCTCTCTCCTTTACGCACTTCTGGCGGGTCTGTAGAGACGGTAGGTAGTGCAGTAGGAAACTGTTCCAAAACTTGTCGGCTAATACTTGGCTGTACCTCCACATTCGTCGGACGTTCGCTTCTTCAGGCCGGTACATTGTCTGGGGTAATGCAGGATCTAGCCGCCCCATCAGGAGTGTGTTGGGGGTAACTGGGTCGATATCCGCCACAGTCTGGGCCCCAAGTACTGCGTACAGGGCTGTCTTTATGGAGCGCACTTCTCGTTCCCAAGTGCCACCGAAGTGGGGTGCGTTTGGGGGGTTGAATTGGAAATCAACCTGTGCTGGAGCGAGGTGGGTCTTAAGTTCTGGGCCCATAGCTTGGAAGCTCTCTCTCAGCTCTCTTTCGCCGCCTTTGAAGTTTGTCCCATGATCGGACAATAGGGTAGACGGTCTTCCTTTCCGTGATGTGAATCTTCGGAAGGCCATAAGGAATGAGTCTGTGCTCATGGTCGGGAGAAGCTCGATGTGTATCGCTCTGGTGGTCATGCATTTGAATACAATACCCCACCGCTTCTCGGTTCATCTTCCTTTCTTTATGTGCAGCGGGCCAAAGCAGTCCATACCCGTTGAGTGGAATGGCTTGTCACCGATTCGGGGGCGACATGGAGGAAGGTCAGCCATCCTTGGTATGCTGGGCTGCGCGCGCCACTTGCGGCAGTCTAGACATGTTCGCTGGAAGCGTCGTACCGCCTCTCTTCCTTGTAGGATCCAGTAACGACGTCTGATTTCCGCGAAGACTCTTTCTGCTCCTGCGTGATGTACATCCTCATCGTATTTCTTTATAATCAGCTCTGTGACCTTGTGTCGGCTGTTCAATACGATCGGGTATTTAATGTCATCCGGTAGATTGGGGGCTCTGCGTAGGCGACCACCCACTCTGATGAGGGTATGAGCGTCGCTCTCGGGGGCCAGGTGAATTAATCTGCTGTCGGATGGGACGGGCTTTCCTCCCTGTAGACAGGCCAATTCATCGGGGAACGAGTCTCTCTGGGCTCGCTGCAGTAGAAGCAATTCTGCTTCCTCGTAGTTAGCTGCTGACATATCAGCGGGGGACTTGCACTCCGGGTGGTACCGCAGGAATGTTCTTTGTTGTGCACTCTCTATGGACGTGCAATCGTCTATGTTAGGGTCGGTGGAGGCTACGGTGCTCAATCCACAGAACACAGACTTCTTATTTTCCACCTCCTCTGGACTTGCTTCCCTCGGGATAGGCATGGGCCACTGTCCTTCCGGGAGTCTTAGGAATGCGGGGCCGTCACTGTAGACATTGCGACGGGTGAGGT
Organism: Notolepis coatsorum; assembly: GCF_963971535.1. Lineage (NCBI taxonomy): Eukaryota > Metazoa > Chordata > Actinopteri > Aulopiformes > Paralepididae > Notolepis > Notolepis coatsorum. The sequence continues at coordinate 23,556,453 of NC_140176.1, read as the reverse complement.
CATCCAGGGGCATCCCCCGGGTGATGACGTCAACTGGGTTCTGTTTTGTATCAACGTAGCGCCACTCTGTTTCTCCGGTTAACTCTTCGGTTAAGTCTTGAATCTCGGTGACTCTGACTCCCACGAAGACTTTGTACTTGCATGAGTCCGATTGGATCCAGGCGAGTACTGTCGTGGAATCTGACCACAGGATTGTTCTAGACACCGGTATGGTGAGCTCACGTTGGATGAGCGTGGCTAGGTGCGCTCCGGCTAGGGCTGCGCAGAGCTCTAGACGTGGGATAGATTGTTGCTTGCGTGGGGCTATTCTCGAGCGGGCGAGGACAAATGCTGTGTAGATCTCTCCCCCCTTCTCTTGGGCCCGCAAGTAGGCTACTGATCCGTATGCGACCTCTGAGGCGTCACTGAAGACGTGTAAGTCCATTTTACATGTCTCTGGCCTCACCGTGGGTGGGAGGTAGCTTCGGCGCATATTAACGCCTGGGAGTGAGTGGAGCTCCATCTCCCACTCTCTCCAGGTGGATGCAAGGTGTGCGGGAATGGGGTCGTCCCAGCCCTGGTCCTTGTCCCACAATGCTCGTACAATCATTTTTGCCCTGGTGGTGTACGGTAGAATACATCCTAGCGGGTCATATTGTCGGGCGAGTGTTGTGTACACACTCCGTCTGGTGGTCGGCGCCGCCGCCGGCCTTCCCTGCTCCGTAGTCAGGGGCTTGTGTCTGTAGTGAAGCGAATCTGTTTTGAATCGCCACACCAATCCCAGGGTCATCTCCTGGGCTTCTCCCGGGATTGTAGCCATCCAGGTCTCGCTGCTGGCTGCCTTGTCCTCGGAGGAGAGGCTGCGCAGTACTTGCGGATCGCTGCTGGCCCACTGCCTGAGATCAAAGCCGCCTTTGATCAATGAGGCGCGGAGTTTAATCAGGAGAGCCTCGGCTCCTTCCTGGGTTGAAAGGCTTTGTAGACAGTTGTCTACGTAGAAGCTGTTCTTTACGCTGTGTCGGACCTCTTCGTCCGCTGCTGGGTCCTCTGCTACATGTTTCTGTAGTGCAAATGTCGCACAGCAGGGGCTGCACGTCGTTCCGAAGGGGAGGACTTCCCATTGGTAGATGGCTGGGTGCTCATCTCCTGGCTTCTCTCTCCATAGGAACCGTAACAGGGGCTTGTCCGCCTCTACTAATCTCACCTGCAGGAACATTCCTTTAATGTCCCCGCTGATGGCCACCTTTTCCTGGCGGGAGCGGAGTAGAACGCCGAGTAGGGAGGGGCCGAGTGTGGGACCGGGCAGTAACTCTTTATTCAGATTTTGGGATCCGATCTGGTAGCTGCAGTTAAATACTATGCAGTCTTTACCGTTGTGATGGACCTTGTGGTGGGGCACGTACCACGATTCAGTGGTCTGGTCAGCCTCTTTAATGTCCATCTTTGTGACGTGTCCCGCTGTGATGAGCTTCTCAATCTCAGCGCGGTATACACTCTCTTGGGCGGGGTTCTTGGCTAAGCGCCGCTCCGTGTTCAGCAGGTACCGTTCTGTGGCGTCTGTCTTGGCGTGGAAAGTAGGCATTCCTTCTCGCCGCAGGAGTGGCGTGGCGTATCTCAACACGCCGTTGACCGGGACTCTCTTGGTCCCTGTCTCGAGGAGGTGAATGGCGTAAATGTCATCTTTAGAGCGAATGTCTTTCTTTCCGTTCTTAAAGGGCATTTGTTCCAAGGTCCATAGCCGCTCTACGTGTTGCAGGAGTGCGGTTTCTCCCTCTGTGACTCGGGAGTGGAGACATCTAGTGGCTGTACTTCGATTGAGAGATTTGGCAAGCGGGCCTTGGAGAGTCCATCCCAAACGGGTCTCGACTGCTGCAGGACAGCCTCGGGGTCCGGTATGAACCCGGTCTATCGGGACAATGAGGTCGGCATGGTCGGAGCCTATCAACAGGGTCGGCATAGCATTGTCTATGAGCGGGATCGGTAACTTGCGCAGATGTGCATATTTCTCCATCAGCTTGGCGACGGGGTATGTGTACCGCGACAGTCCTATTTCTTGGCTGGTGAAAGCGTCTGCAATCTGGTACCGTCGCTCAGGCTGGCCGCTTGCTGCGATAGAGAATGAGACATTCTCGCCCTTTATCGTCTTCAAATCTCGTCTTATTGTCCGAATTGTCATTTGGGTTTCGCTTCCCCGCAGCCCTAGCTGGGCCGCAGCGGAGGCAAGCAGCAGGGTCTTCTCTGACCCGTCATCGAGGACGGCGTAAGTGTCCAGGACTTTATTCTGGTAGCTTAGTGTCACACGCACTACTTTTAGGAGTACTCGGGCTCCACTGCTGCTGGCGGGATCGATGTACATGACGCTCGCTTTGCGGCTGGATGGTGCAGGTGAAGGGCGCCGTCTGTTACTGTCGTGAAGTATGTCCAGATGGGCTCCATCGCACTTGGTGCACCTTTTCTTTAAGCGGCATTCGGCTGCCATGTGTGAGCGCGCACAGCGAAAACAGCGCTTGTTGGACTTTATCCATTGACCTGCTTCCTCCGCGTTCAGCTTGGGGAAGGAGTCACATTGCGCTAGCCAGTGTTCTTTCTCACAGTAGGGGCACACTATCTTCCACTTCTCCGTTCTGGAGGGGGTACTGTGGCTCCTGCTGCTCGGTACTGACTCCGATTGGTGCATCACAGTCACCGATCTTCTTCCATCATTTAGTCGTCTGGTTCCTTCTCTGGAGCCAGGGGTGCTCCGTCCGAATGTATCTAGCCGTAGGCTGCTGACTTCTCTCGCCAGGAAGTCTGCTAGATCGAGGAGGTTCGGTTCGGGGCCATTCGGGTCTCTGTGGTCCCTCTGCCGCCTAAAGCGCTCCTGACGAGCGGGCGGCAGCTTCTCCAGGATCCTTTCCACATTTGAGTTGGCGTAAAGTTCATGCCTCCCCTTCTCACTTTGCGCTCCCAACATCCCTACCAGGGACTGCACTCTGATGGACAGGTCGTCCAGTGCTCGATTGTCTATTGCTGGGGGTAAGCGGTCGATGTGTCGGATCTCCTGGATCACGTAATCCCATATGCACCCATACCTCTGGTCCAGTGCTACCAGCGCTGCTGTGTATGGGGTGGTGGAAGTCGCGTAGGCGAGCGCTATATTATGTGCGCGGGGCACCTTTAAGTGCTTCAGTAGGATGGCGTATTTGTGGCGTTCATCCAATACATCCACCAACATGGTCTCCAGACACATGCGGAGTTCTGTATACTGGGCCCGGTTCTCTTGGGTGAAGTCGGGTACCATAGGCGTGCCAATGTATGACGCTGACTGTGGATACATCGGCGAGCGTTGGGGGAGAGGCCTCCTAGGCGAGTCTCCTCCCGCTCCTTGGTATGTGCTGGTACCGGCAGTGTACCATGGCCCGCTTGTCCAGGTGCTGTTCCTCGGTGCGGGTCGTGCGTCGTGCTCACCCGGGTATAGAGTCGGGGGTCTGTAGCGCAGCTCCGCGGGAGTATAGCCTGGGCTGTACCGGGCCTCCTGGTCCGGTAGAGTACTGTGCTGTCTTCGGGCGTGGTTCTCCTCCTCTTCCTCTTCGTCTTCAGTTAGGTCATCCAGTGCTTGTAGTCTCTGGTTTAGCCTCTCCACAGGATATGCTGCTCCTTCCCGGTTGCTAGGTCTCGCTTGGACCGGTGGGGGGAGGTGGTCTGTGGGGGGTATAGACCTCGTCTGTTGGTCAAGTTCAGGGTTGTTTACTCGGCTAGGGGATGCCGCCCTGGAGGTGTGTCTAGACGAGTTCCTGGAGCCTCTGGCGGAGGGAGAGGGTGTTGTCCGTCTGATCAGCTGTTCTATTAGTTGCGACTGCTGTCTGTCGCGCGCTGCGTCCCGTTGAGCACCGGCTCGTTCTCGGGCCACATTCTCTTCCATCTGAATGCGTCTTATTTCTAGACGTATCTGCTCGTGTTCGCTTCGCTGCTGGATCTGCAGTCGGTCGCGTTCAGCAGCGGCGTTCAGGCTGATGAGGAAGGCCTGCTGTAGGGTCCTCTCTGCCTCTGGAGAAGGCGGTTGTATAGGGGAGCCTTCCCTCGGGGTACTCCTTGCGGAGCCTTGGAGTTCTATCTCCACGGTGCTCTCCCCGTCTTCTTCCGTGCCGAGTTCTCTCTCGGTAGCGTTGTATTCCTCCCGGGACTCATCGGGGACTACTTCTTCAGTACTGGCGGGGTGTGAAGTCATGTCTGGTTCCCACTGGTCCCCACCGTGAACTTGGTCAGTTACATTAGAGCCCGTAGGGGCCTCTATGGTCGGGGTAGTCTGGGCGTTGGGGTTAGACATACTTTTACTTTCTAGTTTTACCGCGTTTACTGTTAGTAGAAGACTAGGTTGTTGACTGACAGCGTAAGCCTCTAAGTACTGAGGGAGCCGTCGTTCGCGCTGCGGGCGTTGGTTAGGAGGATCGTTTCGTGGAGTGTTCATCATAGGCCATTTCAATATTAATAACACTATATTAATATTACACTAATTACCCTCCGGCTCGAAGGACCAATTGTAACTGAGGGGTACAATTCCCTGACTGTATTACTAGATATGATACTTACTACCACTACCTTTGTACTTAATATTCGGCCACCCAGTACACGGCATAAATATATTATCATAAACACTCTCACGTAGATGAAACGGATCCAACACAAATGTACGAAGTCGAAACAGGTCTTTATTTCTACACAGCGATGGTGTGTAGAACAAGCACTTAATCACTTAATTACATTTATGAATTGAAATAGTATGCACTTTTATGGCAAAGAGTATTCGTCGGTATATCAATAGAGAATGTCCAATCTCTGA
>NC_140176.1:23496655-23546655 GCF_963971535.1 Notolepis coatsorum | reverse complement strand
ATCACCCATGAACAGGAACACCTTTCAACATCAAGGGTGTCATTACATGCAACACCAATAACGTGATCTATATGTGCTCAAATGTCAAATGGAAAAACTACCGGTCCAATTAAAACAAGAATTCTTTAGCGCCGATCCACCATTCGAAACCAAAATTGCTGTATTGCCTTGTTGTACATAGAGTGAAGTTCTTTTGTTTTGGTCCCTCATCCTCACAGCAGCAATTGCACTTGGAGGCGACAGTGGCCGCCTGGTAATCGTAAGGTTTCCAGTTCGATTCCGGCTCCTCTCTGCAGCATGTCAAAGTGTCCTGGGGCAAGACACTTGACCCCTAACTGCTCCCAAGTTGGCACCTTGCCTTTGGTGTGACCAACTGCCAACTGCCATTGGTGTGAGTGAATGGGTAAATGTGAGGTATAAGTTGTTAAAAGCGTTATATAACGTTGGTTAAAAGCGCTATATAAATGCAGTCCATTTGCGATTCCATTTACTTCGTTAGTAATAAAATAGCCTTTCACACAAGTGCCTTACAAAGTTTCTTCTCTCAGATACTTGGGCATCGAACTGGTCAAACATCCCCGTTGTGGAGGTTATACAGTAGTCTCCAGTTCCAAATGCATCTTTCAGTATAGAAAGACAAATGGTGCCTTCTTCCACCATTTTGGTCATTCTACCACTTGATTGATTGAATTGATTGAAAACTTTATTAACAGATTGCAGAATGGGTACAATACAGCACGGCTCAATACACACAATTGTTAAGGGGATGCAGACCAGAGAAAGCCTTTCGTCTTGTTTACATCAGGGTCCCCCATTTTGAATTCATAATTAATGACATACACAACACTGTACCAACAACCAGCGATTTTGCAATTGAAACATCGGTCCTGTCACAGTTAGCGTACATGTGAGGTGAATTCTGTCCTTGAAGCATTTGCGTTTGAGATCCAGATTCAGATTATTTGCCACAGCTTTTTTAAATGTACATATACATTCAGAAAAATGTGAGATGCTCTGTTTTCCCGGATCCTCAACCGTAGTAGTTTTGTAGACAACAATATACAACAATCTATACAAACTATACAATACAAGAGGGAAAAAAGATTAATAAGAGATTATTATGTAAATAGCAACAGGGTGTGTGTTCTTTTGGATGTGGGCCTGATACTGCGGTACCGTCTGCCGGACGGCATGAGCTCAAATAGTTTGTGGTTTGGGTGGCTGGGGTCTTTCATGATCCTGTGCCTTGTCACTACAGTAAGTGCTTTGAGGCATTGATAGGAAGGTGTGTGCTTCAATCTGGAGACTACTGTATTAACTTATTGTTAAGATAAGAGTTTTGGTGTGGCTACGTGGTGCAGTGGGCAAGGCGCTCACCACGAATACTGGAGACGCTGGGTTCGCCTGTTCGAGCCCAGCGCTCCACATTGCTTTCAGTTTAGCTGGTCGTCCGTACTAATACACATTGGCCGTATTAGGGGGTGGGAAACTGATGGGTGGGGATCGGGCATTGTGGACAGCGACTCCTACAGGTCGGTTGGTGCGCCCGCGCAGTAGAATCAGGAAGCGATGGGGGCGGTGCCCCTCCAAAGCCCAGACCCCTGACGCTGAAAGATCGCGCCGCGCAGGTGAAAAGACGCGACTGCTGTTACCTCGAGTACCGGAGGGGACTCGTGCTATGTATGACTTAGTCCACATTGCAGCCGGCTTGTGGGAGGCAAGAAACAGCGTTCGAGACAGGGGAGGTTTGAATTGGATGATACGAAATTGGGATGGGAGAAAAATAGAAAAATGGGAGAAAAAGTGGATAAAAAAAAATATAAGAGTTTTGGATCTATACTTTGGACACGCTGGCTCCAAACAGGTTAAATTAGGACTTTTCTGTAGTGACTCTCTTGTGTAGCTATATAGGCTCTCCCTGGTCAGTCTCCTCTATTCACCACTTGGTAACCACCACCATGCCGCCACTATGTTGACTTTATATCCTCAGTGTGTGGGTTATATATATTGTACCTTATTTTGCTGTCTGTTCATTGCTGTAATATTGTTCATTATTGTTCATTCCCATTCAATAATACCAGCTTTTTTAATTAGCAGAGGCACCACTAAATTCCCCTTTTCCTCTTGTTATCGCATTTAATTATGATCATCGGGAGCAGTTGGGGGGGGGGGGCGAAGTGTCAGCGACAAGGGGCACCGCGTCATTTCGCCACGTGCCGCTGTTTTCCAACTCGCGTGGACGTTGGACTTCAGTTCATTCCACTTTCCTTACTCTGATTTGACTCCGCCAGCTTGACTGCAACACGTGGAGCCAGTGAAACATTTCGCCCCACCTTGTGACTCATCACACGCAAGGAGGAGGAGGGGGAGGAGGAAACATGCACAATGAAAAGAGAGTGAGCAGGAGGAGGAGGCCCCCGGCCCCGGAGTGTCTCTCTCTCTCTCTCTCTCTCTCTCTCTCTCTCTCTCTCTCTCTCTCTCTCTCTCTCTCTCTCTCTTCTCTCTCTCTCTCTCTCTCTCTCTCTCTCTCTCTCTCTCTCTCTCTCTCTCTCTCTCTCTTCTGAACTCTGGGGGGCTCATTTCAAAAGACCATCACCGCTATCCTTTTTTCTCGTGGAAGCATTGTGACAAATCCATGATTTTCCTTCCACCATCACCAGTGAGAGGGTATTTAAAACCACCTCATTGCAGTTATGTTATGAAACACTCACAACTGTGAAATGAGACGTCCCAGTCAGATTGCTCTGGGTTGCCTAGGTCAGAAAACATGTGATTCAACAAGCCATTCAGGTTTGCCTCTCCACACATCATTCGGGGGCTCATAGACAATGCACAGTCCTTGAACTCGTTGTGTGTCAAAAACGCACGTATACAAAATGTCACCTTGCTTGTAAATCTTCTTGTTTTCCACCAAATGGTTATCTAAAATATGTTTCTGACAACATTTTAGGTGAGAAATAAGACATGCAATTGCCGGATTCATTATCATTCATATTTGATCTGCAACGCCTAGTTTGACAGTTTGATCTGAATTTCTCATTTGAAGTTCACAGTTTGCAGTCCCAGAGCAGCAGCGTTGGGGGGGCTGCAGCTCATTTGCATTTAAAGCTACAGACACAGAAACAGCCTGTGGAGAACAGGACTGAAACAGGGGGGTATAGAGGCATGCTAGAATACATCATCTGGGTGGTACAGTATTCATAAAAAAAAAAAACTTCAAAGACATGTTTTGGGGACTGCGGAGAAATTAGATGTGACACACAGATGTGAAATAAGGTTTCAAAGGGTGGGCGATAGTGCCACCTAGCAGGATGCGGCCGGTATTGCACTCTAGGGATCTCAGAATGATTTCCAATGGTAACACCGAGGTCTGTGAGCCTGTAATGACTAAAAAAATTGAATAAAAGAAAAAATGATCTAAAACGAGTTTAATCGTCTTTGGCGCTCAACGCATGGCGGCCAAAAACGAGTTAAGTCGTCTTTGGCGCTGAATGAGTTAAGTATAGTCAATGTTTTTATGAAACGTTATAATACATCCGCAGAGCTTTTAGACAAGATGCGGAATAAAAGTATTGCTTCCTCCCCCCCCCCCCCAAAATTATTGATGAATGAATTTATCATTAAAAAATGTTGTGGGTCCAAAATTAAGGTTGTTGTTTACATGTTGCCCCTAAAATGTAAACAAAAATATATATATATATTTTTTTAAACCGATAATTTCCGATATCACATTTGAATGCCAATATCGGTAGGCCGATAATATCGGACATCCCTAATAATTAGATTATACTTACAACAAAATTACTATCAAAATAGATTGCAAGTATACTCTCCAAATGTACATGGGTAGAAACTCGTGCTCTCAAGGTCATGCTGTTATACTGAAGATCAGCACTGACTGAATCACAGCCAAGCTCATATTCAGTATAACACCATGACCTTGAGTGTGATATTGCTTAAAGGAACACGCCAAAAAGCTATCTGGCTGCAAAAATGGACAGTGCCGGTCAGTGGCGGCTGGCCGATAGGGGCGCTAGAGCGCCGCCCTCCCTGGTTAAAAGAAGAAGAATAAGATTTTTCTTTTTTTTTCTTCTTTGGGCCCTATAAATAAAATAAACAAATATTTACTCATTTTAAGTATGTTTGTGTTTCCAATGCACAATATAACGTTAATATATCAAATATAAATAATTGTTTTCATTAACAACAGGAAGTGATTCCTTTCCGTAGCCGCATTTCTCTCGGCTAGACGCAATAGCGCTTACAGTGGGCGTGCACTGGTTTCATCGCTGTATCCGTCGCAGCCAATCAGTGTGTAACGCGCTGTGCGTTGAAATATGATGTATTATGATGAGAAGCTGGGCGCTTTTCCAAGCGATCTATTATCATCTAAGCAAGCAGTGTCGAGACTTTCCGTAGCCGCATTTCTCGGAGACGCTCTCTGATTGGCCGACACCAGTATTTTCCGTAGACGCATTTCTCGGAGACGCTCTCTCTGATTGGCCGACCACAGTTTCTGGTTAGGAAGTTAGTCGATGCTGTTGTGTTGTGATGCAGTCACTCTGGACAGTGGATATACATCGACAACAACAGTCTGGGACTGTGGGACAGTGGACATTATACACTTTATCAAGCCCTCCGGCTGGACCACGTTTCAACTAAACACAGTGAGTTAATGAGTTAATGCGGTCTGTGTCTCTCTCTCCTCTCTCTCTTCTCTCTCTCTCTCTCTCTCTCTCTCTCTCTCTCATCTCTCTCTCTCTCTCTCTCTCTCTCTCTCTCTCTCTCTCTCTCTCTCTCAACACAGCGTGTTAATTTCGCTGTGGGTATTGCATAATGGCTGAATGAATGAATGGTAAACTTGTTTAAAATGACAAGATAGGCAGGGCGGTTAGGTGGCGTAGCGGAGATTGCGTTCGTCACCAACCCCGAAGCTGTGAGCTGGATTCGCCTGTTCGAATCCAGCTCACAGCTCCGGGGTTGTCACCAGCTTGGCTGGCCGTTCACACTAATACAATTGGCTGTATTAGAGGGTGGGAGAAGCTGGCGGGGTGGGTCCGGGTCGTTGTAAAACAGCGACTCCTACAGTTCGGTCGGGGCGCCTGCTAAGCGAGGATAGGACCTGAGTGGGATAGTGTGATCCTTCCACACGCTATGCCCTCTCGGGGAGGATCCGCGCTGCCAGGTGAAAAGAAGCGGTTGATTGGCTGGACGTGTGTCGGAGGAAGCACGTGATAGCCTCCACTCTCCCAGGATGATCTGACTGTGGGGGGTAAGTGCGCAGCGACCAGGAAGGGGGATTGGGAATTGGCATACGACTAACATTGGATGGGAGAAAATCTGAGGAAAAATGGAGGGGGAAAAAGATTAAAAAAAATAAAAAAATAAAAATAATTACAAGATAGGCCTATATATATATGTGTTCATTATTGGATTGATGATCATACGTGTACTAGTGTAGTATGAATCAATTAACTCAACTTAATGTTGGTAACGTTATGAGTCAGTATTCGCTTGGTCAGCTTGGTCAGATGATCGCGACCACCCAAATGTAGTTCACACCGGCCGCCACTGGTGCCGGTTAGCCTTCGGGAGAGCTGTTAGTTGGACAATGCCTAGGCTAACCGGCACTGTCCGCTTCCATTCATTGTGCTAAGCTAAGCTAACATGCAGCCAGATAGCTTTCTACTGAACGCACAGAGAGGAAACTGGTATCTATCTTTTTTGTGTCTCTCTGGAGAAGACGTTAAGCTAATTTTCCAAAATGTGTGGCGTGTTCCTTTAAGCACTATCACACTCAAGGTCATGGTGTTATACTGAATATGAGCTTGGCTGTGATTCAGTCAGTGCTGATCTTCAGTATAACAGCATGACCTTGAGTGTGATATTGCTTTCATCCAATAGTTCTACAATCGCCATTTTATTAGTTAACAGTAATAAGCGACAACAGATTATGATTTGTTTGTTTATTTAATAATTTTAAGTGCCTTGAGCAAGGCACTTAACCCCCAACTGCTCCAGTGGAGTTGCTCAGTGGCCAATGGTGTCAGACTGTGGTTGTACTGGGCAGCTCGCAGGTTGGAATGGAACTGTGTGAATGTGAAGCAGGGCGTTCCTGAAAAAGAGCATCTGTGCTCAGCGAACCTACCCTGGGTAAATAAAGGTTTAAACAAGAATATCAGCACTCATGGAATGACTCGTGTCCAATCAAATGACTCGGTTGGAACTAACTGTTGTATAATGAGAAATAAACAAATAGCTTTGCCGGTGGAAATGGCGTCAATAAAGACAATTTGTTTTACCATGGTGATGTGGTGGTGGTCTTGTCTCTCATGCCACAGTGAATTCCTACCGCTGTGATTACAAAAAAAGTACAAGAAAAAGACAATTTCTCCGTTCATCTATGTGTTACCAAGGCAATGGGCTGTCAGTGTAATAAAGAGCCACGTCTAATTCGTCTGTAACTTTGACAGTTAAAGCAATGAAGATGACCTTCTTGTACAACACACTCCCTCTTTTCCTCGCGATTCTCCTTAACTCCTCCCACACTTTCAACTGGGGGGGGGGGGGGGGGGGGGGGGGGGGGGGGGGGGCGTGCCACCGACAGCCATGGCTGCCATTCTGTCAGGAAGTGCAAACAATGTGGCTGTTTGTAATTCAGCAAGAATATGATGCTTGCTGAGGGACTAAATAGGCCAACATTGTAACATCCGGTCCAATCTAACTTCCTAGGGGAAGGGGGGTAAGAAGCAGCAAAAGGTATTATCTACTGTACATGATTTGTATGATCAAAATTATGTTTAATTTTTTTTTGTCATTATGCCAATTCCCTTCCTGGTCGTTGCGCGCATTGCCCCACTGTCGGCCTGGGGAGGGTGTAGAACTACCACATGCCTCCTCCGATACATGTGGAGTCGCCAGCCGCTTCTTTTCACCGGACAGCGAGGAGTTTCACTGGGGGAACGTAATGCGTGGGAGTCTCACGCTATTTCCCCCCAGATCCCCTCCCTGCTGAACAGGGACAGACTGACCAGTAGGAGTCACAGTTTACAATGACCAGGACACATACACCCCCGGCTTCCCACCCGCTAACGCCAATTGTGTTAGTAGGGACGACTGACCAAGCCGGAGGTACCGCTGACAGCTGGATTCGATCCCAGAGTGTCTGCGGTGGTAGGCGAGTCAAAATTATGATTTTTGAGGACGTTTGATCCCCACCCCCCAACCCATCACCACGACACCTCCCTTCGCATCGCAGGTGTTGCTTTATGGACTGTCATGCGAGGCTGCTGGAGACCTAGCTGTCTTTTTGGCTGCTCACTGTCTGTCCTCAGTTCACTCCAGTATCTACCTACAGTACTACCTGACAACACAGCTTCTCCCCTCTCCTCTCATCTCCCTTCCACCAGTGTTAATTTCGTCAACTATTTTGAATTTTAGTTTTAGTCTTAGTCATGCGCCAAATGCTCTTTTTCGTTTTCATCATATTTAGTCACCTTCATCTATTTTTCGTTTAGTCAAGTTTTAGTCAACTACATGTCTGAGCATTTTAGTCTTAGTCTTTTTCATTTAGTGTCGATTTAGTCTTTTTTAGTTACAGCCTCATAAATTGGTGTGCGCTTTTTCTAAACAATTCTAATGTTAGTGCTAGCTGGTTAGACTTGTAAGCTATTTATGTGTTCTATGTTATTATTGATGCTGACGTTATTAGGTGGAGTTGCAGGGCGCACGCCTGTGACAGGTCCGCTGTTGTGTTGTGAAGTGGAAAGAGGAAGAAAACTGTTATGTTGATGATCAATTCTCCCATGATTTTCTTTTACTATAGTTTGAAAGTATAGGCGGACTATTCCTCGGTTACATTGGTGGATTGTTTCCTGCATTAGTGTCCAGAGTGAGAAGTAAAGGGAATGCGAGAATGAATTAGAGATGATTTGACAGCTAGTTGCTAATGATAACAGTAACGTAGTGCTAGTTTCATCCTCCTCGTCTTTCACTTTCAACAATACATTCTGCAAAGTCCAAGCCCACTGCATACAAGACCACCGAGACCCTGTTGCCCCGCCATTGTTCCATTAAACCCATGCTGTGTGCAGTTACTGCTATCTAGAATGCTGGCTAAGAACATAACGCAAGTGAGGAAATTAATCAAATCGCTTGCGCTGCACACAGGAAACGGAAATGCTTCACTAATAATAACATGAATTATTCTAAAAGTTATAATTATTTTGTCTCATCTTAACATGAAGAGAGATTTCAGCAAGATTTTATTTTGTAAACTACATTTTGTGTTGTCGTTTGTAGTCAACGACATTGCATTAATTATTTATTCACGTTTCATGATCTACATTAACGTGACGTCTCGTTGTCGTCAGGGGGAAAAGCCTTGTTGACGACTGTTGTGAAGGGCCAGATTAAACCGAATATATATATTTATCTATATATATATATTTAATTGTATTTGTATATTCTCTAATATTCCCTGATATCCCTTGTATATTCCTTGTACAATATGCATTGAATATCCATTCTAGCCTACTGAACATCCCATAATAGTCTCCATTCTACTATTGGTCGAGACCTTGGTGCCAGGCTGCCATACCCCTCAGACCCAGTTCAAACGTACCGCTCGACATGTACGAACAAGTCCTAGTTCCGCGTAGGAATTTGGCTACCGCACCACTAATGGGACTATTTGTTCATAGTGCGTATATATACTGCGCTACTAAAGTAGGACTTTCTTTTCAGTCCAGTTTCTTACCCTCCAATAGAGTCACAGACGTAAAGCCTCCCCGCGATGCCACGTGTGGGAGTAAGGCCAAGTTCGCCTACCATCGGTATTGAGACATCGTGTATATTAATATTTGAATAGTCATATTTGGCACTATATCGTCGAGTTGGACGTAGTCTATTAAGCTAATAATAGTCTGTTAATATATAGTGCTTCGTGCGGTGAGAATACTACCGTAGTCAGTACCCCATCGTTTCGGGCAGAGAACTGACTGCTTACCCAGGGTGGTTGACCCTATGTGAAGCTGCACCCGAGGAGCCCCAGAGCCGACGAGCGAGTGGACCTGTATACCGGATTATTCTACCGACGACAGCCCGCCTTCCCAGGCACGGATTATGCTTTGGATACTTTGATTATTCTATGGATAAAGACCCCCGACACTACCGTGTGTTGGAACCCCCCCCCCTGGAGAGGACGCAAGTTGAGGAGACGCTCTGCAAGACGAGGTCTCTCCACATCTCTCCCCCGTGGACCGGAGAGAGCCGGCCCACAAAGAGTCCACCTGCTTTCATCTGTGGTCCAAGGATCGCCGGCGCATTGAACGGCACTACAGTGGGTTCTCCTGGGATACCCTTGGCCGGACGAGGCAGCTGGATTCTACCCCCCCCCCCCCCTCCTACTCCTGTCGGCTTACAAGCGACCGGATTAACCCCCTCTAGTGTATCCAGCCTATAGTCATTAAAGTATCATTGCTGTTATTCCTTAACTATTCCAGGTCGTATATTTACCACCTGCGCCTTCAGAGATTGGACATTATCTATTGATATACCGACGAATACTCCTTGCCATAAAAGTGCATACTATTTCAATTCATAAATGTAATTAAGTGATTAAGTGCTTAGTCTACACACCATCGCTGTGTAGGCAATAAAGACTTGTTTCTAATTCGTACATTTGTTTTGGATCCGTTTCATCTACGTGAGAGTGTTCATGATAATATATTCATGCCGTGTACTGGGTGGCCGAATATTAAGTACAAAGGTAGTGGTAGTAAGTATCATATCTAGTAATACAGTCAGGGAATTGTACCCCTCAGTTACAATTGGTCCTTCGAGCCGGATGGTAATCAGTGTAATATTAATATAGTGTTATTAATATTGAAATGGCCTATTATGAACACTCCACGAAACGATCCTACTAACCAACGCCCGCAGCGCGAACGACGGCTCCCTCAGTACTTAGAGGCTTACGCTGTCAGTCAACAACCTAGTCTTCTACTAACAGTAAACGCGGTAAAACTAGAAAGTAAAAGTATGTCTAACCCCAACGCCCAGACTACCCCGACCATAGAGGCCCCTACGGGCTCTAATGTAACTGACCAAGTTCACGGTGGGGACCAGTGGGAACCAGACATGACTTCACACCCCGCCAGTACTGAAGAAGTAGTCCCCGATGAGTCCCGGGAGGAATACAACACTACCGAGAGAGAACTCGGCACGGAAGAAGACGGGGAGAGCACCGTGGAGATAGAGCTCCAAGGCTCCGCAAGGAGTACCCCGAGGGAAGGCTCCCCTATACAACCGCCTTCTCCCAGCGAGGCAGAGAGGACCCTACAGCAGGCATTCCTCGTCAGCCTGAAAGCCTCTACTGAACGCGATAGACTCCAGGGTGAACGCGATCGATTGCAGCTACAGCAACGGAGCGAAGAAGAGCACATACGCCTGGAAATAAGACGCATTCAGATGGAAGAGAATGTGGCCCGAGAACGAGCCGGTGCTCAACGGGACGCAGCGCGCGACAGACAGCAGTCGCAACTAATAGAACAGCTGATCAGACGGACAACACCCTCTCCCTCCGCCAGAGGCTCCAGGAACTCGTCTAGACACACCTCCAGGGCGGCATCCCCTAGCCGAGTAAACAACCCTGAACTTGACCAACAGACGAGGTCTATACCCCCCACAGACCACCTCCCCCCACCGGTCCAAGCGAGACCTAGCAACCGGGAAGGAGCAGCATATCCTGTGGAGAGGCTAAACCAGAGACTACAAGCACTGGATGACCTAACCGAAGACGAAGAGGAAGAGGAGGAGAACCACGCCCGAAGACAGCACAGTACTCTACCGGACCAGGAGGTCCGGTACAGC
The DNA here is from genome assembly GCF_963971535.1 of Notolepis coatsorum. Lineage (NCBI taxonomy): Eukaryota > Metazoa > Chordata > Actinopteri > Aulopiformes > Paralepididae > Notolepis > Notolepis coatsorum. The sequence continues at coordinate 23,535,783 of NC_140176.1, read as the reverse complement.
CCAGGCTATACTCCCGCGGAGCTGCGCTACAGACCCCCGACTCTATACACGGGTGAGCACGACGCACGACCCGCACCGAGGAACAGCACCTGGACAAGCGGGCCATGGTACACTGCCGGTACCAGCCCATACCAAGAAGCGGGAGGAGACTCGCCTAGGAGGCCTCTCCCCCAACGCTCGCCGATGTATCCACAGTCAGCGTCATACATTGGCACGCCTATGGTACCCGACTTCACCCAAGAGAACCGGGCCCAGTATACAGAACTCCGCATGTGTCTGGAGACCATGTTGGTGGATGTATTGGATGAGCGCCACAAATACGCCATCCTACTGCAGCACTTAAAGGTGCCCCGCGCACATAATATAGCGCTCGCCTACGCGACTTCCACCACCCCATACACAGCAGCGCTGGTAGCATTGGACCAGAGGTATGGGCGCATATGGGATTACGTGATCCAGGAGATCCGACACATCGACCGCTTACCCCCAGCAATAGACAATCGAGCACTGGACGACCTGTCCATCAGAGTGCAGTCCCTGGTAGGGATGTTGGGAGCGCAAAGAGAGAAGGGGAAGTATGAACTTTACGCCAACTCAAATGTGGAAAGGATCCTGGAGAAGCTGCCGCCCGCTCGTCAGGAGCGCTTTAGGCGGCAGAGGGACCACAGAGACCCGAATGGCCCCGAACCGAACCTCCTCGATCTAGCAGACTTCCTGGCGAGAGAAGTCAGCAGCCTACGGCTAGATACATTCGGACGGAGCACCCCTGGCTCCAGAGAAGGAACCAGACGACTAAATGATGGAAGAAGATCGGTGACTGTGATGCACCAATCGGAGTCAGTACCGAGCAGCAAGAGCCACAGTACCCCCTCCAGAACGGCGAAGTGGAAGATAGTGTGCCCCTACTGTGAGAAAGAACACTGGCTAGCGCAATGTGACTCCTTCCCCAAGCTGAACGCGGAGGAAGCAGGTCAATGGATAAAGTCCAACAAGCGCTGTTTTCGCTGTGCGCGCTCACACATGGCAGCCGAATGCCGCTTAAAGAAAAGGTGCACCAAGTGCGATGGAGCCCATCTGGACATACTTCACGACAGTAACAGACGGCGCCCTTCACCCGCACCATCCAGCCGCAAAGCGAGCGTCATGTACATCGATCCCGCCAGCAGCAGTGGAGCCCGAGTACTCCTAAAAGTAGTGCGTGTGACACTAAGCTACCAGAATAAAGTCCTGGACACTTACGCCGTCCTCGATGACGGGTCAGAGAAGACCCTGCTGCTCGCCTCCGCTGCGGCCCAGCTAGGGCTGCGGGGAAGCGAAACCCAAATGACAATTCGGACAATAAGACGAGATTTGAAGATGATAAAGGGCGAGAATGTCTCATTCTCTATCGCAGCAAGCGGCCAGCTTGAGCGACGGTACCAGATTGCAGACGCTTTCACCAGCCAAGAAATAGGACTGTCGCGGTACACATACCCCGTCACCAAGCTGATGGAGAAATATGCACATCTGCGCAAGTTACCGATCCCGCTCATAGACAATGCTATGCCGACCCTGTTGATAGGCTCCGACCATGCAGACCTCATTGTCCCGATAGACCGGGTTCATACCGGACCCCGAGGCTGTCCTGCAGCAGTCGAGACCCGTTTGGGATGGACTCTCCAAGGCCCGCTCGCCAAATCTCTCAACCGAAGTACAGCCACTAGATGTCTCCACTCCCGAGTCACAGAGGGAGAAACCGCACTCCTGCAACACGTAGAGCGGCTATGGAGCTTGGAACAAATGCCCTTTAAGAATGGAAAGAAAGAAATTCGCTCTAAAGATGACATTTACGCCATTCACCTCCTCGAGACAGGGACCAAGAGAGTCCCGGTCAACGGCGTGTTGAGATACGCCATGCCACTCCTGCGGCGAGAAGGAATGCCTACTTTCCACGCCAAGACAGACGCCATAGAACGGTACCTGCTGAACACGGAGCGGCGCTTAGCCAAGAACCCCGCCCAAGAGAGTGTATACCGCGCTGAGATTGAGAAGCTCATCACAGCGGGACACGTCACAAAGATGGACATTAAAGAGGCTGACCAGACCACTGAATCGTGGTACGTGCCCCACCACAAGGTCCATCACAACGGTAAAGACCGCATAGTATTTAACTGCAGCTACCAGATCGGATCCCAAAATCTGAATAAAGAGTTACTGCCCGGTCCCACACTCGGCCCCTCCCTACTCGGCGTTCTACTCCGCTTCCGCCAGGAAAAGGTGGCCATCAGCGGGGACATTAAACGAATGTTCCTGCAGGTGAGATTAGTAGAGGCGGACAAGCCCCTGTTACGGTTCCTATGGAGAGAGAAGCCAGGAGATGAGCACCCAGCCATCTACCAATGGGAAGTCCTCCCCTTCGGAACGACGTGCAGCCCCTGCTGTGCGACATTTGCACTACAGAAACATGTAGCAGAGGACCCAGCAGCGGACGAAGAGGTCCGACACAGCGTAAAGAACAGCTTCTACGTAGACAACTGTCTACAAAGCCTTTCAACCCAGGAAGAAGCCGAGGCTCTCCTGATTAAACTCCGCGCCTCATTGATCAAAGGCGGCTTTGATCTCAGGCAGTGGGCCAGCAGCGATCCGCAAGTACTGCGCAGCCTCTCCTCCGAGGACAAGGCAGCCAGCAGCGAGACCTGGATGGCTACAATCCCGGGAGAAGCCCAGGAGATGACCCTGGGATTGGTGTGGCGATTCAAAACAGATTCGCTTCACTACAGACACAAGCCCCTGACTACGGAGCAGGGAAGGCCGGCGGCGGCGCCGACCACCAGACGGAGTGTGTACACAACACTCGCCCGACAATATGACCCGCTAGGATGTATTCTACCGTACACCACCAGGGCAAAAATGATTGTACGAGCATTGTGGGACAAGGACCAGGGCTGGGACGACCCCATTCCCGCACACCTTGCATCCACCTGGAGAGAGTGGGAGATGGAGCTCCACTCACTCCCAGGCGTTAATATGCGCCGAAGCTACTTCCCACCCACGGTGAGGCCAGAGACATGTAAAATGGACTTACACGTCTTCAGTGACGCCTCAGAGGTCGCATACGGATCAGTAGCCTACTTGCGGGCCCAAGACCAAGGGGGAGAGATCTACACAGCATTTGTCCTCGCCCGCTCGAGAATAGCCCCACGCAAGCAACAATCTATCCCACGTCTAGAGCTCTGCGCAGCCCTAGCCGGAGCGCACCTAGCCACGCTCATCCAACGTGAGCTCACCATACCGGTGTCTAGAACAATCCTGTGGTCAGATTCCACGACGGTACTCGCCTGGATCAAATCGGACTCATGCAAGTACAAAGTCTTCGTGGGAGTCAGAGTCACCGAGATTCAAGACCTAACCGAAGAGTTAACCGGAGAAACAGAGTGGCGCTACGTTGATACAAAACAGAACCCAGCTGACGTCATCACCCGGGGGATGCCCCTGGATGACCTCACCCGTCGCAATGTCTACAGTGACGGCCCCACATTCCTAAGACTCCCGGAAGGACAGTGGCCCATGCCTATCCCGAGGGCAGCAAGTCCAGAGGAGGTGGAAATTAAGAAGTCTGTGTTCTGTGGATTGAGCACCGTAGCCTCCACCGACCCTAACATAAACGATTGCACGTCCATAGAGAGTGCACAACAAAGAACATTCCTGCGGTACCACCCGGAGTGCAAGTCCCCCGCTGATATGTCAGCGGCTAACTACGAGGAAGCAGAATTGCTTCTACTGCAGCGAGCCCAGAGAGACTCGTTCCCCGATGAATTGGCCTGTCTACAGGGAGGAAAGCCCGTCCCATCCGACAGCAGATTAATTCACCTGGCCCCCGAGAGCGACGCTCACACCCTCATCAGAGTGGGTGGTCGCCTACGCAGAGCCCCCAATCTACCGGATGACATTAAATACCCGATCGTATTGAACAGCCGACACAAGGTCACAGAGCTGATTATAAAGAAATACGATGAGGATGTACATCACGCAGGAGCAGAAAGAGTCTTCGCGGAAATCAGACGTCGTTACTGGATCCTACAAGGAAGAGAGGCGGTACGACGCTTCCAACGAACATGTCTAGACTGCCGCAAGTGGCGCGCGCAGCCCAGCATACCAAGGATGGCTGACCTTCCTCCATGTCGCCTCCGAATCGGTGACAAGCCATTCCACTCAACGGGTATGGACTGCTTTGGCCCGCTGCACATAAAGAAAGGAAGAGGAACCGAGAAGCGGTGGGGTATTGTATTCAAATGCATGACCACCAGAGCGATACACATCGAGCTTCTCCCGACCATGAGCACAGACTCATTCCTTATGGCCTTCCGTAGATTCATATCACGGAAAGGAAGACCGTCTACCCTATTGTCCGATCATGGGACAAACTTTAAAGGCGGCGAAAGAGAGCTGAGAGAGAGCTTCCAAGCTATGGGCCCAGAACTTAAGACCCACCTCGCTCCAGCACAGGTTGATTTCCAATTCAACCCCCCAAACGCACCCCACTTCGGTGGCACTTGGGAACGAGAAGTGCGCTCCATAAAGACAGCCCTGTACGCAGTACTTGGGGCCCAGACTGTGGCGGAAGAAGTCCTAATGACAGTCCTCACGGAGATTGAGGGAGTACTTAACTCGAAGCCCCTCGGATATGTCTCCAGTGATGTGGCGGATATCGACCCAGTTACCCCCAACACACTCCTGATGGGGCGGCTAGATCCTGCATTACCCCAGACAATGTACCGGCCTGAAGAAGCGAACGGCCGACGAATGTGGAGGTACAGCCAAGTATTAGCCGACAAGTTTTGGAACAGTTTCCTACTGCACTACCTACCGTCTCTACAGACCCGCCAGAAGTGGGTAAAGGAGAGAGACAATTTGACAGAAGGAACAGTCGTCATGATTATTGATCAATCACTGCCCAGAGCTATGTGGCCGGCCGGCCGCGTAAGCAAAGTGATCACCGGTGCCGACGGCAAGGTCCGAGCAGCTGAAGTGCTCGTCCAGGGTCGCACTTACACCCGTCCCGTGGCAAGGCTCATAGAACTGCCTCGACTCCCAGACACAATCGATGATGACCATGACCCTACAACCCTATGACTTTGTGAAGTTGACTGACCCCTACAGCAAACCCTTATGTGTAAATAGACAACGCGATTAATCTGTCTCTGTTTAACTGATTAGGTCCGGGACCTATTCAGGGGGTGGCTGTTGTGAAGGGCCAGATTAAACCGAATATATATATTTATCTATATATATATATTTAATTGTATTTGTATATTCTCTAATATTCCCTGATATCCCTTGTATATTCCTTGTACAATATGCATTGAATATCCATTCTAGCCTACTGAACATCCCATAATAGTCTCCATTCTACTATTGGCCGAGACCTTGGTGCCAGGCTGCCATACCCCTCAGACCCAGTTCAAACGTACCGCTCGACATGTACGAACAAGTCCTAGTTCCGCGTAGGAATTTGGCTACCGCACCACTAATGGGACTATTTGTTCATAGTGCGTATATATACTGCGCTACTAAAGTAGGACTTTCTTTTCAGTCCAGTTTCTTACCCTCCAATAGAGTCACAGACGTAAAGCCTCCCCGCGATGCCACGTGTGGGAGTAAGGCCAAGTTCGCCTACCATCGGTATTGAGACATTGTGTATATTAATATTTGAATAGTCATATTTGGCACTATATCGTCGAGTTGGACGTAGTCTATTAAGCTAATAATAGTCTGTTAATATATAGTGCTTCGTGCGGTGAGAATACTACCGTAGTCAGTACCCCATCGTTTCGGGCAGAGAACTGACTGCTTACCCAGGGTGGTTGACCCTATGTGAAGCTGCACCCGAGGAGCCCCAGAGCCGACGAGCGAGTGGACCTGTATACCGGATTATTCTACCGACGACAGCCCGCCTTCCCAGGCACGGATTATGCTTTGGATACTTTGATTATTCTATGGATAAAGACCCCCGACACTACCGTGTGTTGGAACCCCCCCCCCTGGAGAGGACGCAAGTTGAGGAGACGCTCTGCAAGACGAGGTCTCTCCACATCTCTCCCCCGTGGACCGGAGAGAGCCGGCCCACAAAGAGTCCACCTGCTTTCATCTGTGGTCCAAGGATCGCCGGCGCATTGAACGGCACTACAGTGGGTTCTCCTGGGATACCCTTGGCCGGACGAGGCAGCTGGATTCTACCCCCCCCCCCCTCCTACTCCTGTCGGCTTACAAGCGACCGGATTAACCCCCTCTAGTGTATCCAGCCTATAGTCATTAAAGTATCATTGCTGTTATTCCTTAACTATTCCAGGTCGTATATTTACCACCTGCGCCTTCAGAGATTGGACATTATCTATTGATATACCGACGAATACTCCTTGCCATAAAAGTGCATACTATTTCAATTCATAAATGTAATTAAGTGATTAAGTGCTTAGTCTACACACCATCGCTGTGTAGGCAATAAAGACTTGTTTCTAATTCGTACATTTGTGTTGGATCCGTTTCATCTACGTGAGAGTGTTCATGATAATATATTTATGCCGTGTACTGGGTGGCCGAATATTAAGTACAAAGGTAGTGGTAGTAAGTATCATATCTAGTAATACAGTCAGGGAATTGTACCCCTCAGTTACAACGACCATTTAGTCATAATTTCCGTTGCCTTCCACTCCTCTCCCCTCTCCTCTCCCTTCCACTCTTCTCTCCCCTCCCTCTCCTCCCCCACTTCCTCTCCTCTCATCTCTCCTCTCCCCTCCCCTCTACTTCCACTCTCCTCTCCTCCCCTCCCCTCCCCTCTCCTCTCATCTCCCTTCCACTCCCCACGGATGAGGCAGGCATTTAGTCGGGTCATCTTTGATCACAATCAACACGTGTGTCCCATGATATTGATATTGTGTATATGTGTGTGTGTGTGTGTGTGTGGTTGTGGGGAGTGGAGTTACATGTATGTGAGTGTGTGTACCTGCCCCTCCTTGTATGTTTGTGTGCAAATGCTATGCGTGCATGAACCCCTTTGCGTGTATCTGCCTGTTCATCGCACCAATATGTAGCTTGCTTCCTCCCTTCCATAACCTACATCTGATAACCTAGGCCGCAATCCCTCTCATCCGCAAATGTTGGCATTACACAATGTTATGTGTATAACATGTATGCGGAACAGCATGGATTGCGCTGAGAAAGGACTCTACCAATGAACACCACCATTGCTAAGTATGGAATAGGGATAGAGTTAAAAAAAAAATATCCGAATTACCCCTTTAAAATACGCACCCAATCACCCCCCCGACCTCGTCACACAGAACCTGAGAAATGAATTAAATGCAATACTTTAAATAGTATCAGACCGAGAGACAAGCACGAGATGGAGAAGATTGCCTTCTATTAATTGCCTCATCCCCCTCCCCCTCCCCCTCCCCCTCCCCCTCCCCCTCCACCTTGCAAACTCGTCATCTAATTCACGTCCCCACGCAGGTTTATTTGCGTACCTTGCTACAGTATTGCCGAGATATGCGACATAACAGCGGCTGAAAGGCAAGTGGTGTTCAGCTTGCTTCGCCTGATCCTATCAAGATTGAGAGAGGGATCATATCAAGTGTCTCAATATAGAGATGTTCCCTCTGTAACGAGGCTGGGCGATTAAGATCAAATGAAAGAGGTTTCTTTCTTTTTTGTCTTTGTTCTGAAATGAATGATCCGTCATTTGAAATGCCAACATTAATTTACACTTGCTGCCGTGAAATTAAAACTCACCACGGGATGGTATTGACATTATTTATCTTGAGACGTGCGCCACACCTCCTCCCACTTGATTTCAGTGTCCAATTCAAGCTAGCTGAAGCCGAGGGTCTTTTTTCAGAGCTCCCGTCGAGCATGTGTTTGTGTGAGTATTTCACACGCTCATTTGGATGGCTTGTCGAACTTTCAAGTCCATGGGCCAACTTTTGAAACAAATATGAAACATACTAGGGGTGAAATGGTACACAAAAACCACGGTACGGTACTTACCTCGGTTTTGAAGTCAGGGTTTGGTACGGGTTTTCGGTACAGTGGGGGGAAATTTGGCATTCCATGTTCCACTCAGGGGTGATGTAGTGTGCAGTAACTAATTGTACTTGTAGGGCTGTCAAAGAATATTCTATATAGAAATTAATAATCGACTTGTAAATAAATAAAAAATAATAATAATTATATTAGATTGTGAAAAAAACAGCCCCCGGTGGGCGGTCGTTAGTGGTTAACATACCATTGTATTCGTTCGGTACACTACACAGCTGTTCGGTACGGTACGGTACACACTGAAACGGTACGGTACGGTACGGATGCGTGTACCTTTACACCCCTAAAACATACTGATAATGTAACATTTTAACATTACCTCATGGTTTCCCAAACCGGTTAAAGCCACAGCATGAGTTGGCCTACAGTATCACAACTCTTCAATTCAATTCAATTCTAAATACGTCGTTAGTCCCGCAAGGGGCAATTTAGGGCATGAATACGGCAAACAGCTGCACTTATACACATCCAAGACAGAACAAGGGAAGAGACATACATAACACTATTAAAGCACAAGAAACATGACACTGTTAGAACAGGATCCTTATAGCTGATCTCTCAAGTCTAATAAATACATCGAGTCAGTACAAAAAAAATTGCACTTTGGTCAAAAAGGTTAAAATCAAGGGGTCAAAAGGTGCATATTAGTGAACTGACCATTCCTTACTTCCTTCCCGGGCAAACTGTTGCTTCCCTCAGACAAGGGAAGGAAGCAACAGTTGTAATTGGAGGATCAAGAAAAGAGGGCAGGCCTTGAGATAGGTAAATTGTGCTAACGCTAAATGACTCAATGTAAATGTAAATGTACTCTCACATAGCTGTGTATTCTGGACAGTCAGCATTTCTTGTTATCTGGTCAGTCCGGGTTTGAATAAACTGTGTTTGGTTTGTTGATTAAAACTGCCAGACAGTCCTTGACTGCATTTGCTATTGTTGTACAATCCTGATTTGACCTGACACGTGTCTGAAAGCAAAACAATTAGTGAGCTAATTTAGACAAATTAAGTCTTAGATAAGCGAGGTTACTAAGGGAAAGAAGGCAAGAGAGGGTTTATTGACAGTGTATAAACACAATATAGCAATTATCCAAGCTACAGACTCTGCTTTCATAGACTTTGGTTGCATTTGAAACATTTTATTAACTTTCTTACCCAGTGTCATGTACAAAAGACGTAATGGGAGAATAAGCTTAAGTATGTGTACCGCCAGCACTGCAAGCAGCCAAAAATGTTAAACGTTAGGGATACAATAACAATTAACAATAATAGCAAGTAGCCTAAGAATGACGTGTGCAGGTAGAGATGGGAGGTAGAGGAATGCACCGATGGTGTGTACAGTTGGATCAACTTTGAGTTTGCTGCAAAAGGCACATTATTACATAATAAGATAAGATATTCCTTTATTGATCTCCTTGGGGAAATTCAGCCATCATAGCAGTATGGGGGAGGGGGAGGGGAGGCACATGTAGTAGGAGACATGGTACAGGTCATATAATTATAGTACAGTGGAGAAGTACAGATAAAAATAGAATAAAAAGGCAGCGTAAACAATATAACAATATAATTAACTATGGACATGCTATGGGCAACAAGGTGCAAGATGAGGGTATGCCCTCTGTTATATTTGCCCTACAATAAATATAGTTACAATATATAATCTAATAATCCACTAATCTATATCTAATCTAATATATAATCTAAAAAATGCTAAATGCTAAATATGTGCTCTGATGAAGTATACTGTATATTTGCCCTACAATAAATATAGTTACAATATATAATCTAATAATCCAATAATCTAAATAGAATCTAATCTGTTAGTCTAATAATTAGTGACACTGTGTGATTGAATCTGACTGACAACCCTTTTTTTTCTCCACCATTCTTCCTTGGTCTCTTCATCTAAACAAGCAGAAATGCCATCAAAAATAATCTAACATATAATATAACAACCTAATTCTATGATGGTGTCACAAACAGGTGGTTTGAGACAAATAGGGAGTCCACACGTGATAGCAAGTTAACAAAAAATATTTATTTAATCCTATCTAAACAAACAATAATTGACATAAACACCAAACAAGGTGGTTCGCTTGGTGGCTGATACAACCTGTCCTGGTAGATGGGGAAAGCAGACAGAGGGGTTAGACAGGGGAAACATATATACTGTGAGTGTGCAGGCAGCTCTCTGCACTGCACAGGTGAGGGTAATTGGGTTAACGACCTACCCACTCCACCATGCTCTCTGAGTCAGAAGACTCGCCATTTGCAGGTAGAGTGGGGGTCATCACACCCTCCCCCTAAAGAAAAGGGTTCTACCCTATTACCAAATTACATTTTTATTTACAAACAAGCTAACCCAAATCCCAAATGTAACGATAATACTTCTTCCCAAATTCAAATCAAAATCAACATAGTTTTACCCTTCACCCATTCCCCTCAACATCCTGCCTCCGCTCTCAGCAACACAGGCCCCTAGGAAGCAGTTTAAGAGAGCAGGAGACAGTAGGGAGTGGGGAACAGACAAACCAGGCAAAACAAGAGTTGCACACCAGAGGAGCACACACAAATACAAATTTCAAAGCACAAAAGTCTACAATCAAACACATGGGCCAAAAAGGGATATTTTTATCTACAGAGCTAAATGGTGTTTCCAACAGAACTATCATGGATACCCCACATAGGGAATTCTACATTATCCACTTGGTTTAAGAGTTTAGGCCTCTTCGTTATCAAAATTAGTCCTATGCTTATACAGCAGTCAATGAATTAAGGCCAACAGGTAAATGGATAATACACCACACAATGAGACAAATGAAACAAATGAAACAAAGCAACACAATTTCAGACGCAAATCATCTCCAACACCCCTGCTGACCGGTCACCCTTTCCCCTCACCCTCCTGCCTCCGCTCTCTGCAACATAGGATCCTAAGAAGCAAATTAAGAGAGCAAGAGACAGAAGGGATTGGGGAACAAACAAGACAAGAAGAACACAGGATGTTAAAAGATGATCTGCACTTCAAACCAATGGAGTCAACCCTATCATTTAAATGGTCAACCATGCCCAGACGCATGTCATGATCATTATTCACAACACCAGTCAGAGTTGGAGCGCTGATCTGGGGTCAGAGACCAGGACCACATGTCTGCATGACTTTATTCAGCCTAACAGACTGAAACTGATTCTAGTATACTCCCACTTTGAGAGGTTTTGTGAAAATGCACCTAAGAACGCACTGAATAATTCAGGGATAGTCTGCTAGTCTCTCCACTTTAAGCTGCTGTCCATGGTTCTGAAATAAAAAGGCATTCCCACTGCTGGACTAAGGCTGGATCCCATTTTGCTTTTCATTCAAGCCCTCAGCCCTCTGATCAAATTAACACTTTTAAGAGACAAAAGCGGTAACCGTTGTAAAGCGGTAAAGTTCTCAAATATCATAAGACAAACTGAACCATCCAGCCTGGACTGCTCTTTAAACTGCAAGGTTGAAAATATCAACAACACCCTCTCATATACACTGGATGCTGTCACACACTGGATGCTGTCACTGGATTCTGGCACTTTCAGTGCCCAGCAGGGGGGCGCACATTTAGTGCTTGAATGCCCACCATGGCATAGTCGAGCAACGTTCAAGACAGGGGAGGGGAGAATTGGAAATACGAAATTGGGATGGTAGAAAAATTGAAAATAAGGAGAAAAAGTGGATACAAAAATAAAATAATAATTGTGAAAAAACAGCCCCCGGTGGGCGTGGCCTATATGTGCTGCATGACGGATAAGAGACACGCAACGTCATTGAGCTGAACAACAACATTAACATCAACGAAGACAGTGATTTGCATTCTGAGCAATCGCAAGCTCCGGTTGATTAACTTGTGAAACCTCGAGACAGTTTTATGCAAGCTATGTAAACTACAGCTGGCCTACCTTCTTTTTTATGCTAATGCTATTTTGGGAGTTCTAGCGTCAAAAATGTAAGTAGTCTACTTTGTTTTAGCACTTTATTGTAAATCTTCTTTCAGGGTAAAACCTTATTGAAAAGAAAAGATGGCGCCGCTACGTCCGGCTGCCTGTCTGTGCGCTCCGTCGAGACTGTGCATACTTTTGTTAATATTTATAGTTTTAAGAGTTTTGTCTGTACCAACAGTAGGTGCATTTAATGTGTATGACCGTCAGTCACTAATAGACATTGGATTACGGGAAACTTACCGACTGGATTACTCTCTGGATCAGCTCTCTGAACCGCAACAATGGCCCGTTGAGATCTTGAGGACATCAGGACCGGATCTCGCCCCCAGGGACAAAGGACCCAGACGGCGAGGAAAGAGAGCTGGAGTCCGTAACAGGCTGAGAACCAGGCGGCACAGGACACCACTACCCAGTATATTGCTAGCCAATGTACAATCAATAGACAATAAACTAGACGACATCCGAGCAAGGATTCAATTCCAGAGAGACGTTAGGGACTGTAACGTTCTCTGCTTCATCGAGACGTGGCTGGCGCCAGAAGTCCCAGACCACGCCATCCAACCGGCCGATCATTTCTTCATTCACCGCAAGGATAGAACAGCAGAATCCGGTAAACAACGTGGAGGAGGTATTGCCTTCATGTTGAACAAAAATTGGAGTGACCCAACTAACGTGAAGGAATTATCCAACCACTGCTCCCCAGAACTGGAATATATAACCATCAAGTGTCATCCTTTCTTCCTCCCGAGGGAGTTAACGGCGATCGTCCTGGTCGGAGTGTATATTCCACCGCAAGCTGAAGCCAGCAACAAGGTTGCGCTCTCCAGACTACACGACGAGGTAAATAGAATCCAAGAGGCGAATGTTAACGCCGCCATTTTAGTTCTGGGAGATTTCAATAGCGCCAATCTGAGAAAGGTATTGCCCGACTTCTATCAGCATGTGACTTGCAACACCAGAGGCGGTAACATCCTAGATCACTGTTACACGCAATTTAAAGGTGGCTACAAGGCTCATTCTGATAGTGGCTTCGGTAAGTCAGATCACGCATCAATTTTTCTTACACCGAAGTACAGACAGAAAATTAAAAGTACTCCCGTAGTCTCGCGAGAGGTGCAGAAATGGGATGTGACGTCAGAGGATACGATCCGGTCAGTGTTTCACAACACAGACTGGAATGTGTTCCGCGACACAGATAACATTAATGCCTACACGGAGACAGTGCTGGACTATGTTTGTACTAGGGTGAAAGAAACAATCCCCACTACCAAAATGAAAGTTTACCCAAATCAAAAACCCTGGGTAGACAAATCCGTCCGTGAAGCTCTGAGAGAGCGCACCAAAGCATACAACGACGGCCTAGAGGCAGGCAACATGAATGACCACAAGGTGGCGCGATACAACGTAAGGAGGACTGTGTCAGAGGCCAAACGACGCTACAGGGATAAAATTGAACTCCAGTTTGAACAAGCTGACTCTAGAGCTATGTGGCAGGGGCTCAAAACGATGACAGACTACAAAGGCGCCTCCCTCAAACTGAACAGTGACATCTCCTTAGCAAATGACCTCAATACCTTCTATGCGAGGTTTGATGCTGGTAATAACAACACCAGCTCACAAGCCTCGGCAATGGGGGGGGGGGGGGGGGGTCGGCTGCTGATGGAGGCGCAGTGTTCAGGGTAACAGAGCATGAGGTGAGGCGGACCTTTAAAAAAGTGAATATCAGGAAGGCAGCAGGTCCAGACGGCATCCCCGGCCGCGTCCTAAAAGTCTGTGCCGACCAACTGGCCCCAGTATTCACTGACATATTTAACCTGTCCTTAGAACAGGCTGTCATCCCCACCTGCCTGAAGAAGTCCACTATTATCCCTGTACCCAAAAAATCCAAGCCTGCTTGCCTCAACGACTACCGCCCTGTAGCTCTCACCTCCATAGCCATGAAGTGCTTCGAGAAGCTAGTAAAGGGCTACATCTGCTCCTCCCTCCCCATCAACATGGACCCCCTGCAATTTGCATACCGCCCCAACAGGTCCACGGAGGACGCCATATCCCATGTGCTGCACACAGCAGCATCACACCTGGACAAGAGGCAGGGGAACTATGTGAGAATGCTATTCATCGACTACAGCTCGGCATTCAATACCATAGTCCCCTCCATACTCATAGCCAAGCTCAGGGACCTGGGCTTGGGCTATGACCTCTGCCAGTGGGTCTTGGACTTCCTGACTGGCAGACCCCAGGTGGTGAGAGCAGGCAACTGCACCTCCTCATCCATCACCCTCAACATAGGGGCCCCCCAGGGCTGTGTTCTGAGTCCCCTCCTCTACTCCCTGTACACACACGACTGTGTGGCTCAGCGGAGTAGCAATACAATCGTCAAATTTGCTGACGACACAGTGGTGGTGGGCCTGATCTCTGCCAACGACGAGAGGGCCTACCTGGAAGAGGTCAAGGTCCTGGCGGGATGGTGCCAGGAAAACAGCCTCTCCCTGAACGTCAGCAAAACAAAGGAGATGATTGTGGACTTCAGGAGGTCGGGGGTCAAGGACTACAGCCCCCTCAGCATCGACGGGGCACCGGTTGAGAGAGTCAACAGCTTTAAGTACCTCGGAGCCTACATATCCGAGGACTTGACATGGACCACACACATTAACAGTGTTGTGAAGAAGGCACGACAACGCCTCTACTTCCTCAGGCGCCTAAGGAAGTTCCAAGTCAGCCAGAAGATCCTTAAGAACTTCTACTCATGTACAATAGAGAGCATCTTGACCGGCAACATCACCTCCTGGTTTGGGAATAGCACTGCACAAGACCAAAGCAGACTACAAAGAGTGACACGTTCAGCCGAACGCACAATTGGAGGGGGGCTCCCCACCCTCCAGAACATTTACTACAAGCGTTGCAAGGGCAAGGCTAAGAGAATCATTAAAGACTCCAGTCACCCGAACAACTGCCTCTTTGAACTGCTGCCGTCAGGCAAGCGATACAGGAGTCTCAAGGCGAGCACAGAAAGACTCAGAAGAAGCTTCTATCCCCAGGCCATCAGGCTGCTAAACGAACAATGAATGAACACTACACAACAACAACCACCAAACGCACATAGCACACACATCCACACGCACACACTCACTTTAAACAAACACACTGTAGCACCCACTCCACACACTTATAGCACACACCCACTTTAAACAAACACACTGTAGCACCCACTCCCCACACTTTATATTTATGGATGAAGGATTGCACTACAACTCGTACACCTTACTGTAAATTGTACCTAAAATTGTACCTCATCCCATTTCTGCTTTGCACTAGATAGTACTGTACATTAGTACACTGCATAGTATTGTGTATTGTATATTATATGGTAACTCAGAACATTGTACATATGTCTATACCGAACACTGTGACCTCATTTTCTTCTTCTAAATTCATGCTATATTATGTTATTATGTTATTTGATACTATCTTGTCTAGCACAGTCTCTGGAGCGTAACAGTAAGAAGCATTTTGTATGAAAGTATTCTGTACTTCTGTATGACAACTATTAAAGAACTTGAACTTGAACTTGAACTATTGAATAGAGAAAAAAGCGTCATGCAGGTCCCGTTTCATATCACTCATTTGATCTCCGAGAGACAGCCCCTTCTCAATATAGCACCAATTCCACCTCACGCACTGAGAGAGAGAGTGTGTGTGTGTGCGTGTGTGTGTGTGGTTGTGTGTGGTTGTGTGTGCGTGTGTGTGTGTGTGTTCACCACACTATGAGGCTATGCTAAATTACAGGTAATCTCTGTGTTGTGTGTGGGTTGAATGAACACCCGGCCCTTTGTGCAAATTATATTTTGGGAAGGGGTGAACTTGGAGTTTTGAATAAAATTATGCACAAAAAAAAAAGGTTCTGCACGTGCGTTCGTTAGTGGTTAACATACCGTTGCAATCGTTCAGTACACAGCCGTACTAAACCAAAGGTCCAGTACTGAAACGGTTCAGTACGGATACGTGTACCGTTAAACGCCTAGGTGAGGCCTGTTTGATCTCCCTGAGCTCCCATGATACCTGTCATGTCTTTCAGAGCTCCACCCTAAAAACCTTAATTAATAATTAAGTAATTTTGACCTCATTTAATGCACACATTAAAAATGTCACAAAAATTGCCCTTTTCCATCTTTGTAATATCGCTAAAATGCGCCCTGTTTGAACTTTGGCCGACACTGAAACCCTAATTCATGTCTCATTTGTCTCATCCCATTTAGATGACTGTAATGTGTTTTTTTCAGGCCTACCATAACTCTAGCGTCAAAGATCTTCAACTTGTGCAAAAAATCCGGCTGCATGGATACTAACTAAAACTATAACATTTGATCATATCACACCCATTCTGTCCTCCCCACACTGGCTTCCCATCCAGGCCCGATCTGACTTTAAAGTGCTGCTCCTCACTTACAAAATTGTAAACGGGCTTGCACCGCTATTCCATGTGATATCGGGCTATACAAATACATTTGATTTTATTTGATTGTAGTGTGTCAATAATGGAGAAAATGGAGTTGATTAGCTACCTGCCGCGCTCCATAATGTAAGGGAATACACTCGTCAAAAGTGTTGAAAAAAGGACTGATTATTAGAGGAATATGGTGTAAAACACAGTGTGTACATGTGTGCATTTGTGTGTGTGTGCAGTTGTGTGTGTGTCAGTTGTTGAAAGAGAGAAAAATAGCTGCTCAGCCACTGAGTTTTTGCTCAAAACAACAAAAAGGTGTTTTACTCTTTTCACACCATGAAACGAGAGTACAGGAAAGGATTACCAGTGAGAAAATGAGATAAATAAGAGAGTGAGAGAGACAGAGTCAACAGCAGCTCTTTGCAGAAAAGCAGTGGCTTCTCTCTCCTCTCCTCTGCTGTTTTCTTTCTGGGTGAGTTGCGGTGACCTAGAGCGATTCTTGAACAAATAAGATTGCCTTTGTGTGTGCATTATTTTCTGTTGACATTTGCTAAGCGCCAGGGCTGCTGGCCATGGGAGATAGATGAGGGCCGAAAATGTCTCTCTTTTTGCCTGGGCCTTTCATGTTACCTTGAGAACAGTGTGTGTGTGTGTGTGTGTGTGTGTGTGTGTGTGTGTGTGTGTGTGTGTGTGTGTGTGTGTGTGTGTGTGTGTGTGTGTGTGTGTGTGTGTGTGTGTGTGTGTGTGTGTGTGTGTGTGTGTGTGTGTGTGTGTGTGTGTGTGTGTGTGTGTGTGTGTGTGTGTGTGTGTGTGTGTGTGTGTGTGTATGGTTATGTTTCATGTTTGTGTGTGTGTGTGTGGTTGTTGCTTGTGTGTGTGGGAGGGGGTGGCGTTGTTTTGTGTGTGGGGGACGGACGTTGCTTTGTGTGTGTGTGTGTGTGTGTGTGTGTGTGTGTGTGTGTGTGTGTGTGTGTGTGTGTGTGTGTGTGTGTGTGTGTGTGTGTGTGTGTGTGTGTGTGTGTGGTGGGGGGAAGAGAGAGAGAGAAAGTGATGTGATTGCGGCAGAAATCCAGCGGAGCTTTGTCTCTGACAGCAGAAGGTAAAGGTTATTGGATGCGTTTCTGCAGCTGCTATCAGTGTTGTGGTCTGAAAAGAAAAAATGAAAAGAGAAAGGAAAAACAAAAGAGAAAAAAGGAAAGAAAGAAAGAAAGAAAGGAAGAAAGAAAGAAAGAAAGAAAGAAAGAAAGAAAGAAAGAAAGAAAGAAAGAAAGAAAGAAAGAAAGAAAGAAAGAAAGAAAGAAAGAAAGAAAGAAAGAAAGAAAGAAAGAAAGAAAGAAAGAAAGAAAGAAAGAAAGAAAGAAAGAAAGAAAGAAAGAAAGAAAGAAAGAAAGAAAGAAAGAAAGAAAGAAAGAAAGAAAGAAAGAAAGAAAGAAAGAAAGAAAGAAAGAAAGAAAAGAAAGAAAGAAAGAAAGAAAGAAAGAAAGAAAGAAAGAAAGAAAGAAAGAAAGAAAGAAAGAAAGAAAGAAAGAAAGAAAGAAAGAAAGAAAGAAAGAAAGAAAGAAAGAAAGAAAGAAAGAAAGAAAGAAAGAAAGAAAGAAAGAGACAGTAAAACTGTAGGATGTGCCCTCCTCCCATTGACTCCGATCTAGCAGCTTCAGTAGACAGATCTTTAGTGTTCATGTGAAGTGTCAATAATGGACCTGGAAGCAAGGCCAAACAATTACATTCAATAAGGAATCGTATGTGTTCTATAGGGATGGGTCATGATTTGAAAATGTTCTAATAGCCTAGATAGTAATAGTTAGATTTTTTTTTTATCTAATATTTTATGAGACTATTGTCTGAAAAAAATGTTTTTCCTTGTTTTTTATCGGCATCTGGTAGTAACGCAATACTACTGCCAGAAGGTGGCGGTAATGTACCTAAAAGCTGTTTGCCAACCACCATTAAACGACAAAAGAAGAAGCTCTTATATCAGTATCGGTCCAATGAGCAAAACTGAGCTCATGTGAACAACTCTAAATCGGAATATGAAAATATGAGGAAAAATAAACAGTGTAAAGAGAGGTGCAGATGAAGGTCTGTCTGCAATGATGATAACTAGATGCTTATTGTGTTTATATGATATGATTATGATAAGCTTACATTTCATATCACACACACCATATGCACTTGTTTTTTTTTGTTGATAAAATTAAATAAATTTGCAGTGATGAGCTCAAAGCTACGGAAGCGTATTGCTGCCACACCAGAAACAGAAAAAAAATATCCGTATCACGACTTATATGTTTATGTTTTAACATAAAAGTTTCACGTTATAACGTGATAACTTCTTGTTTTAACATAAAAGTTTCACGTTATAACGTGATAACTTCTTGTTTTAACATAAAACGTTTCACGTTATAACGTGATAACTTCTTGTTTTAACATAAAACGTTTCACGTTATAACGTGAAAATCATGTTTGAATAAGGAAACGATGTGCGCCGTCTGCGAGACCGGAACATTTAGGAATTATGGCTCGTGTACATGATTTGATTAAATTCTACTTAATGCTTGGGTTGAGACATGGCGATGTTATGCTATTATTGAGCACGGTGGATGATATTGTGATGAGTGTGCGTACACTAGAAGGGTGTTAAAATGCATGGGGCTGTACTAGTTACTGTACACAGAAGGAAGAATGAATCTGGCTCTGGGATAGAAATGTCCGACGCACATAATAATGTGCGGCACATTACATATATATTCTCTGCTTCGAAGTGGTTATGCTTTGGCCCTCTTTCGAAGTGGGTTATGGTTAGAGTTTGGAATCAGGGCTGGTGGTCCATAAATATGTATTCTAGGAGAATATATATGTAATGTGTGAACAATCTTGTGTGTACAAGGCGGACATTTCTATCCCAGAGCCCGTCGGAGCTAAACCAATCAGAGAGGGTCTTCGCTGTACGCGGGCTAGCCAATCAGAGAGCGTCTTCGCAAACTACGGCTATGAAAATAAATCATGCAGACGGCGCACATCGTTTCCTTATTCAAACATGATTTTCACGTTATAACGTGAAACGTTTTATGTTAAAACAAGAAGTTATCACGTTATAACGTGAAACTTTTATGTTAAAACATGAAGTTATCACGCTATAACGTGATACGGATATTTTTTTTCTGTTTCTGGCGTGGCAGCAATACGCTTCCGTACAAAGCCTCGTAATGTGGTCACAAAAAGAGCAACACGCGATTCAGCGCATTTCCTCAAAGGGAAACCTGAGTCCTTTACGCTCTCCCTTCCATCCCTCCGTTTGGAGTCAGCATCTGAAAACACTGTTTAGTGGGCCAGTTG
The DNA here is from genome assembly GCF_963971535.1 of Notolepis coatsorum. Lineage (NCBI taxonomy): Eukaryota > Metazoa > Chordata > Actinopteri > Aulopiformes > Paralepididae > Notolepis > Notolepis coatsorum. The sequence continues at coordinate 23,515,956 of NC_140176.1, read as the reverse complement.
GAGGGCTGCTAGATGACCACTTCCCCTTGATCCTCAAAGGAAACGGGACACACTTCACTACACAAGCCACGTGCGAAACGGAGGGGTCGGGTCAAGGGGGGGGGGTATTGGGAATTACCCTACATCTACTTAGTCTTGAAAGTCACAGTCTTGAACGTGTTTCTTTTGTAATTTTTGGGAGTAAAGTATATATATATTTTCTGAAGGTAACCATGCTAAGTATATACTCAGTAAAACCCAGAAGGAACTTAGATAACGGATATATTAATATTACTGAAGGGGTACCGTACCCATCAAAATGCCTACTCTTGAGACTACAGAACCTCCGTACTGAACAGACCGGGCCTTTTCAGACACAGTGACTGTAGTGCTTCTCTCCCAGCTTCTCCTCTGCTGCCAACCCAACCCCCGTCCTCCTCCACACACACACCTCCCCCACCAGGCGAAGATAGACAGCTTCAATATACGTTACGGTGGAGGCCCAGCGTGATTTATTGTCAAATAAAGAAATGGGTCAATGGTTAATGTCACTTGATGATCAACCAGCCGTGTTTTAATAAAACATGGTGTGTGGGCCTGTGTTTGTGTATTTGTGTGTGTGTGTGGGTGGGGGGGCGGGGGGCTGTTGGTCTGTGTGTGCGTGTGCTTGTGTGTATTGTGTATTTATGTGGGTGTGTATTGTGTATTTATGTGTGTGTGGACGTGTGGGCCTGTGTATTTGCAGCTTGTGTGTGAGAATGTGCAAGCGTACCGGTATGCACATATATTAAATGTAAAAATATGTGTGTGTGTGTGTGTGTGTGTGTGTGTGTGTGTGTGTGTGTGTGTGTGTGTGTGTGTGTGTGTGTGTGTGTTTGTGTGTGAGAGTATACATACATTTGTACAACATGTGTGTATTTGTGCTCATATCTGTGCATGGGGGACTCCCTTGTCAGCCTACACTGCAAAATCAACAAGCTCAGCAATGTACGTATTTATTTCTTTTCTGTCTCTATTCAGACTTATCAAAGCTCATTTCAAGACGGAGTACAATTGTTAAGCTGGACTGGCAGATATCGTTTCTGCTGCAGTTCCGGGAAATGCTACTCGAGACACTGTGGATATCCACCCCCCCCCCCCCCCCTAGTTCCACAAGGGGTGGAAACATAGGAGTTGTCATCGCCCTCATATCTCGACACACTGCGTGAAAAGGTAGTAAATTGTAACGTTCAGGGTTCTGTCTTAGGAACCCAACTGTCATTCTGGAGTTATTTCCCCTGGTGGTTGGTATCTGCACTCACTGTTGGTCACGCCCCATTCCTGATGTGTCACTCCCTGTTCTGTCACCACTGGTCGCTGTCACTTTGCTGTCAATTACCCTAATTACACTAATTGACGCATTGGAATGTTGGTGTTTGACTATATATTCACTTGTTGTCCTCTCTATCCCTGTCGAGGCTTCAGACCGTGTTTCGTGTGGAAGGAGCTGGAGATACTGCTGACCTTCTTGCTCTTGATTATTCTCATGTATCTACTGTACCTTGCTCTCAAGTTGACGCCCGCCGTCTTTCTCTGGATTCCCTGTGCTCGGTGTTCTTACATTAAAAAGGCACCACTACGAAAGAGCAATCATTCTCCGACTCGTATTATTTCCTCCTCTACTGGACTCACAATTGCTTACCTGCACTGCAACCGTAACAGAAGCCTCGACCATCATGAGCTCCATCATAAGAAATAAGAAACTAAATGATCGCCCAGCGGGAACAGCTGAGAGTTGTACGCGACTGTCAGTCGGCAGTCAACGTGGAACTGGGTCGGCTAGGAGACCTGACCCTATCCTCCCAGGAGACGGCTAATTCGGCCTTAGCGGCAGTCAACAACACCCGGTCCACCGCTGCCGAGAGGGGAGTTGCAGCTGGAACGCCGCCAGCCAGCGGGGAAGGAGAGCTGGGACCTCCAGACAGGAGAGAGGAGATCCGCGAACCGAGACTACCACCTCCGGACCGGTATGGAGGATCTCCAGAAGGTTGTCGTGAGTTTGTCACTCAGTGTTCTCTCATCTTTCAGCTACAACCCCGCACTTTTCCCACACATGTGTCTCGGGTAGCTTATATAATCACCTTGCTTACTGGCCGGGCTCTTTCCTGGGCCACCGCCGAATGGGAGAATGCATCGCAAATCTGTAACAGTGTGGATACCTTCACCCGGGAGATGCGTCATGTATTTGACACCTCCCGGGTGATTTCCATTTTTGAGGCCGGCAGTCGACTCATGTCGAATGTTCCTCACATTCACCCGTTCACTCACACATTCACACACAGATGGCGGAGGCAACAATGCAAGGTGACAATCCGCACATCGGGATAAATTAGGGGTTACGTGTCTTGCTCAAGGACACTGAAGTATCTTTCTGTCTTCATTCATCTCTATCTAAATGATCGTATAGTTTTCTATTACCCCTTTCCTCTGCATTGGTTAGGTATTTTAGATGTTCGGTTCAAGTGAGGGGAGACGGACAACGTGGTCAAAATACAACTGCGGTGTTTATTAATACCACAGCTCAGGAATTAAAACAAGTACATCGTCTCTTTGGTTCAATCTAATTGTCTCTTTGATGTGGCAGTTTTGTCCATGATCTGATCAGCTAGGGCCGATCAGAGCCGTTTCTCCGGTGGTGGTGTTGTTGTCTCTCGGGTTTCCCATGACAACACCGAGTCCTCTCTTAGTGGTTTGCTGGTCTGGTTGTCAAGACAACCTTGCTTTCGGATCCTGGGAGGTTTGGGAGCGCTTGGTTTTCATCTACCCTCGGTGGAATCTGCTATGAGCCTCGGCTCGGTCATCTGGTCTCAATTGGCTCTCTGTGTCATCGGCTCTTCAGTAGCCTGAGTGGCGAGTCTCCCTCTGTCGGTGGAGGTTTTCAGCGCTCCAGCTGCGATGCGATCTCTGTCATCGTCTGTCCCCATGGCTCTGTGTCTTCAGGTCCTTTCTGGTGTGTCAGCGCTTCTCCAGGTCCCTTCTGGGTGTGAGTCTCAGGCTCGGCTCTCCAGGGATCCTCTCTTGTCTCCTCGCTCCCGTCACCGGGTGTGTGTCTGTCCTTGTCCGTCGCCATCAGCCCTTTTTATCGGAGAGAGAGAGAGAGAGAGAGAGAGAGAGGGGGAGACAGAGAGCGAGAGGGAGGGGGAGACCCTGCCTGCCTATTCACGTCCATGATCTGCCTTATTTTGGTCACATTCCAGCAGGAACTTGTCTGCGGGTCTGGTGACAACATGTTTCGCTGACACAACCGTTTGGGTCCTCTGACAACGGTTTTCACAGTTTGAATCTGCTGACACTTTAATCATTACTTAATGAGAGGGTAGTTTTTCACTGAGTAATACATCATCATGATTGTGACAAAATGTTTACATAGTGTAACTAGGAAACAGACTACTTTGTGTCCTGACAACAAACCATATATCCCCGTCCTTTAATAGAACACTTTATTTTCCTGATGAACATTTGACCAATACTGTATAGTTTTACCTTCTAGTTTTAAGAGTTTTTATTCTTTATTGTGACTAAGTTATTCTAATAGTTTCTAAGAGTTTATGCCTACATGTAACCTATGAAATTGCTAAATCTTTTAGTATATCATTGCTTTGCATTGTTTTTTCAACTAGTGGCAGTTCTCTGTGTAAGGGGAGATTTCCAAATAGCCTGTGTCACCTTTCTGACCTCTGGGTTAGTCAGCAGCAGCCGTGTTGTAACCTGAAGTTCCTTCCGTAGGGTAAATATGACCTTTTGATCTCACTGTTATTTTCAGTTTGTTTTAGTTCCTTCCTTCTGTCTGTTGGAGGTGGCCATTTTCCTAAACCACAGCTGCTAACCAACCAGTGGAATGTGCATTAACGTCATAAACAGTCTTTTTGCCCTATCAGCGAACCATCATCTGTGAAACCCTGACGGCAGATTGTCCTACAGTTGGCTGAGTGCGGGGTGATCTCCCTCTCAAGCCTAGGGTCACAGAAATAACTCACATGGGGATATCTTAATGGCCCTTCTATCAATCAGCCTTTTGTCTTTCTAATCATTACCTTGTACATTTCAGTTGCTATGTTCATGTTTTCATTTAGAAATATACGACAATCCACCCTTAGGGGGTTTAATAACCCACTATACAACATTAATTTTCTAAATTAAACATGTTAAAAATCATAATCATAATTTTTGCTAATATTTTCTAAAATTTTCAAAAAAATCCAAAATTTACCCAAATCGAACTACAACCCCCTTTCCATCGGTACAGTTACAAAATCATCATTTTACCTACCTTTTCCTCCTTTCACAGTTATACACATTTATCAGTTATTATTATGACATCCAGTCTAAGAAAGCTGTTCCTGTTTTTACAGGAAACACTCTTTCAATAATAGCTTTGTTGTTTAGACTATTTTTTATCCGTGTAATTAGCTTAAATGTCTATTTTGTGTAATGGACTCTGCAAGAAAAGATTAATACATCACACCACTAAAAGATTAACTCTCTAAACATTTGAGGGAAATTCAAACAAGCAACATAAATTATTTCTTCTCCTTGAAAAGACCACTGAGGCCTCAATTATCCTTCGCTTTCATCCCTGTCAGTTATCCCTATTTAAACCTCCTGAGGCCTTTACTGCTAACTCGTTTTTGACCGTTTTCTTCTTGTTGTATCTTGTGCTAATCACCGCCTCTTCTTCGTTGTATGCAGGTCTCGGTACTGCTCCGATTCTCCACAGAAGGAAACGATTTTCCCTCTGTCCTTTTTTGCATTTTGGATTATTATTTACAAAACACACAATAGATTGGAAACATTTATTTTCGCAGATACATTCTCTACTGTTCTGCATTCTGACAATACATTTTTCTCCAAATTATTTATCTATGTATTTCACAGCTTCTTACGTTAGCATTCAATCAAATCATCTTTGTCTCATTTCTTTTTGTGCTGTACTGTTTTACTAGATATGCAATATCTCAAGATCAACACAACTACCACTTCCACCCTTGACAGTGGAATAACCATTATTTCACTTTCAAATACCTTGTTTCCCGACAGCTCCTCGGTCCGGACAGTCAGCTCTAGACGAGGCCAATCACCAACAGAACCTACGTGCATGGTCAACAAACCACAGTCCCTTTAAACACACATCACACACTCCGCCAGCTTTCAACAAGCCGGTGCAGAGTCTTCCATAAGTCAATCATCAAATTCACATGTCTGCACTCTACATGAACACTGTCTGGCCAATTTGTGACCAAAAACCTACAGAGCTTTCTATAGACAGAGAGATATGTTTCCCCAACACTTATCATAACCCAAAAAATGACACAACCCTCCAGATTCTACATCTGGAGTCTTAATGAGCGGAAAACAAACCATGAACCAGCTCCCGTCCATCCCCAGTTTCCAGCTCATTATATCAGACCTCCTACCAGTCTCGCTGTGTCACCACCACCTGCTATCCCTGACCGGCGAGAGAACTCCCCCAGCCAGCCAGTTCCTATAACTATTAGAGTACCAAACAAAAACAAACAAATTAACAAAAAAATTGTGAGTGCCTACATGCTACACACCCATCAAACAGAACTTAACAATCATCTAGAGGCATAAATACCCCCGCAAAACTAAGACAGCAAAATTAGAAATCCAAAAAGAAATAAAATAAGTAATGAAATAATAAGTGTTTTTTTTTTTTTTTTTTTTTTTTTTTTTAATTCAACTTTGACCACCCTTTGATCAAGTATTGTAATCACTACTATAAATAGTCCTTTGTTTCTAACTCTGTCTAATATTATATGTTCCATTGTTCCTGTCTAAAACCATAAATTTTGTTAGTTTAGATTAACCCATGCAATTTTCCCAGTTACTTCATCCCTCTATAGCCCCAACTTACCCTGGTTAGTCTTCCAAACCATTTTAGTAACTTGCACACCTAATCAAACCTTATCTATGTATCTGCGTCTCTATCTTTATTCTAATCAGTCTCATTATCCATTTTAATTTATCAATAACTCTATTTACTCGAGCACCCAATAGGCTTTGTTTGTGCATTTCCGCTTTGCTCTTAATTAACCTATGACCTATGCAGACACCCCCTCTGAAAATGTCCCAACTCTCCACATTCCCAGCAACCCTGTTTGGACTCTCGCTTCTTACTGGACGTTCGCTGAGTCCGCCACCCTTTGTCACATGACCGAGCGAAATGGCCAACCTCCCCACAATCCCAGCACACAGCCGACGCCGGCCATCCCAGGGGTTCCAGTTTACCACGACTCCCACAGTCTCTCGGCTGGCCTCCCACAGTCCTCGCCAGGTCCACCCCTCTCCTGTCCTCTGGTCGCATATCCTGTTGCCTGGAGGAGAGAGGGGCATACCTGTCCTTTCCTGCTGCCTCTCCTCGGGCCTTCTCTTGTTGGGAGGGGCCTGGAAACTCACCCCTCCTGCGGTTCTGCCCACCCTGTTGCGGCCCAGCTCCCTGTCCGGGCAACGGAGCACAGGGCACTCCTTGATCACGGCGGCCTAGGTCAGACGCCCGAAGCATGATCTCAACAGCTGTCGCTTCTAGTAGCGCAGCCTTTCTTGCCAGTTCTCGTTCCAATCTCTGAGTCTCGTGTGCGGCTTGACCGATCTCCAGCTGTGTCTTCATCAGATCTCGATGAACTGCCTCGTGCTGTTCGAACGCCGTCACAAACGCTCTCTGTTGTCTATAGTATGCTGCCTCTTCCCCCATCTCAGCACTGGCGGTATGACTTCCCATTGTTGGGCTCCGCCTCTCATCTTGGCTTTGGTGCTGAGGGCAGGGTGGACATGGGAAACGGGTGGGCTGTAGAAACTGTTCGTGTATTCCATACCTGCTGTCGGTCTCAGTTCCAGCCATCCGGCCAGAGTGGACTTCGTGGGACTGCTGTAACCTCAGTCTCTTTTTCTGCCCCTTGGTTAAACCGCAGTCGCCTGTATTGGACACTCCAGCTTGAATCGGTTCTGGTTGGAGTAACACCGTTGTCACTGGTTCACTCCCCTGTATCGGAACCAAAGTCAACATTTCAAGTCCTTCTGTCGTACTGGTCACATGAGAGAAGTCCATATCAATCAGATTATAATCACTGGTAAAGTCTATCTGGGAAATGTCTGCAGAGGCTCTCGGCCTACTCCCCCCAATGGCCTGATCACTATTTTCCATATTGTTGTCACTGTTATTCTATTGTTTTTGCATCTAACGCTTCAGTCGTTCCTATTAATGTTCCACTAAGGTGAACTTCCTATGTTACTGTCATTCACTTCACTCTTTCAAACACTCCTGTAACACTGTTTGAAAAAACAAGTTCCTCTGTCTTTCACTATTACCACTTACTTGAGTTAAAACACTCACACTGTCAAATTTTTACTGTGCAGACAAGGATTGATAACTGGCTTATCATTCATACTTATACCAAGGCTCATTACAGCCGTTTTCCTAGATGGTTATGGAAGTCGTTAGAGCTCCTGTCCGGCCGAGCACCTGTACAGAAAGAAAGCAGAAACATCCAGACTTAATACAGTGGCATTTCCCTTATTATTTCCACTCTTCGTTATGCATTGGAAATGTCGGGCAACACTATACTAAAATATTCAGAGAGACACAGTGTGATTTGTTTGAAAAAATAACGATACAGCTTATCTTGTTTCTTGTCCGTTCCTTCAACAGGAACACTGGAGGTTTCCAATCCCCTGTGTGCTCTCTCCACCTGATTTCCTGGGAAATATAATCATTAATCCCCTTCCTATCCATTGTCTAATAATCCTTTGTAAACCTGGTCTTCCATCCGTTCCAACCTCTCTTTGCTTGATGAATCTGTTCATCCTAACCTTATTTCTTACTTTTAAATGCCCGATTAGCGTATCGACTAAATGTATTATTCGCTTTTGCTTCACACACTCCTCATACCACATCAATTTCATTCATCCTTACACACAACCATACCCCCTCACAACACTCAATAAAAATCAATCAGTGTTGTTACTGCCACCAACCACCAATCAGGGAAAACAATAAACTTTTAGCAACTTAGATCACCAAAACCCTGACCGACACATAGTACAGCTGGCCACGTTAATAAATTCACGGACACCCGCACTATGCCACCTGCAATATTCACCCAGTTCCCTGAATACACAAAGAACCGTCAACTCACAGCCCAAAGCGTCCTCCCTTCAGTTTCGAGCCTGAACGGAAACACCCCAAGCCTTCCTTCCAAGGAATATCACAAATCATCCTACCACCACCAGCACCTAGACAGGCCAACGCCCATCCGGTACCTACTTCACATACACAATAACAACGCAGTACAAATAAACCTACAAACCAATAACCCACAACATACGCCACAATCTAGGGATGGCGAAATACAAGGAGAGACAGAGGGGGGGGCGAAGGGAAAAGAAAAAGGAAGGAGGGATACAGGGATACAGGGACTAAGGGGAGGAAAGGGGGGGGGCACACAATGCAACATTAACTATTACCAAAACCGTCTACACTCAATCAGCAGAATACCCCGTATCGCCTGGTCCCGTTTACCCACAGGACTCCAAACACATCACCATCATCTGCTGCCAACTTTAACTTAAATCAACCTTAACTTCAATCAGACTAAAAGAGTCCGCATGGAGAGACATAGAGGGAGGGGGGGAGGGCTCCAAAATAACCATGAATATCCTATTTACCCTTACGCAATAATTTAGCAAGTAACACTATTCTAATATAACCAATATAACCAATTTTAATATAACCAATACTCCACGCCCACGATGAATTGAAAATGGGGGACCCTGATGTAAACAAGACGAAAGTCTTTCCCTGGTCTGCATCCCCTTAACAATTGTGTGTATTGAGCTGTACCGTATTGTACCCATTCTACAATCTGTTAATAAAAATTTTCAATCAATCAATCAATCAGGCAATCTATCCTAAACAAAACTCCCTTTGTGCACCCGTCATCTCACAAAGTTAAGCTGGGAGACAGGGATGGAGCGGAGGGGGGCGGGGGTGGAGGAGGGAGGGAGGGAGGGAGGGAAGGAGGGAGAGAGGGAGGGAGGGAGGGAGGGAGAGAGGGAGGGACAGGGAGGGAGGGAGGGAAGGAGGAAGGGGAGAGTGTGAACGAGGGAGGAAGAGACAGAGGAAAAAAAGGGGGGGGGGGGTTCACGCCAAATCCCATCAGCGCCATTTCACCTGGCCCATAACAAATACAGACCTATAATCAAACAAGTATATACATCCATCATCAACAACAGAAAAAACCGATAAAAAGAACTCACAAATTCCCACAGACTGCCGCGCTTCAAAACCTATAATAATCACAACTGTTCTCTATTGTTTACTGCACCTCGTTCCACCTGTAAAGGTGAAACTATAAAAGAGGCAACACTGCCCTCCGCTGGAACGTCTCGTCCATCACCAACGCACCACAGCACTCACCACTTCCTGTAGGAGGCGCCCACGCCTCCCCCGCAAGTGCGTCATTACGTAAACCATACCAAGACGACAACTTGACGTTCTACCTCAACCACAAAACTACAATTCCCAGAATCCTCTACACCGGAAGTCCCTGTCCACCGTCTCTCTAAGATCCCGCCCAGCAAAGAGTAGCAACACGCGAGATCCCCCGAGAGTTCAATCATGCTATATTGTTAGCACAGGTAGCTTAGCATCTTAGCTTCGTTAGCTCAGTGCTGCTAGCTCCTATTAGCTTAGCTCAGCATCCAACATCACTCCTCCTAAACGGCCCAGTCTCCTGCTGATCCGAGCGGCACAACACATCGCGATGTTTACACAACCCCAGCTATACCCCGTAACACAACTTTAATCCTATTTAGCCCCCGTTCACAGAACATATATCATTATCCCTATTCTAGCACGCTCGCCCGATTGGCCCCGCCTGACCGAAATACACAGTATATCAAACGCACCCCAAGCTCCGACGCTCCCAATGACGTCATCAGCTCAAAAATCCCAGTTTTCTTTGATCTTTACTACATTACTTTTAGACTTCCACACCCCCGATTTGAAAAATTTCAACGAACATTTCACATCTCCTAGGTTCCATCACACATGCCATTAATTCAATTCACTCGACAACGCAACACAGCGACCACACGCTAGTCCCGTCGTGCCAGCTAACACTGGCAGGACAGGGGTGTGGTTTCTCCCCGCTGCAGCCTTGGCCACCTGGCTCATAATAATACAAAAAATACCTTGACATTCACTCAGAGCTCCTAACATTCATCCATTTAAACACATATACTAAGCAAAACAATGTCCCATTCATAAGCATACCATTCATTTATGCACACATTCATCCTAAACGCATTTGCTCGCTTTTTTCACACAATATCCTCCTATGTTCTAATCACATGTGCAGTATCTACTTCCAAAGTGCTTCATATATCTACCGAGTCCGCGTTGCTATACCCCTGAGAAACCCACTCCATTCATGTATGGTTGCCCGTGAAGAGTTTTAGTAGCGCCCATTGTCGGCTTGTTTTCCTCTACATTCCCTCATTCCTCCACGCGGCTGATGTTCTTCAGATATCGACCTTAGCCAATCTGAGCCTAAATGACGTCGGATTAGAATTGGTAATTCGCTTATGGAACGTCTTCCAAAGTCCATTACTCCGTCGCACCGATTCTAAGTGTGGTTTCTACAGCATCCTAGCCCGAACCCTAACCTCTTCTTATCTCCCTGTTCTCTGTCTCTCTTCGCGGAACCAGGCTACCCCCGTACTTCACCACGGTTATCTTTTTCTACTCTTTAAGATCTGACTACTCCGCTTTACCCTTTAATGAACCACTACGTCACGCACAGTCCCACTTCCCGCTATCTGTGACTAATCTCCGTTCTACTGCTCCTACGCCGGTCCCCTCAAATATCTTACCTAATCCCTAGCCTATCCCCTAAGCTGATATAACTAAATACAGACATCTATTTCCTCTCCTCACTTGGCCTTGTACCAACTATAGGCATCCTAACTGAACATCCCCTAACCCCAACGCTTCCTAAGTGCAGCGCCGGTGTGGCTGAGACCAGAGCCAGGTTGTGAAACCTGGACCCCGGTACTCCTCCAACACCAACATAACCTGATCCATCTCATTTCTACCTAATGCAATAGCAACCCCAAAATGCGAGACTGCTTCGCCCATTACCAATCTTAAACACATTAGTACTACTTACCTATTCCCACTGGCCTCGGTCGAAATGGTGACGATCCTTCAGTTTTCAGTCGTAGAGAGCTTCGATGAGGGGGAGAGAACCTCTCCGTGTCCTTGAGAAATGGCCGCTGTCGTCTTCAACCGGTACTGGCCGAATGCAGCACGGGTCACGGACCAATTGAAGTATCTTTCTGTCTTCATTCATCTCTATCTAAATGATCGTATAGTTATCTATTACCCTTTTCCTCTGCATTGGTTAGGTATTTTAGATGTTCGGTTCAAGTGAGGGGAGACGGACAACGTGGTCAAAATACAACTGCGGTGTTTATTAATACCACAGCTCAGGAATTAAAACAAGTACATCGTCTCTTTGGTTCAATCTAATTGTCTCTTTGATGTGGCAGTTTTGTCCATGATCTGATCAGCTAGGGCCGATCAGAGCCGTTTCTCCGGTGGTGGTGTTGTTGTCTCTCGGGTTTCCCATGACAACACCGAGTCCTCTCTTAGTGGTTTGCTGGTCTGGTTGTCAAGACAACCTTGCTTTCGGATCCTGGGAGGTTTGGGAGCGCTTGGTTTTCATCTACCCTCGGTGGAATCTGCTATGAGCCTCGGCTCGGTCATCTGGTCTCAATTGGCTCTCTGTGTCATCGGCTCTTCAGTAGCCTGAGTGGCGAGTCTCCCTCTGTCGGTGGAGGTTTTCAGCGCTCCAGCTGCGATGCGATCTCTGTCATCGTCTGTCCCCATGGCTCTGTGTCTTCAGGTCCTTTCTGGTGTGTCAGCGCTTCTCCAGGTCCCTTCTGGGTGTGAGTCTCAGGCTCGGCTCTCCAGGGATCCTCTCTTGTCTCCTCGCTCCCGTCACCGGGTGTGTGTCTGTCCTTGTCCGTCGCCATCAGCCCTTTTTATCGGAGAGAGAGAGAGAGAGAGAGAGAGGGGGAGACAGAGAGCGAGAGGGAGGGGGAGACCCTGCCTGCCTATTCACGTCCATGATCTGCCTTATTTTGGTCACATTCCAGCAGGAACTTGTCTGCGGGTCTGGTGACAACATGTTTCGCTGACACAACCGTTTGGGTCCTCTGACAACGGTTTTCACAGTTTGAATCTGCTGACACTTTAATCATTACTTAATGAGAGGGTAGTTTTTCACTGAGTAATACATCATCATGCTTGTGACAAAATGTTTACATAGTGTAACTAGGAAACAGACTACTTTGTGTCCTGACAACAAACCATATATCCCCGTCCTTTAATAGAACACTTTATTTTCCTGATGAACATTTGACCAATACTGTATAGTTTTACCTTCTAGTTTTAAGAGTTTTTATTCTTTATTGTGACTAAGTTATTCTAATAGTTTCTAAGAGTTTATGCCTACATGTAACCTATGAAATTGCTAAATCTTTTAGTATATCATTGCTTTGCATTGTTTTTTCAACTAGTGGCAGTTCTCTGTGTAAGGGGAGATTTCCAAATAGCCTGTGTCACCTTTCTGACCTCTGGGTTAGTCAGCAGCAGCCGTGTTGTAACCTGAAGTTCCTTCCGTAGGGTAAATATGACCTTTTGATCTCACTGTTATTTTCAGTTTGTTTTAGTTCCTTCCTTCTGTCTGTTGGAGGTGGCCATTTTCCTAAACCACAGCTGCTAACCAACCAGTGGAATGTGCATTAATGTCATAAACAGTCTTTTTGCCCTATCAGCGAACCATCATCTGTGAAACCCTGACGGCAGATTGTCCTACAGTTGGCTGAGTGCGGGGTGATCTCCCTCTCAAGCCTAGGGTCACAGAAATAACTCACATGGGGATATCTTAATGGCCCTTCTATCAATCAGCCTTTTGTCTTTCTAATCATTACCTTGTACATTTCAGTTGCTATGTTCATGTTTTCATTTAGAAATATACGACAACACTTCAACATGCTGCCCGGGAGGAGTGGGAATCGAACCGGGAACCTCCGGATTACCAGACGAGTGCTCTACCTCCTGAGCCACTGTTCAGCAAGGAGACTCACTTCCTGTTATTCATCACATGAGCTACACAAGCTACAGCGATCTCACAGTGAACATATAGGGATAGAGCCGGTGTAAAGGTCCTGCCCACTTAGGAGCCCCAGACCTGTTCCGTTTTGACCCCACGGGCGCCACTTTCAACGCATTATCTTTACTCATCTACTACTACTTCATGACACATGCGGTACCCCCGTCTCCGACTGGGTGACTTACCCGGTGACTACAGCTTCCGTTATATCAGCCTCACACTTTCAATTAAAACGTCTCCAATGTCTGGATGGATCTTTCTGGTGCAGTAAGATATAATTACACACACACACACACACACACACACACACACACACACACACACACACACACACACACACACACACACACACACACACACACACACACACACACACACACACACACCAAATACGATTACAGTAATTAATCTGAATACAAAGCCAAATTACCTCTTGTAAGCTTGACATGTTTTGCAGTGTAGCATACCCATATACCTCCTGGCTCCAATCTCTCCCTCCCTCTCTTTCTCCCTCTCCTCTCTTTCTCCCTCTCCTTCTCTCTCTTTCTCCCTCTACTCTCACTCTTACTGTATATAGGCCTCGGCATCAGCCTACACCTTTTCGGTAATTTTTGTAATACATTTCCTACTACTGTACATTGCTTTGTAAAAGAAGACGGGGACAAAAATCATTCACTCATTCTTTCTTTCTCCCTCTCCTGTCTCTTTCTCTCTCTCCTTCTCTGTCTCTTTCTCCCTCTCTCTCTTTCTCCCTCTATCTCTCTTTCTCCCTCTCCTGTCTCTTTCTCCCTCTCGAGCCACCCGAACAACTGCCTCTTTGAACTGCTGCCGTCAGGCAAGCGATACAGGAGTCTCAAGGCGAGCACAGAAAGACTCAGAAGTAGCTTCTATCCCCAGGCCATCAGGCTGCTAAACGAACAATGAATGAACACTACACAACAACAACCACCAAACACACACAGCACACACATCCACACGCACACACTCACTTTAAACAAACACACTGTAGCACCCACTACACACACTTTATAGCACACACCCACTTTAAACAAACACACTGTAGCACCCACTCCCCACACTTTATATTTATGGATGAAGGATTGCACTACAACTCGTACACCTTACTGTAAATTGTACCTAAAATTGTACCTCATCCCATTTCTGCTTTGCACTAGATAGTACTGTACATTAGTACACTGCATAGTTGTGTATTGTATATTATATGGTAACTCAGAACATTGTACATATGTCTATACCGAACAACTGTGACCTCATTTTCTTCTTCTAAATTCATGCTATATTATGTTATTATGTTATTTGATACTATCTTGTCTAGCACAGTCTCTGGAGCGTAACAGTAAGAAGCATTTTGTATGAAAGTATTCTGTACTTCTGTATGACAACTATTAAAGAACTTGAACTTGAACTTGAACTCCTTCTCTCTCCCTCTGTCCTTCTCTCTCTCTATTCTTCACTCTCTCTAATTAGTACTGTATCAGGCTGGTAAGTGGTATTAATGGTGTCTGGTTGCTCTGGGATGGGGTTATTAGAGGTGGCCAACTGGATCGCTGACTCTTTTTTTCTATCTCTCTCTCACACACATCCCCTCTTTTTTTATTCTCTTGTTCATTTTCTCTATTTTCTTTCTCAGCCCATGTGGCTTTGACTCATTTCAAATGTCTCTCTCTCTCTCTCTCCATTCTCTTCCACAGTATTTTTGTTTTTTCTTGTCATTTTCTACCTTTTTTCTACTTTCCCCGTATTTCCTGTACTTTCTATCGCTCTCTCTCTCTTTTTCTTCTTCTTTTCATCCTAGATTCTCCTCTGTATACATCCTCCCTGTACATATCCCTCTCTATCTGTCTCAATATCTTCCTTTCTCCCTCCATCTCTCCCTTTCTATCATGTCTTTATATTTCCAATGTACTTCTCTCTCTCTTTATTTTTCCCTGTGTTCTCATTATACCTCCTTTTCCTCGCCATCTCTCTACCAGTATCTGCCTTTATGTCGACTTACCCCTCTCTCTCTCTCTCTCTCTCTCTCTCTCTCTCTCTCTCTCTCTCTCTCTCTCTCTCTCTCTCTCTCTCTCTCTCTCTCTCTTCCTTACCTTCATTTTGGTAACAACAGGACTCTCTTCATTCATTACGCTCACACCTCTAACAGCTCATTAACGCATCCCTCCTTCATCCCCACCCTCCCTCCCTCTCTCACTTTCTGTCATCCCCCTGGCACATACTGTACCACCTGCCCCCCCCCCACCACACACACACACACACACACACACACACACACCTCCTCCCCTCTCTCCCTCTCTTCTCTCGTTTAAAACATCTGCTTAACACAGTTGAATACACACACACATAATAACACACACAAACCCTTGCACATAATAAACTCATGCGTATGCGCATGCACGCACTCACGCGCACACACACACACACACACACACACACACACACACACACACACACACACACACACACACACACACACACACACACACACACACACACACACACACACACACATTCTATGTACATGCATACACACACGCAGCCGTGTCGTCGCTTTGTGTTGAGCGTCGTCCATTTTGTTTCAGCGTGAATATCTAATTAGCTTGCCTCCCCAAATTTTCTCTATTCATCATGTGGTATTGTTCTGTTATTGCTACCCAATACGCCCGTTTCATTCACTAGCATATCAACATTAGCACAGTAAGCCTGGGCTCCTGTGTAGCACCATGAATTATCATGGATGTGATAAGAGGACATTCCTATGAAATTGGAGGGAAAATCCACACCTGAGGCAATTACTCCATGGTTTACCTCAGCGTTACGCGAGGTGTAGGCTGTAGCAGCGCCAGGCTGGCCAATGGATGGATGGATGGAATGATTGATACACTCTAAACAAAATGGCTGTTAAATAGAACCTAGAAGTGGTTATTTGGCTCGTAATCACAGGGGAAGTTATTTTGGTGCTATATAGCACCCATGCTTAACTCTTCCGAGATATCTCAGGTTAACCCGCCATGCGTTGGACGCCAGATATCTCGGGTTTTGGTAGTTTTTTCTTTTATTCGCTATTTGTATTCATTATTCATCCATTGACCTCGGTGTTGCCATATGAAAGGATTTTGAGATTGCCAAAGTGCAATACCGGCCGCATCCTGCCAGATGGCAGTGTCGCCCACCCTTTGAAACCTTATATCTAACTCTGTGTTACACTCAAATGTCTCCGGGTGCTATATTTAGACGGAGCCGAGTAAGTCGCTTCATCCGACCACTTGGAAACGCATCTGGCACACTCGATCCATAAGTTGTGCCAAATTATGTCCGGGACCAGATGGACACCAATACTGGAAATCGCGATCAGACAATTGGAATATTCTTTTCGGAATACCACCGACCACAGGAAAGGACCATCTGACATCAATTTCAGCTTGATCCAACAATGTTTTTATATCCATCCAGCTGATCGGCTTCTGTAGTGTTCAACACGAATGCCGTTACTGGCCATCAAAGCTTAAAAAAACAACCCCCCCCTTTCATGCATTCATGATGAAACCTAATACCTATTATATACATTTGATTTGGAAATAGTACTGTGTCCAGGCTAGAAACGCCAACGCTTATAGTAGAATTCACATTACGCCCTATTACTCGCTTCCCAGGAATTATCCCGGATCACTCTGAAATTATACTTATATTCACCATGGGATAACGCGCGAACATATGCATGGAAAAATTATCTCTTTTTTTACATCTTGGGTGGAAGAAAGTCACTGTCAAATGACCATAGTATTGTCCCCATAGCTATAATATAGAATATAGATATAGTTCTCTAAACATATATGATGCACAGTGAAAATATAATGTAAACCTGGCACGTTAGCTACAAGGCCAAGACTAAGGTGCTTGTTATGTTTTTGTGCTCGTTTTTATACGTTTTTGAATACGTTTGCTGTCCCTTTTACATAGAAATGTCGTTTTTGGCGGATACGTTGTGGCCCTACTGAAAACGCTAAATTGTGTTTTCCGTTTTAGAGTAGCGCCAAAACTCGCCGACAACAGTCGTGTAATCTGTGCGGAGCCGTTGTTGCTCAACGCCCATGCGCAGTAGACTGTCAGACTGCAGTGTAACCTACAGCCTGCGCGCAGCACCATGTATATCCCTCCTGTCTGGCTGTCTGTCTCGAGCCCGGGGAGCAGCACCGAGCAGCACCGTGTATCTCTCCAGTCTGGGCTGTCTGTCTGTCTGTCTCGAGCAGCAGCCCGAGCAGCACCGAGCAGCAGCAGCCCCCATGCCCCGCCTCATCTCTCCTGCCTCGAGCAGCACCGAGCATAATGCCATAACGTTATTTCGCGAGCCCAGCTGTCAGAAACTGTACATTGTAACGTTAACACAGCCCAGCTGTCAACTGTACATTGTAACGTTATGTTATTTCGGGCGTTTTATTCATAATGTTATTTCGCGCGACTGTAGATTGTAACATTAACACAGCGCACCCTAACTGCTTGTGTATTCTAGCAGTGTTTTAGAGGTTATTTTGTACAGCAACAGAGCTGTCCCAAATAGCTGCAGCTACCATGTGTTGTCAATGTAGCTAACAATCCTTGCCGATCCTTTTTGAGACTAAACTATCCGCTCTTGGTGGTCACTTGTGTTGATGTTAGTTTTGTTTCATCAACAAATGAGAGGCAGAACACACAGTGAATGTATCCGTTTTGTTTATTGCACTTTTATTACACTTTGCTGAAAAAGAAGTGCTGCATTGGGTAAATAGGCAAAGATGGCGGCGCCCGCCTTGTTGACATTTTCTTTGCAGGAAGTGTATTGGCACATTCAAGTTCTGATTGGTTGAAAATTGCCTTCATGTTCGCCACCTACTGCCACCTACTGCTTTGGCAGTGTACTACATCACTGTGCTCAGGTGACAAAACGAAAGTGTGACTCGCCTCCCGCTACGTTGCGGCGAAACTCATCTGAAAACGAAACGAAAGTCTAACCGCAGCCTAATAGCAGGCGCTGAATGAGTTAAGGGTTCTTTTAAATTGTTCAAATGCTGCTAAAGGGCACCATTAGAGGTACCATAGTATTTTTAAGGAGGTGCCATATAGCACCTTTATGGACAGGTGCCATATAGCACCAAAAAGGTTCCCTATGATTATGGGGCAATGAAAGAACCATTGATTTTTGTAGACCTCAAACACAAATAAGATGGCTCTGTTATCATGGCTCACCTCCTCAACTTCAAACAGCAATCCAATGTCCTCCTTGAAGTGTGCAGGTAAAAGCAGAATTCCAACTGTAGCCTGAATAAAAACAATTATTACTGTGTGTTTTTACTGCCAGTCAGATAGGCAATCAGGCAGACAGACAGGGTCTCAGGCAGACAGGCGGGATACCAAGCAGACAGTCACGGTATACCAGGCAGAAGGACAGGGTAGCACTTCTCTCATGACAGCTCTTCTTTCACCTTTCTGTCTAATGGTGTGGTTGCTGGATAAGGGTTTTAGTAGCAAGTATACTTTTGCGCCACGGTCTGTTGGGCAAAATAACCTTTCAGCACACTAATGACAAACATATCAGGTAGATAGGCAGGGTATGAGGCAGAGAGACAGGTGGGGTGCCAGGCAGGATCGGCAGAAAGGCAGTCAAACAGGTAGTGTCTCACTCTGTCAGACAGGTAGGGTGTCAGGCAGACATACAGGTAGGGTCAGACAGGTAGGGTGTCAGCAGACAGACGGGTAGGGTCAGACAGGTATAGGGTGTCAGGCAGACAGACAGGTAGGGTCAGACAGGTATAGGGTGTCACGCAGACAGACGGGTAGGGTCAGACAGGTATAGGGTGTCAGGCTGACAGACGGGTAGGGTCAGACAGGTAGGGTGTTCAGCAGACAGACGGGTAGGGTCAGCCATTGGGTAACAACTGTAAGTAAATATTTGGGGCTGCATTGCAGATCTAATTGAGGCAGTTACCTTTTTTCAGGCACTCCAAGAAATGAACAATTATGACAATACATTATTAACTCAAGGATTATGATCAAATGTGTACTAAATCAAATAATACCAACTCTCTTATAAAT
>NC_140176.1:23474433-23496455 GCF_963971535.1 Notolepis coatsorum | reverse complement strand
GTGGGGGCGCCCCAGTAGCACCACATAGCGCGCTGAGTCGCGAGGCGGTCGTCCGGGTTCGTTTCCCACACCCGGTGACCATATGCCGCATGTCTTCCCTTCTTCTCCTCCCGTTTCTCCCTCTCTACTCTGTCGGTAAATACAAAATTAATAAAAATTATTGCAAGAGTGAAAAATAATAAAATAAAAGGAATAACTCCTTTTAGCATGGACTTCTTTTTTTTCCTTTTAGCAGATTTTGCAGAAACTTGAAGTGTATGAACTGAGGTTGAGTGTAAAAACAGAGAGCTTCCCATGATACTGTGTCCACCGGGCACCAAATATTTATGTACAGTATATATGACCAGATGCAAAAAGTCCAGTAAGATTTTGGTGGGACAAAGTGGGACAAAGTGGGACAGATAGATAATGTAAATCTTTTTATTAGAATAACTCGTCTTCACCAAATAGATAAAGGTTAAATCAAAATAAATACAAATTAAATACAGAATTATATCTCTCCACATTCATCTTGGCACTGGCAGCCGGCTTGTTACCACCTAACATCTGTGTTAAATATTCAAACTTTATCACTTGACAGGAATGTCTTGTGTTCGATATATATTTTTTTGCTTCGAAAAGAGGGACATCCTCTCAATATGTGGGACGCGGTCTCAAATGGTGGGACAGTACAACCAAAAGGGGGACACCTGGTCACCCTAACAGTATAACAGCACAAAACCAGATACCTGAGGCTAAAGCATTGGCTGTGGCTACTGTTTCTATGTGTAAAAACCTCTTTAGCACTGTACTCTTTCACTGTATTTGTATTTTGTTTCGTTTCACAGTGGTAAAAACATGCTTCTGTTCCCTGCCGTCTGGAATCCACGACAGTGGATTCATCTCACATTTTAAGCACACAGGGAAAAGAACACCATAGCCCTTGTTAAAGAGAGGGTAATTTTAGGCATCTAATAGAAGCTTCTATAGAAGCTTCTTGAGTGACTTACAACAAGCAAATTATAAAATACACACAGCCGTTTTGCTCATTTAAGAACTCCCATATGTGACACCGCATGATCTAAGCCGTCTTGTTAAGGAGCTCACGATCTTCAGACAACCCCAATCATAGGAAGCTCTGATCGACATACGTGTTCGGGAGACTCAGGTGCATAAAATCCTGATCATGATCATGTCTACTACCACAACAACAGCCTAAGCTGTGAGTGAATTACGCGAAGGGGAGCAGAGCCTTTATTATATGCCTTGTGCGCACTGCCAGCCAGTCAGTAGCAAGGTCCGATCAGCTCTGGCTTTGTCTCTACATGTTCTCTACATATGGACTCAGGTCCATAAAAACCTGCTCATGATCATGCCTCTATACCCCACAAGCCGACCTACGAGAAAATCTTGCAAATCTATTCCATTTATAATGTGTGCCAGCTATATTATGCTGATGAAAGACTTTAAACTATAGCACACTGTTACAGGAGGATTCAACTCACTTTAAACATTCACTTTAAACACTTTACAAAATGTGCACAACATTGTTTACCTAACTTTTTGCATGTTGTACATTTTAGTTGTGTATATAATATATATATATATATAATATATATATTATTTTTTTTTATAGTGTTTGGTCTTTTACTTTGTTACTCTTTTATGGTATGATTTATCTGAGCTATTGTCAATACAGGTCAGATTTGTTTAAATATGTTATAATATGAGCCAGCTCTATTTTGTACTTTATTTTAAATGATGATAAAATCTTGAATCTTGATTACTATCATGACTATTTTCCTTTATCCTCTAATTGGGATCTCACAATAATCTCTCTCTCATTGGCACATTGAATAATAAATCCAGAATGACTGGAAGGTGTTACGTGGGGGGGGGGGGGGGGTTATAGTAGCACTAATGTCTGGGTAATGTCTATTATGCATAGTTATAAGAGAATGGCTCGAGTTATTTCGAGGCCCTCTGGTTCTGAAATTTGTACATGTGATGGCTTATTTTGAAGGCTATAACCTGTACTTTCATATCATGTAAAAACCTTTTTTTTATTAAGATATCTCAACAAGACCCTAATCTCTGTGCCTAGTATGTTCTCCCTGTGCCCCGGGACAGTCAGTATTTGTGAACATGCACCACTCTCTCCCAAAGTTAGAGATCAGAGAGAGAACCCTCTCTGAACCCTCTGAACTGGGGTGTAAAATCTGGAGTTGCTCCATAGACAATGAATGGGGCTCTTACTTTATGAGGCCATTAAATGTTTGTGTGAGCTCTTACACCCAAAATGAGGTTTTAATTCTGGTTCAGGACTTCTAGCAATGACTAGAATATAAATCTAATTTGATGTAAGGGCTCACACAAACATGTTATGGCCTCATAAATTATGTGATATCCCACAAATACTGACTGAACTGCCCTGGGGCATAGGAAGAACATAATATGAATGCTTAGAACTGGTGGCATTCCCCTTTAACAGCCTAAACACACAATACAATAACCCATACATCCAACAGTAATCCATACATAGGCCCTAACCCTGAAATGGCCAATACACATCCTCACTTCTTTCTCACACACACACACACACACACACACACACACACACACACACACACACACACACACACACACACACACACACACACACACACACACACACACACACACACACACACACACACACACACACACACACACACACACACACACACACACACACACACACACACACACACACACACACACACACACACACACACACACACACACACACACACACACACACACACACACACTGACCTCGCCAACCTTCTCCACTCACACACTCATGGTGGGGTTCCACATCCTTCTACCTCCATCGTCAACCCCCTGTACACTCTAATGGGCTTAGAGCCACTAGCAGTGGATTACGGAGCAAAAGGAAAAAAGAAAAGGAAAAAAAAACCTCTTTACTCTCTATAAGGAACTTTATCTGTGGCTGGAGACCAGAGGACATCAGGTTCCTCTGTGTGTGTGTGAGTGTGTGCGTGTGCGTGTGTGTGTGTGTGCGCGCACATGCGTGCGTCTCACAGGCCGCGTGTGTGGCGACAGCCCCCTCCCCCTTCTTCCCAGGGCGATCTAATTATCGGCCTGATCACCACGGCGACCTTTCACATTCTAGACAGAGGGAATCCGACTGCCACCTTGATAGAGATGTAAGAGCCGGGCTGAACAGGTGGGGGGGGGGGAGATGAGAGGGGGGGGGGGGGGGACAGGAAGAGGTGGTACGGGTCTTTTTTTTTTTTGTAATTGGGCCTCTGGGAAGTAATGCTCAGTATACTGGAGCCTGAATGGAGTCCAGACAGGACGACCAGAGTGGGTCGGTGACTCGGGTCCAGGCCAGACCAGGCTGCAGAAACAAATGAGTGGGGGGGGCATAAAATGTTCTCGGGGGGGCACAATGGTTTTTCAACACAGGTTCCCTTTTATACGTTTCAGTGGCGCTGTTGCTTGCTTGGCGCTGCCCACAGTGCTGAACTAAACAGCAGAGAGGCAATTGAAAAATCTAATTTCTCTCTATCTTAAGAACATTCACTTATACAAAAACAGCCTATACTATACAATAACAGGCCCACAAAGGGCTGGGCCTGGGGTCGTTACACCCCTCCTATTAGAACTAATGCTACTGATCTGGAGTCTGCCTTTTGAAACGGTACAAAATCGTTCAATCGTGTAGTCTACTCGTTGAGGATGTTGTTGGGCGTGCCCCTGGTGAAGGACCCGGCGCACCATTCATCAGTCTGTCAGGTCCTACTTGTGGCCCCTCCTCCTCCTCAGGCACTCATTAAGACGGGCGTCCCGTGGCAGCATAACCAGAACCAGGTTCTGTCGCCGTCAGCTACAGTATAATGTAGTCTGGCTGGGGCTATCCACGGCTCGCCGTGATGTCATTTGCATCTCCATCGATAAGCAAGCTAGACGAAGAGAGTATGGAAATAATGAGGATAGCAGGAATGTCCACACACTGTCTAAATAGCTCCCGATTTTATTTAGGACACAGCGCTTGAGCCTGTGTGTGGCCTTCGTCAGGTGCAAGACAGGACATGTGAGTGGGGTGGGGTATAGAGTATGTACAGTAAAAGGAAGTGGGTGGGCGCGTGCATAGTGGAGTCAGAGTTAAAGGAACACGCCAACATTTGCCAGGAGAGAGAGGTGTTAGTTGGACAATGCCTAGGCTAACCGGTCATGACCGCTTCCATTCATTGTGTTAAGCTAGGTTAACGTGCAGCCAGATAGCTTTCTACTGAACACACAGAGAGGAAACTGGTATCCTTGTCTCTCTCTGGAGAAGACGGTAAGTACATGTCCCTAAATGTTGGCGTGTTACATTAACAGCAGGTACACGTCTAGAAAATATCTTTACTTACCCTGCTACAAATAAATTCAAATAGACACTCACCTATACTGTATTCACAACAATACAGTAGTTTTGTATGAAAAGGTGAGTGCATGTAAAATGCATTGTTGAACTACCCAATGGACCCCAATCACATCCACCACACATGCAGTATGGTGAGAGAAGCCGGTGTTACATACACATTACACAATGTAGATAAACACTATTTTATTATGCATAGTAGTGCTTTGTAATGCTTTACAAGTTGGATTCACATGTTACAGATGCTGATGTAGCTTACAAATAGTTAGATAGAAACTCAGACGTGAACAATACCACATCTTGAACTGACACAATATAAACGGAATCCAATTCTTCATTCAAGGAGCCATGGTGTTAATCAAAGTTAATCAAGAAAGAGTCACCTTATACTGGACCCCAGAGGGCAAGAGAAGGAAAGGGAGGCTCAAAATAACACGGAGCAGGACAATAGAGAAATAACTCCAACAACAGCAGAGCTGGGGAACCATAGGAAAGATGGACGACGACAGGAGGAAGTGGAGGCTTATACTGCCGTGAACCAGCCGGTCCAATGAGGATGAGTGAGTGAGTGACAGTTAAAGGAACACGCCAACATTATGGGAAATGCTGCTTACCCTCTTCTCCAGAGTCAGACAAGAAGATACTAATTCCCTCTCTGTGCGTTTCACTAGAAAGCTATCCAGTTGCAAGCTAGCCTAACTTAACACAGATGAATGGACGCGCATACGGACCAGCTAGCCTAGCTTAAAACTCCGGGAGAGGTGTTTTTGGCCAACATAGGCTAGCTGGTCTGCATCCATGTCCATTAATTTATGCTAAGCTAGGCTAGCTTGCAGCCGGATAGCTTTCTACTGAACGCAAAGAAAGGAAATTGGTATCTATCTTCTTGTCTGACTCTGGAGAAGACGGTAGCGTTTCCCATAGGTGAGCTCCCTTAAGCGCCTTGCTCAAGGGAACATTGAGAGTCACTGTTGAATTCAGATTCAAACCGGACCCACCCAGATTCAACGCGGCACATTCTATAACCTTTGGGCCGATGTCTCCCTGTTTCTTTTTATCCTCACTCCCACATTTGGTCTCCTCTTCGCTCCTCCTCAGGCAATCCGGAAGATGGCCGTGCGCCCAGGTGAGGAACCCAGCGCTCATCCCCTCATCCAATGAGATGCCACCGAGTCTGCTCTGATTGGCTGCCGCATTCCGCCTCGCCCTCCTTCCTGTTCGGCTGGTCATACGATGTTCTCAAGTCAATGAGTAAATCGTGTATAATAATCATGATTTCAATATCAATCAAAATAATCGTGATTATGATTTCTGCTGATAATCGAGCAGCCCTACTTCCTGCTGCCTGGGCCCCGATGACATCATACCGTCTTGGGAAAGCAGAAGTACACGGCCGGCGCTGAGGTTTCACCTCCTTCAAGGATTCGATTGAACACACACAGCGTTCACACTGTGTTGGTATTTATTTATTTGTATGCCCTGTTACAACAATACAATAAATCATGGATACTTTAAATCAGCGGACCAGTCAGAGGTAGGGGTTCTTTAAATTATGGGATACTTCCCATAACTTAGACTCCAAAAAATAATTTACAACACGCTCACTGTACCTTTCGTCGCCAACTGCATTCAGTTAATCAAGAGAAAAGTTGCACACTCTCTCTTTTTCTAAAAGGAGTGGTCGGTTCCCTCAAGCATTTCCTTAATGTGTTTCACATCATAATGGGAAAAGAAGGAAAGAGAAATGTGAAATATTACATGAACAGGAAAGAGGCCCTGTTGCTTGAGATGGGTTTAGGCCTGTATAATCAGGTGAAAAAAAACACACAACCACAGCCTCCACCTGGGAGTTGAACCATGTACAACCACAGCCTCCGCCTGGGAGTTGAACCATGTACAACCACAGCCTCCGCCTGGGAGTTGAACCATGTACAACCACAGCCTCCACCTGGGAGTTGAACCAGGGGCGGTTCTGAGCAATTCCCAGAACAGAAAGTGCTCGCTAACCAATCGCAGAAAAATGCAATTGTTACAGAAATCTCCAAATGTCATAAGATTCTTTAATTTTTTTATTTTATAAACGATGTTTATGAATTCTTGAGTGGTCAAAATGGTTAAAGATTGCACCAAATCTCTTGTATCAACCAAATAATTGCTGCATAATTGAGTCTCAGAAGGTTTATAGAAATGTGCAAAGGCACGTGCTCACAGGAAAGACTGGGCTTGTTAATTATCAATGAGAATGACCTGAAATGCAGATCAATAACGGGAGAAGTGACAGTACGAGGCCATTACAGGCTAAACCGGAGTGTTGTCAGGTATGGAATTATGTTTAATAGCCTACTTCTCTGCTGTGGGAGGGTTCTGTGTTGACCATGCGTTCAACACGTTCATTCCACACAAAATAAATCCAAATGATAGGCAACACCTAGGCTTGTGAACCGTTTTCAGTTATTTCCTCTCCACCTTTGTGCACGGGAACACCCGTGATTGGGTCAGACTACGTAGTCGAGGAATGGAGTAGAGCTTGATTTGACGCAGAAGAGCAGACAGTCAAAATGGGAATGTGTCAATATTTAAGTTTTTTTATTAAATTTCAAACCTCTATTTCAAGTCGTGAGACACTGAGGTTACCCTCATTTACAGCAATGACGAGCGTACTAAACAAACACACGGTTATGAGCAGGTTCATACATAAAGGCACAACAAATAAGAATAAAGAATGAAAATCAGTTAAGACAGTTACAAGTCGATACACAGTGGTCGGAGATCATACTTTTAAATGGAGCAAGAGACAGGAGAACCTCCAACCTCCAAGGTGTTGGAGGCATCAAAGGAAAAAGCAGTTTCCTAGTTCAGAGCAAACTCCAGGAACCCTGAGGACCAGCCTGAGCACGTAGAATAGGTTCCAAGATTCCATTCCAACAGTGTTGTGAAGTAAGGGGGAAGCTACCAATATCGCAGTCGATCATGTTTAATTAATTGCAGGGGGGGGGGGGGGGGATTAATCGTGATCGGGTTAATTGTTCAGCCATAATGAAAACCCCAGCTTTTAGGCTGCCACTGCTTTCGGCAGGGTTTGACAAATCACTTCCCTGCCCCAGTAACCCTGTCTGTCTCCTATACGCCTTCTTCCCTCATGCTCTTCAAGGAAGGCTATTCTCGTTCTTCGCTCCGCAATAGTGGAATGAACTCAGGACAGCCGAAACCCACCCAATTTTCCGCCGTCGACTAAAAGCGCACTTCTTCAATCAATATCGGAAAAAGAGAAAAAGATAAATACTAGTAACCTTTGTACTGCCTTTTACTATTATGCACTTTGCTACTAAGTAATCTACTGTGCCTATATTACTATGCTAATAATATGTCTATACTACTATGCACTCAATATAATATATTTTACCCTTAGCTGCCAGAGTTGTACCCTTCCTGTCGACTTGGTATACCAAACTTGTAAGTCACTTTGGATAAAAGCGTCAGCTAAATGACGGAATGTAAATGTTAATGTGATGCTCTTAACCCTTTCACTACCACACTACCAAATGGTTAACCCTTTCACTGCGACGATACAGACGGTTAACCCTATCACTGCCACACGACAAACGGTTAACCCTTTCATAACCACATACAGAAGGTTAACCCTTTCTTAACCGTCTGTAGTGTGGTAGTGAAAGGGTTCATTGTAATCCATTCATGCATGTTAGCCTATGAATGGAAGCGGACATAACCGGTTAGCCTTCGGGAGAGGTGTTAGTTGGACAATGCCTAAGCTAACCGGTCATGTCCGCTTCCATTCATCATCATATGGCCCCCCCCCCCTCTAGTGATAAGAGAACCGATAGTATTGCATATTTATTTATCTTTATTTTTATTATATTTTTTTTATTGATTTTTTTCCCCCTCCTTTTTCCTCCGATTTTCTCCCATCCCAATGTTAGTCGTTATGCCAATTCCCAATCCCCTTCCTGGTCGCTGCGCACTTACCCCCCACAGTCGGTCTGGGAGAGTGGAGGCTATCACATGCTTCCTCCGACACACGTCTAGCCAATCAACCGCTTCTTTTCAACTGGCAGCACGGACTCTCACTGAGAGGGTGTAACGTGTGGAAGGTTCACACTACCCCCCTTAGATCCTATCCGCGCTGAGCAGGCGCCCCGATCGAACTGTAGGAGCCGCTGTTTACAACGACCCGGACCCACCCCGCCAGCTTTCCCACCCTCTAATACTGCCAATTGTATTAGTGTGAACGGCCAGCCAAGCTCGTGACACGCTGGGAGCTGGATTCGAACAGGCGAATCCAGCGTCTCCGGCGTTGGTGACGAACGCAATCTCTGCTACGCCACCTGACCGCCCTTATTTATCTTTATTTCTAATGCCTGGAGCTATGAAGACAACCTGGTCTTCCTGAATCTCTCTCTGTCTTTGTGTGGCGAGCGGTATTCGGCCAAAAGGCCAGCGTTGACCGCGGTTCCGACAATCGATGGGGAGGGAGACGCTCAGAAGGTCAGAGGCACTAATGAGAAGTGCTGTAATTGCGCATATTCATCTTTCAAATGCCTGCCTCTGGGACCGGGTTATCAATTACGCATGCACACACACACACGTACACACACACACGCACACACACACACACACACACAGCCGCACACACACACAAACACGTACGTTTACATTACACACAAACACGTACCCATACAGACACACACAATTACATGCATAGTAGTACATATGCACAAACGCATACAAGCAAGCAGATACACACGTAAATATATAGAAGCAAGGACGCAAACACACTGTACATGCAGATATATACACACACACACACACACACACAAATTAAATTAAAATGGTTGTACTGAAAGTGATAATACACACATGACTGTAAGTGGATGTGTGTGTGTGTGTGTGTGTGTGTGTGTGTGTGTGTGTGTGTGTGTGTGTGTGTGTGTGTGTGTGTGTGTGTGTGTGTGTGTGTGTGTGTGTGTGTGTGTGTGTCAAGAGAGATGGGGTTTTCTCTAGGGGTATGGAGTGTGTGTGGGGGATATGATTCTGGATGTTCGGGTGGATGGACATGGTGGTGGTTTGATGGGGGGGCGTGTGGTGTTGTGGGTGGTCTGGGATGGCACTGGGACCTTTGGGACACTTTGGGGTGCTGTAGGGGTTGTGGTGGGTTCTTCATGCGGGGGGGTTGGTCGGTTGGGGGGGTTCAGTTGTGGGGGCTGGCCGGGGTCCGTCGGGCGTGTGCGGGAGGCTGCTGTTTGACTCTGGGGGGCGTTTGGTTGGTATGGCGCCTATGGCCTATGTGTGTGTGTGTGTGTGTGTGTGTGTGCGTGTGTGCGCGTGCGTGTGCACGTGCGTGCGCGCGTGTGTCTGTGTGTGTGCACCAGGACATTCTTGAATGTCCTGTTATAATGTTTTTTGTAGAAATCCGTCAAAACATCACATGTTGACGTGGAATTGAAACCATGCATGCTGACGTTTAGCTCAACATGTGGGTTTTTAAACTGCACACACATTTCTAAACCGAGATCACAGATTTCTAAACTGATGGATCTTTTATTTTATTTTGTATTAATTTTGGCCCAGGGGGGGTTATAATATGCCTACATGATTGCAGAAATTCAAGAAGCCTATTGGAAGGTGAGATTCTGATATGATTTGATTAACATATCTGCATTATTTTATCCCACTTTATGCTTTGCTCTTGCTGCTTGTTTTACACTGATTTTATGTCTTATTTCTTACTGATGTATAGCACTTTGACCTGCAATCCCCTGTATGAAAGGTGCTATACAAACACAGTTATTATTATTATTATAGAACTGGCTTCCTGGCCAGTGATTCAAAGAACATCACTGTGTTCCAGAGGCTGCAGCAGACCCCGGTCTAAAGCTAGAGAGAAGGCATCACCTGAACATATCGGCCGTTCCATAGTTACGAGGAAAAGAGATGCAAACATTTTGACGCAGGGAGATTCGGTACGAATGAAGGAATATCAAAATGAAAGCACACGTTGTTGAACTTGATCATGCATATTTATTAGACAATTTTATTACAGCACTATGTTATCAATACACATTTATAAAACGAGGCATATTTAGCCAAAATATGTTGCCAGAACATAAAAAAAAAATGCGACCCCACGGTCACTTACCCACGACCCCACTTTGGGTTGTGACCCATAGTTTGAGAACCACTGGTGTAGAATAATCAAAGCATCGTGCAACTGGGCTCTTTGGATCCACAGTCTCAGCTTTACAGATATGTTTAGGGACCACAGTATGCAGAAATAGGCAAACATATACAAGTAAGTCTAAAAAAGTTTAAAACAAAAACAAACAAGAAACACGGTGTGTAAAACGGCATGTTGCTGACCAGGGACGGACTGGGAAAATCATTCAGGCCTGGAAATATAGTAGGAAATATAGCCCAGTCAAGGCCTGGTTTAACCCTACACTGCATGGGACCAGCATACAGTACAGTTGACATGTTTGTAAAGGTTCCAATTAGCCCAATTTCATTCAGATATTTTTAAGTTAGAGATCAAAGGACACCATTGTAAATGGCCATACTGATGTTTCTCAGTCAACATTTTGACATTTGAGAAAATGTCCCCCTATTTGCTGGTATTGTGTGTCCCAAAACATCAAGATAGGACTCACACCACTTATGTTTGATTGTTTTTATCATCCACCTGTAAATGAACAAAGATATAGATAGATAGATAGATAGATAGATAGATAGATAGATAGATGTGCTGTATCCAACCAACTTACTGCTTATCTCTTACAGAATGACCTCCTAGACCCCAATCAGTCTGGCTTCCGGACTGGCCACTCCACAGAAACGGCCCTCATTGCGGTCACAGAGGCACTTCACTTAGCAAAAGCGAAAGGCCTCTCCTCTGTCCTGATTCTCCTAGATCTATCTGCAGCCTTCGACACAGTCAACCATCAGATCCTCCTCGCGGCCCTCGCAGGAATGGGAGTGGCTGGATCTGCGCTGACATGGCTGACATCATACCTCAATGACCGCTCCTACCAAGTGTCATGGAGAGGGACTCTGTCGGCCACCCGCCCCCTCCGGACGGGTGTCCCCCAGGGCTCGGTCCTAGGACCCCTTCTCTTCTCCCTCTACACTAAATCACTGGGTAACATTATCACATATCATGGCTTCTCATATCATTGTTATGCCGATGATACTCAACTCTTCCTCTCCTTCCCTCCCTCAGATATCCACGTCTCTGAGCGGATCTCGGCCTGTCTGTCCGACATCTCCGCCTGGATGACGACCAACCACCTCAAACTGAACCTAAGAAAAACAGAATTGCTCCACCTGCCGGCCAAATCCTCCCCCCTGACCGACCTCTCCATCACAGTCGAGAATGCAGCTGTGACCGCGTCGCCGACCGCCAAGAACCTTGGTGTTGTCCTCGACGACCAGTTGAACTTCTCTGCTCACATCGCAGCGACAACCAGAACCTGCAGATTCCTCCTGAGCAACGTCAGAAGGATACGCCCCTTCCTGACAAAAGAAGCCACCCAACTCCTCGTCCAATCAACAGTCATCTCCCGCCTCGACTACTGCAACGCACTGCTAGCTGGCCTCCCGGCCACTGCCACCAAGCCTCTTCAACTCATTCAAAATGCAGCGGCCCGCCTGATCTCAAACCTACCGAAGTCAGCCCATGTCACCCCA
Organism: Notolepis coatsorum; assembly: GCF_963971535.1. Classification (NCBI taxonomy): domain Eukaryota; kingdom Metazoa; phylum Chordata; class Actinopteri; order Aulopiformes; family Paralepididae; genus Notolepis; species Notolepis coatsorum. The sequence continues at coordinate 23,484,346 of NC_140176.1, read as the reverse complement.
CTTCTTAGGGACCTGCACTGGCTCCCCATTGCTGCACGTATCCGCTTCAAGGCCCTCGACCTAGCATACCGTGCGGCAAAGGGAACCGCTCCCGCCTACCTCCGGTCAATGGTCTCTAACTACACACCCTCAAGACCCCTACGCTCTGCGTCTTCTGGCCGCCTCAGATCTACTCCTATCCATGCTCCCGGAGGGTCATCAAAGAGAAGCCGCCTATTCTCAGTCCTTGCCCCACAATGGTGGAATGAACTACCCATCCCAGTTAGGACAGCCGAATCCCGTCCAATCTTTCGCCGTCGACTAAAGACTCACTTCTTCAACCATTATCTGAAATGATAAAAAAAAAAAAAAAAAAAAAAAAAAAAAAAAAAAAAAAAAAAAAAATCTAACCCCGACTAACCTTAATGTCATGCACTTGTCCTAATAAACTAACCTACACTGTAACACGCAACACTTTGATGAACATTGTTACTCAGCTGATAGAGTTATACCCTTCTTGCTGTCTTGTCGCACAGAACTTGTAAGTCGCTTTGGATAAAAGCGTCAGCTAAATGACTAAATGTAAATGTAAATGTAGATAGATAGATAGATAGATAGATAGATAGATAGATAGATAGATAGATAGATAGATAGATAGATAGATAGATAGATAGATAGATAGATAGATCTATAGGGTGGGAGAGCAGGGTGGGAGAGCAGAGAAGAGGAGGAGGAAAGGGTAGAGGACAGGAGGGAGGATGATGGGAGAGGCGGAAAGGGGAGAGGACAAGATAGGAGAGAAGGGGAGAGGAGGAACGATGATGGGTGAGGGGAGGAGAAGAGAGGAGGGAAGGTTATGGGAGAAGAGAGATGGAAAGAGGAGAAAAGAGGGGAGGAGAAGAGAGGAGGGAAGATGATGGGAGAGGAGAAGAGAGGAGGATGGGGAGAGGGGAAGATGAGGGGAGAGGAGACAAGGAAAGAGAAGAGGGGAGGGGACAAGAGAGGAGGAGGGGGAGAGGAGCAGATGGGAGACGAGGGGAGAGGAGGTGGTGGGTAGACATAGGGGTGGGGGTAAAAATCGATAGTAGTATCGCGATACTTTCTGTGGCGATACTGTATCGATACAGGGACGCCAAGTATCGATATTAAATTATTTATATAAAAAATTTAAATAATAATTGTATTTTAAATTTTTTGTATAAGGAAGTTGCATTGTTCATTTCAATACCTGTAATAGTACAGTAGTCCACACACACACATGTGCATTCAGTTAAGTTGGAATATGACTGTAATACAAGCAGTTCAGTTTGTCAGGTACATGTCTATGTTTACATCTGTCTGCTTGAGGAAATACCATGTTCTGCAATAAAAAAAAATTGCAGTTGAAAAAAGGTAAAAAATCGCAATATATCGCAATATTAATATTGCAATACTCAGCATATCGCAATATATTTAGTATCGCAATACTATCGTATCGTGACTCAAGTATCGTGATAGTATCGTATCGTGATGCCTCTGGTGATTCCCACCCCTACAAGGATAATGTAAGTGAAGGAAAGGAGGATAGAGTAATAGGAAGGGAGGAGAGGACAGGGGAGGTGAGGAGAGGACTTGAGAAAATAGTGGAGGAAGGGAGAGGACAAGAGGAGAGGAGCAGGGTGGGCATATGAGGAGAGAGACGAGGAGATCAGTAGCCCACCAAAATGTCAACCACATTAATAAAGAACAATTAAGAAAACCGCCTGGACCAGCCAGACAACCAGACAAGTAGTCTGCTGTGTCTTTGTGTCTGCGTGGGTGGGGGTTTATGTATGGGTGCGTGTCTTTTTGTATAATTGTGTGTCTCTGTACTCCTGTGTATGCTTGGCTGAGTCTGTCTGTGTGTGTGTGTGTGTATGTGTGTGTGTGTGTGTGTGTGTGCGTGTGTGTGTGTGTGTTTGCTTGCTTGCATGAGTGTGCATGTGTGTGAAGTGAGTCTATGTGTGTGTGTATTTGTATGTTCCACTATGTGTGGGTTTATGAGCGTGTCTGTATGTGTGTGTTTACATTAGGTGTGTACATGTACATGTGCATGTATCAACGTGTGTGTGTGTGTGTGGGCATGTGTGTGTGTCAAGTCAAGTCAAGAGTTTTATTTGTCACGGCATACAAGTATACAATGAAATGCGGGTGGTCTTGCCCGCAACGATGTGCAATACAGTAGTACAACATATAATGGAATCCAATAAACAATAAACAACATTGTGCAATAAACAGGTAACATAGTGGGACATCACAGTATTTGTACATAGTTATTTACAGAGCATGAAAGACATGCTAGGTCCCTTGGTAGTGCAATACACTGTTACTATACTATTTTTAAAGTGACCTTTCCTTTGTGGCCATAAGTGTGGGCGTGTGCAGCATGAGTGAGTGCTTTCTCATGTTAAAGTGGCGAATAGTGTGCGAGCGTGCACAGCGTGCGTGTCGTGTGTGTGCTAATGTGTGCTTGTCAAGTCAAGAGTCAAGAGTTTTAATTGTCACGGCATACAAGTATACAATGAAATGCGGGTGGTCTTGCCCGCAACGATGTGCAATACAGTGGTACAACATATAATAGAATCCAATAAAAAAAAAACTAAGCTGAGCCTAAGCCGCTCTGTCCTAGTAGCTGGGGTTCGCAGGCGTCTGCCTGACCTCAGCAGCTGGAACAGGCTGTTATTGGGGTGGTGAGGGTCTTTCATTATCCTGCAGGCTCTGGATTTGTACCTCTTGTTGTATAGAACCTGCAGGGGAGGTAGTGCAATACCCGTGGTACGCTCGGCTGAGCGCACCACTCTCTGTAGGGCCTTCTTGTCTTGTGCCGTGCTGTTTCCATACCAGGCAGTGATGTTTCCGGTCAAGATGCTCTCTACAGCTCCTGAGTAGAAGGACTGGAGTATCTTCCCCGATACTCTGAACTTCCTTAACTGTCTCAGGTGGTAGAGGTGCTGTTTCGCCTTCTTTACTACTGTGTCTATGTGTGTTGACCATGTCAGATCCTCTGAGATGTGGACCCCCAGGTACTTAAAGCTGCTCACCCTGTCCATGGTAGCCCTGTTAATCATCAGTGGTGTGTGTGTCTCCTGCTGTCCTCTCCTATAATCCACGATCAGCTCCTTGGTTTTACCAATGTTCAGGAGCAGGCTGTTGTCCTGGCACCAGCGTTCCAGTACCTCAACCTCCTCCCGGTAGGCCTTCTCGTCGTTGTCCGAGATCAGCCCCACCACCACCGTGTCGTCTGCGAACTTCACTATGGAGTTGGCGCTGAACTTGGCCACACAGTCGTGCGTGTAGAGTGAGTACAGCAGGGGGCTTAGAACACAGCCCTGGGGGGACCCGATGCTCAGGGTGATGGTGTTGGAGGTCTGACCCCCCACCCTGACCGCCTGGGGTCTTTCACTCAGAAAGTCCAGTAGCCAGGCGCTCAGGGCGGAGCTCAGACCCAGCTCGATCAGCTTGTCCACCAGTCTGGTGGGGACTATGGTGTTGAACGCTGAGCTGTAGTCAATGAACAACAGTCTCACATAGCCCCCCTTCTGACGGTCAAGGTGGGAGAGGGTGCTGTGCAGTACCTGGGAGACCGCGTCGTCAGTGGACCTGTTTGTCCTGTATGCAAATTGCATAGGGTCCATATCACTGGGGAGGGAGGCACAAATGTGGTCCTTGACCAGCCTCTCAAAACATTTCATGACGACAGAGGTGAGTGCCACCGGTCTGTAGTCATTTGGACATGTTGGGGAGGGTTGTGTGTGGAGAGTTCAGTGTTCTGTGACCCTCAGTGTTCAAGGCTCTGATGGCCTGGGGGAAGAAGCTGAGCCGAAGCCTCTCTGTCCTAGTAGCTGGTGTTCGCAGGCGTCTGCCTGACCTCAGCAGCTGGAACAGGCTGTTATTGGGGTGGTGGGGGTCTTTCATTATTCTGCAGGCTCTGGATTTGCACCTCTTGTTGTATAGAACCTGCAGGGGAGGTAGTGCAATACCTGTGGTACGCTCGGCAGAGCGCACCACTCTCTGTAGGGCCTTCTTGTCCTGTGCCGTGCTGTTTCCATACCAGGCAGTGATGTTTCCAGTCAAGATGCTCTCTACAGCTCCGGCGTAGAAGGACTGGAGTATCTTCCCCGATACTCTGAACTTCCTTAACTGTCTCAGGTGGTAGAGGCGCTGCTTCGCCTTTTTTACGACTGTGTCTATGTGTGTTGACCATGTCAGATCCTCTGAGATGTGGACCCCCAGGTACTTGAAGCTGCTCACCCTGTCCACGGTGGCCCCGTTTATCCTCAGTGGTGTGTGTGTCTCCTGCTGTCCTCTCCTATAATCCACGATCAGCTCCTTGGTTTTACCAATGTTCAGGAGCAGGCTGTTGTCCTGGCACCAGCGTTCCAGTACCTCAACCTCCTCCCGGTAGGCCTTCTCGTCGTTGTCCGAGATCAGCCCCACCACCACGTGTCGTCTGCGAACTTCACTATGGAGTTGGAGCTGAACTTGGCCACACAGTCGTGTGTGTATAGTGAGTACAGCAGGGGGCTCAGAACACAGCCCTTTTACATTATGTGTGTACATGTGCATGTGTCAAAGTGTGTCTGTGTGTGTGTGTGTGTGTGTGTGTGTGTGTGTGTGTGTGTGTGTGTGTGTGTGTGTGTGTGTGTGTGTGTGTGTGTGTGTGTGTGTGTGTGGGGGGGGGGGGGGGGTCCGCTCATGTCCATGTGTACGTGGAGGCTGGCCGGGGGCTAGACTGTCTGTTGCTGCCTGAATGCCACACAGCAGTGTGAGAAAGGGCAATCGATAGTCTGCGTGCTCAGTGCACGGCCACATGGTACAACCTTGCTGCTCACCTCTCCTTTTAACATGGGGAAACAAATGTATTAACATGTGTGTGTGTGTGTGTGTGTGTTCACCCCCATCTTTCCATGAACAAGTTTAAGATAAGATAATATTCCTTTATTGATCCCCTTGGGGAAATGCAGGTGTCATAGCAGGAGGGGGGGGGGGGGGGGCACAGGTCCTGTCCCTTGGAATCCATCCCAAAGAAGATCCTCCTGGCATGGGAGGTAGTGAATTCAGTCTGAACAGAGTCTGAAGTGTGTACTGTTGAGTCAAACGAATGGTCTAAGTGTAACGCAGGTCCGTGAGTGTATCCACCGTCACGATGGACTTCATGTGTTGTGAAGTCACTGTGGCACGTAGCGGTACTGCAAGTAAACTCACTCCCCTTAAAAAGGCATCCAAACCCATTACTTAGAAGTGAATTCACCTCTTGGTATAGTGGTCTGTGATGCCGCCCGTGGAGCGGGAGACCGGGGTTCAACTCCCACTCAGGGCATGTCAGATAAAACCGGTTTCATAAGTCTATACTGTTCAGTTAAACCAATGGTCTACGTCTCTATTGTTCAGTGAAACTAATGGGTGGGATCGAGCTCCTACTGAGAAGGTAAATCCACCAAAAACAACAACAACAACAACAACAACAACAACAACAACAACAACAACAACAAGGACAATGTTTACTATACATAATGGTTTCTATTGGTTAGGTACTCTCTCTCTCTATCTCCCTCTGAGTGTTCCAACACTTGTGAGGGCTCCCTTCACTTCTCACCCACCATGCCTGCGTATGAGGCTCCCAGCATGACAGCACAGTGCCTTAGGGCCCTTTCTCACTCACTCTATTCGTTTCTATTTCGTTCCGTTCCGCCCGTGCCGAGATCTGATCCGAACCCCCCCCCCCCCCCCTCTCCCCCCTCTAGTTTGTGTACACACTTCATTCTGAGTGCGCTCTGGGTTTTGTTTACGGTTTGCGTTTTGAGCTTGTAAGCTTGCCGTAGTCGATGAGCAAAAGCACGGATGGGAGGGAGGGAGGGATATCGGTAGCTTGGATAAGTAGCCTAGCAAGCCAGCTAATAACACAGCAGCCTACTGCCAAACAGATCCCTCTCGCACTCGCTCATTGCTGTTGCACTAGAGGAGCGCTGCTGCTGCTGCTACAAATCACGACACCCCCCCGGCTATTGTCGATGATGTCACGCTCGAAATGTAAACACAGGAAGTGTTCACACGGAGACTGGAGAATGGATGTTGATATAAAGATACAAATAACTAATAAATATGAAGCTATATTTGAACCTCTGTTGTCAAGCCTTGTCAATATAACCCACCCCCCTTTTCTCACGAATGGAACTCTGTTGTAGAGCCCGCTTTTGATCGTTTTGCAGGGTTAACAATATCGCTAAGCTAACGGCTAACGCTAACGTTACTACACATGCAACATACGCATCGATTATATTGAATGTCATTGATCTACTGGTCGACCGAAAATGTAAACGGGAATGTCTTAACACGACTGCGGACTCTGGATGTTGATATAAAATGAACAAATTGCCAATAAATATGAAGTTATATTTTATCACGAATGGATGGTGTTGTAGAGTCCGCTTTTGAGCGTTTTGAGCGATCTACTGGTCGACCACGGCCGACTTGTTGGGCACCACTGGTCTAATAGAAATAAATGCATTCGAACAAATGTATAGACATAGCAATGGCAAACAACATTTATGACGTTATGTCAGCACCAGGCGCCACGCCCGTGAAAAGGTACAAGCTCGCAAAGCCACACCCCCCGTTCTCCCGGGACCGACCCCGAGACCACCTCTGCCAGCTGGTCCCGTTCAGCGGGGGGTGAAACGATTCAGCGCCGACTCGCACCCCAAAAGTGGTGAGTGAGAACACTGCCCCCCGTGCTCCGGGACGGTGATTCGATACAAAAGGCTGAGTGTGAAAGCCCCCTTACCCTGTGAGGGAGGGAGGGCTGCTTTGGAGCAGACAGCATGGCCCCAAAAACAGGTACCTAACCCCTAGAGGAAACCCCATCTCTCTTGACAGACCCACACACGCACACACAGTCACCTGCACGCACACACACACTCACACACAGACACACTCTAACACACAAACACATAGACGGTGGGCCGAAGGTCTCTAGAGGCTTCCGTTAATGAAATGATTGATCTGGTTAAACAGACTATATGTTATTGTAATATGAACTACATAATATACTATAATAACACATTTCCGTTTGTTGGCAACGGTTGTTGGGTCATATCTTTATGAAATTAATGTGTTGATAAGATAAAAACTACCTACGTTTGTGAAAAGGGGCGTTGCTGCGGAACCAATCAAAACGCGTTACAACGTCAGGTGACTTGATTTCTCCCAATGACATTCTTCAAGCCCTGGAACCAGGAAGTAAATATTGCTACTCGTCTGTTCACAACACTGGATAGCTCTGCATTCGGTAAGCTCTCAATTCATTACTATTACTATTGAAATGCATTTTTACTTAACTTTACAGCATTATTCAAACGTGATAGGAAGTTATGAGTCATCAGCAGTTTATATGTAGTCCGTTTTGACGTCCGATTACACATTGGAAAATGTTGTAGCCACAGCTCACAAAGACTAACGTTACCTACGTTAGCATTTTAACTTTAACATTACGTTAGTGTAAATCAAACAACTCTAACCCAATACTAATAATAGTAACTTGTTTCACATTCTTGCTGTGTGTTACACTATGGTAATAGCGGTCTTTGTTTTAGATGCTGTTGTCACTATGAATTACAAATGGGGGGCCCTGATGTAAACAAGACAAACGTCTTTCTCTGGTCTGCATCCCCTTAACAATTGTGTGTAATGTATTGAGCTGTACTGTACTGTACCCATTCTGCAATCTGTTAATAACGTGTTCAATCAATCAATAAATCAACATTTATAACACAATAACAAGTGTGAAAATAACATGTTATTTATTTTAACAGTAACATGTATTACAAAAACATATTCCCTGTTGTCCCCAATTACTGCTCCTTAATGATGATGATTATTTAGCTTGGCAGGAAGTACTGCTGAGGAAAAAAATTGGCACTTTGATGGCAAGCTCCACATTCTCTGCCCTTTAATCACTGGAAACAGTTATTAGCTGATGTTGTAACAATGGAGCTTTCTACAGCTAGATTAAATGGTGCAAACTATCAAACAATAGATAGCTGGAACCAACAATGTGCATTGTATGCCTGTACCTGTGCCTTCCAAAAAAGAAATAAAATATATGAAAAAAAGAAGATACAGTGTTCTGACAGTCCAAACACAGACACATGTCTGTACATGGTAGGTTGTTTGATTTGCATGTGCATCGCCCCTTCATGCATTGTGTTTTTTTTGCAGGAGCAGTATACAAGTTCCAGGATTGTGACTGGGGCTGGAGGAAGTGACATCCAGTCAATCTCGAAGAAATCTCTGGACTGCTGATCACCATATGGGAACTGTATTGAGAGGCATGAGCACAGTGAAGCAATAGTCGGGTGTCTGCTTCCTCCTGTATTGAGAACAGTGTTTGTAGTGGTAACACCTCCACCCCTGTGCCATCAGGGACTTCAACTGTGGCGGGTGGATTTACTGATCCCTCGAGAAAGTGCATTAACTTGGCTTTATCAGTTTTCACCATAGAGCCATCCATGTTCACTATGGCTGCAGGGAAGGGTCCCAGACTGTAGACTAACATTTCCCAGATGTCAATCTTCCTGACTGTTCCCACCACTATAAGCCTGGCGAAGAGGTCTCGGTCTGCTTTCAGGGCCATCTCCTTGCCTCTCACCTTGGTAACACTTGATGTTGTTGTGTCCTTGAAGGTTTTGAGTTTCATCTTTTTTACAGGAGCATGGAAGTCCACCTCATCTGTTAGGAGACGTTGTTTAAAGAAATCGCCAAATGCCTTCTCACTGTACTAGTTACACATTACACACATACAAATGACAATAACACTATGTAACAACCATCAAATGCACTCACAGCACACACATCCACACGCACACACTCACTTTAAACAAACAACTCACTGCAGCACCCACTTTAGAACACCTAAACACACTTTATATTTATTGGCAAAGAATATGCACTACAACCCATACCTCATTACACCTTACTGTAAATTGTACCTCATCCCATTTCTGCATTGTACTGTATAGTATATTGTATTGTAACTCAGTTACTTTTCTACTCTGCATTGTACATTGTATGTATATATTGAACACTTGTCTACGTACTTGACTTCTATTTTTATCTAGCCCAATCTCTGGAGCAAAACAGAAAGAAGCATTTTATATAAAAGTATTCTGTACTTCTGTATGACAACTAATAAAGAAACTTGAACATCAAAAAATCAACATTCTGTTCTCTATGCCAGGCTAGATCTGACCTTGACTCATGTTACAGGATTAATACACACTTTATACACAAATTGCATATAGCATTCTCTTTGGTAGCATTCATTCTGTGTTTATTGTGTCATACTGGGGAATAATATTAATATTATTATGTCCTATTGGGGACATAATTTTAAATTCTGAGCAATTCAATCGTTTTTTTTATAGACGTCTGACATTGATTGAAAACGGTTAACAGATTGCAGAATGGGTACAATACAGTACAGCTCAATACACACAATTGTTAAGGGGATGCAGACCAGAGAGAGACCAACAAAGTGAGGTATGTAATACATTTCGAATCAAATTGTGGTCGGTTAGATCTAACGTTAATATCACGTTATCCATCTAATGGATAGCAAGCTCACCTGACGTCGGTATGGCTTGCGAAATACAATCTTATAGTAAGAAACAAAACACAAGTTGAACATAGTTTTGAACGTTTTATTACAATAGTATTTAGGTCGGACCGTCGGATAGATAGCGTTAATATCACGTTAACCATCTAAAGCTCATCTGTGACGTCGTTATGGTTAATAGTGCGAAATACAATCTTATATAGTAACAAAACAATACACAAATTGAACATAGTTTTGAACGTTTTATTACAATAGTATTTACTGTCTCATGTTGTGTATAATCAGCTAGCGTTCCAGTCAGAT
>NC_140176.1:23430309-23474233 GCF_963971535.1 Notolepis coatsorum | reverse complement strand
CGCAATCTTTATATTTGACAGACACCACTCTCGTAGCAGTCTGCCTCTCAATGGTCCGGAGCGCCGAACGACGACGACGTGGTGCTCAGAAGTCAATGCCAGCTGAGTCTTTTCATTCCCCGCTTGTCTCGTCTCGTCTCTCTCGCCGTCGCTTGGTATAGCTTCAGCCGTGGCTGTCTGTCTCTTACTCAAGGTTTCTTCACAACCACAACTTTGCACGGGCGGGCCATTTCCCCTTGATGTCTCCCTTTGGAGTTGTCTTTCTCTCACTCTCTCCATCTGTCCACCCTCCTCTCCCCCCTCCCCCCCCTTTTCTCCCCTTTGACAAGGTTAATGAGGGGGGCTGAACAGAGGGCGTACGTCTGTCCAGTCCTCCTTATTTATGCTGAATCTTAATGTACTGTGTTGCGCCAAGGCTGTCATTTAATACCCCTGCCCCCCCCCCCCCCCCCCCCCCCCCCCCCCCCCCCCCCCCCCCCCCCCCCCCGCCGGGCTGCTGGTTCCTCTTCATGCGACCCACACAGGTGTCACGGTAGGGTTCAGGGACTGAGAGTCCCACAACCAGGAAGAAAGACGCATACTCTCTCTCTCCCTCTCCCTCTTCACTCCTCTGCTCTGCCAACACCTCCTCCTCCTCGCTCCATCTCTCTGACTCTCCCCACATGACCCCCCTCATCCTCCTCTCCCCTCGCTTCTCTTTCTTTCTTTCTCTTTCCTTCCGTCTTTCACACTCTGTTCTGATAGCAACTGATAAGGTGTGATTAATGAGGGCCCGTTCTGCACCCAGAATGAAAACATCTCTCAGTGATTCGTTCTTTTTATATTTTGTTCATTGAGGGAGGTAGTTGCGCGCGCGTGTGTGTGTGTGTGTGTGGTGGCGGAGTGCCCGCCGCAGTTCAATGAGATGCAACATGTGACAAGGCAGCGCACCGTTGTTGTGACAAGGCGGCGCTAGGGTGACCAGATGCAAAAAGTCCAAAAGTGGGACAACAGTAAGATTTTGGTGGGACAAAGTGGGACAACAGTAAGATTTTGGTGGGACAAAGTGGGACAGATAGATAATGTAAATTCTTTTAATTAGAATAACTGAGTCTGGCAAAATTACAGGAGCTAGTTTCATACCACAGTCGGCTGACCTGTATGAATGGGAGTGTTGTACTGTGTGATAGACACTTGTTATCTCAGCTGCAGTGACCTTGTCCGTCTGGCTATCATTGTTTGGTTTAAAAAGAAACGTATCCATAGATCTGGATGTTTCTTTTTGGTGAACCACTTTCAAGTGAGACTCACGTCCACTGTGGCGCTTCAAGTCGTATTCTCCTCCATGCGCAATTGAAAACGAACTATGACACAAAACACAGAAAGCCTGCTGCGGATTGCCTGCCATCTGCCTCACCCAGTCATGTGTCGTTTGCCAGTCTTGGTTGTAACTGCAGGTCCGTTTCATTTTACTGCTTTCCATCTTGAACTAGTTCGCTTGTAATGTTGTTGTGTTTTTTTTTTACCAATATGATTTGCGATATGAGGTAGCGTCACAAGTTCAACTCTCACGAGCAGAGCAGTGCGCTAAATTACTATAACCAATCAGATCTGCGATATGAGGTCACGTCACAAGCAGGGCGCTAAAGTACTATAACCAATCAGAGCAATGTGTGTGGACAAGAGGCGGGTTGCTACGTTTACCGTCTGTAGGGAGGGGCTTTTAGACGCATGTTTTTTTTTTTGGCTTCGAAAAGAGGGGACATCCTCTCAATATGAGGGACGCGGGACATTTGGTCAAATGGTGGGACAGTACAACCAAAAGGGGGACACCTGGTCACCCTAGGCGGCGCTCAGACCTACTCCTATCAGAGCTTCGGGAGGGTCATCAACGAGAAGTCTCGGTCCTTGCCCCACAATGGTGGAACGAACTTCCCACCACAGTTAGGACAGCCGAAACCCGTCCAATCTTTCGCCGTCGACTAAAGACGCACTTCTTCAATCATTATTTAAAAAAGTAAATATATACATAAATAAAAATACAACTCTAACCCTAATTAACCTTACTGTCATGCACTTGTCCTAATATACTAACCTACACTATATCACTCAATACTTTGATGAACATTGTTACTCAGCTGATAGAGTTGTACCCTTCCTGCTGTCTTGTTGTACAAAACGTGTAAGTAGTTTTGGATAAAAGCGTCAGCTAAAAGACAAAATGTAAAATGTAATGTAATGTTGTTTTGCTACGGAGTCGTCACTGGAAAATTGAAGGAACAAATTATTCACTTTGTCCTGATCCCTCACTTAGGTGTCTCTCTCTCTCCTCTCTCTTTTCCCCTGACTGCGCTGAATGCCAGAGACAAATATTGTTTTCTGTATTTTATAGCATTCATAGCGAACTGAATAACGCCCCCCCAGCAATTACAGCACAGCACCACTAATATGCCACGCGGCTTGTCTGTCTATTATGTTACAGCCCACACAGACCAATAGAAAAGAGGATGTGTCGGTCTATTATGTTACAGCCTACACAGACCAATAGAAAAGAGGATGTGTCGGTCTATTATGTTACAGCCTACACAGACCAATAGAAAATAGGATGTGTCGGTCTATTATGTTACAGCCTACACAGACCAATAGAAAATAGGATGTGTCGGTCTATTATGTTACAGCCTACACAGACCAATAGAAAAGAGGATGTGTCGGTCTATTATGTTACAGCCTACACAGACCAATAGAAAAGAGGATGTGTCGGTCTATTATGTTACAGCCTACACAGACTAATAGAAAAGAGGATGTGTTTGTGGCCCCGGTTGAAATAGTTGCATGTTGCTTTGCTGCATAATAGCCAAATTCACGATGCTTCCACATACACCCCCCCCCCCCCCCCCCCCCCCCCCCCCCCCCCCCCTCTCTCTCTCTCACTCCCAGAAATGTGAGTTATAAATCACGGTGCCTGTGACGCTCCCAAACGTGCCCGCTGTGTCACATATAAGCCTCTGAATTTTTAAAAGGCGGGAAGGGGGATAAGCGGCGGGCTTGTTGACACCTTCTTCCGGCCTGGGAGCGACGCTTAGTCAATGACTCATATCCATTTTTAATGAGCCCTCGGCCCCAGTGATGTACTGTCATTTCACCTTCCAGACCCAGGCCACGCCTGTTACCCGCTAACGAGAGAACATCACCGTACCAGCCAATTTCTTCCTCTCTGGTACGGTTGGACCGTGTATAGGTTTATGTTTATAATGTGGAAGACATGTTGTTGTGGTTCTCCTGTTCTGGTCACAGCTGTTTGCTTAGAGCGCAGAAGGATCGTGTTGAAGTAGAGATGGAAACCAAACACAGGTCACACCGTCACAGTACCGTCGACGATAGCATTGCAGGTCTGAGACAGAATTAAACCTCATTTGGGTGTAATATAGCTCACACAAACATTTGATGGCCTCATGAAGTCAGAGCCCCCATTCATTGCCACAGGTATTACAGCCCAGTTCCATCAGCCATTGGATGCTCGATATTGGATTTTTTTACCGATACGATATACCGATATTGTCCAACTCTTCATTTCCGATACCGATATCACATTTTAATGCTGATATCGGCCCGATAATATCGGTAGGGCCGATAATATCGGACATCATTTCTATAGAAATGGAAGAAAAAAAATTTGAAAACTGATACTGATATTTTCCGATATCACATTTTAATGCCGATATCGGCCGATAATATCGGACATCCCTAGTTTTCTCTCTTAAGTTCTAGCTTTAGGAGGGAACAGAACTGTCTCGGGCCAACAGGGAGGACATTATGCAAATTCTCGAAGGAACACGCCAACATTTGGGTGCGTTCAGTAGAAAGCTATCTGGCTGCACGTTAGCTTAGCACAATGAATGGAAGAAGACAGTGCCGGTTAGCCTTTGGGAGAGGTGTTAGTTGGACAATGCCTAGGCTAACCGGCACTGTCCGCTTCCATGCATTGTGCTAAGCTAGGCTAACGTGCAGCCAGATAGCTTTCTACTGAACCCCACCAGACAGAGAGGAAACTGGTATCTATATTCTTGTCTCTCTCTGGAGAAGACGGTAAGCTAATTTCTCAAAATGTTGCCGTGTTCCTTTCCTCCTAAAAATTAGCACTTTACCAGACAAACAACGCTGATTTTAAATTGGCACATATCACACATTATACCGCAAAACAGTTTTGCACATATTAACTTCGTTTTACAGTTATTGTGAGTTATTAAGTATGCCCTCCAGTGATGTAAGTTACACACTGAATCCTTGTGTCGTGTTAATTACGGCTCGATGAAATGACGGTTGGATACATTTTTTTCAGTGAATGGTCATCTGGAGTATCAGCTGTTATCTGTAATGTTTGCAAGTCTTGAGTAGTCTGGATTTATGCTTGTGTGCATAAGCCACATGAAGATAATACAACAACATATACAAAATACATAGGTACTTAACCCCTTAACTCTTTCTCTGATTGATTGATTGATTGATTGATTGATTGAAAACTTTATTAACAGATTGCAGAATGGGTACAGTACAGTACAGCTCAATACATACAATTGTTAAGGGGATGCAGACCAGAGAAAGACTTTCGTCTTGTTTACATCAGGGTCCCCCCATTTTCAATTCATCGTAACATTTATGACATACATGACATACAGATAGACAGTACTGCTACATCTATACATTTATGACATACCAGATTTGCAATTACAGTACTGTTTGTGATACAAAAAGAGTCCAGAAAAAAAAAGAGTATATACATTTGACGTAGAAACTGTACATTGGATTGGGTAGGTGGGGGTGGGGGGGGGACTGTACATTGGAGGTGGTTGGGTGGGGGGGGGGGGTTGGGTAGGAGTGGTGGGTGGGGGACACTGTACAACTGTACAAACAAAACTGTACATTGGATTATTGACAGGACCATACTTGGTAATTTACTGTACATTGGAGGGGGTTGTGTTCGGACATTTACAGGGGCCAGTTTCGAGTTGCAGTCTCCCTTAGGTGTTTTTTGAGAGTGTTTTTGAAAGTGGGTAGTGATTCACATTCCTTTACAGCTTTGGGTAGGGCGTTCCACATTGATGTGGCATAATTGCGAAACGTGTTTAGTCCCTTGTTTGAGCCGAATCTGGGTTTAACATGATTTGTGGAGCTCCCTCTGGTGTTGTGATCGTGGTATTCACTGACCTTTGGGAAGTATTTTGTCATGTACATGGGTACCTTGGTCGTGTAGTGTATCTTGTAGACCTGTAGATCTTGTAGTCTGCCAGCTATTATCCTCATCCTGTAGTAAATGTGCCATGCTTTAATATAGGCATTTTCACTGTGTGTTGCGGTGTTTGCAGGGCTATATCTATATTCTATATTATAGCTATGGAGACAATTGTGAAGGTTCGGCGTGGTATAAAAGAGGAGACCCCAAATGCAAGAACACGAGCAGAGAGAGAAGAGGCTGAGGCGACGGGATGAAGTGAACAGGCTTTTACTGAGCAGTTGCAAACAAGAATACAAGTTGAAACTGTTACAAACAAAAGCAAACTGCAAACCCCCGAAAATAAACAATACTCAGCAGAGCTGGCAAGAATGTGGACTAAGAGAGGAACGGACTCACTGGGAAATACAAGTGACAAAAGGTGAGTACGTGACCGAACACAACTATGAAAAACAATACAAGGCAATGGCGCGACAATGAATGTGAGGAACGGGCAGCTCTATATACTGCCCGTGATTACTAACAAGTGCCAGCTGGTATCAGGTCAGGCTGGTGAACACAAGGCAAAGTAAAAACATAACTCACATCATTGATAAAAGCATGTGTAAAGGAATATCTAAAAGGAACAACCTTTAAAGGAACATATGTAAAGATGTTAATAAAAACCTGTGTAAGGAATGAGCCTTAAAGGGGCACAAGTAAATTATTAACACTTAGAGAATACATGTGTAAGGAATGAGCCTTAAAGGGACACAAGTAAAGTATTAACACTTAGAGAATACATGTGTGGAATGAGCCTTAAAGGGACACAAGTAAAGTATTAACACTAGAGAAACATATGTAAAAGAGATGAACCTTTAAAGGAGCATGGAAAGATAAACCTTTTAAAAACACAAGCTAAAACGCACCACACAACATGAACAGATAAAACACAGCACCAATACTATTCACCAGACCTAGACTAAAATGCCATAGACTCATAGAGTCCAGTATCTGGAGTTGCTGCGTTTGGCCACCAGAGGGCGGCAGAAAACCACTGTTCATATTGTTCGGGCATGATCCCTGGCTGGGACCATGACAACAATACTATGGCTCATTTTACAGTAACTATCCCTCGTTCAACATGTGAAAAAGAATACATTTTTTTCAAGTATACGTTCGCGTGTTATGCTGTCGTGAATATTGTATAGTTTTAGAGTGACCCTGGCTAATTCCTGAAAACGGCGTTAGAGCGATATGTGAATTTAGCTAAATGCGTTCGCGTTGCTCACCTGGACATGCTACTGTTTCCAAATAAAGGTATACAATAGGTATTATGTTTCATCATGGATGCATCAAAGGGGGGGGGGGGGGGTCTATTTTGATGCTCTGATCGCCATCAGCGGCATTCGTTTTGAATACTACATACCTTGATCGCCTGGATCGATATGAAATCATTGTGGGATCAAGGTGTGCGATCCATCTACAAATGGCATCATGAAGGGCAGAACAATCAGATGATGATACGCTAAGAGAGAGGAGAGAGAGAGAGAGAGAGAGAGAGAGAGAGAGAGAGAGAGAGAGAGAGAGAGAGAAAAATAAAGAGAAAGAGAGAGAGATGGAGCTCAAGGGGAGCCTCGATAGAGAGAGGAAGGAGGACATAATGGCAGAGAGAGAGAGACAGACAGACAGGTGGAGAGAGTGTTGTCGTGGGTGCCGGACGTTTGAATAGAATGGAGATGGACAAAGCGAGTGTGATGGAGGGGAGGAGGTGGAAGGGAGAGAGGAGAGGAGCTCAGGGCTTTATTAAGATGTCTCTGTGAGTGTCCCCCCTCCCTGGCCCCTCTGACACCTCTCGTAAACCCCTCTCTTCTCTCCTCTCTCTCTCTCTCTCTCCTCTCTTGTTTATTACAAAGACTTGTCTTTGGGCTTGGCGGGCGATAACTGTCAAAAGTACCCCCCTTTGTGTGCCTGTGTGTTGTCAGAGAGAGAGAGAGAGAGAGAGAGAGAGAGAGAGAGAGAGAGAGAGAGAGAGAGAGAGAGAGATGTACATGCCTTAATGTGTGTGAGTGAGAGTGCACTTGTGTGTGCGTGTGTGTCTCTCTTTGTCTGTGAGCACGCGTGTGCATCTCCACGTGTGTGTGTGCGCTCTCTTCCTAGGTTCTACTGGTGTGTTTTTGGCTGCAAATGCACTAAAAGCAAAGCAGGACCGTTTCCCCCGAACACCTCTTTTCAAACTTACTTTCAAACGTACTTTCAAACTTTCCGAAGTGGGATTTCAAACTCAAGCGTACATTTCCCCACTGATTCCCATCACGTCGGTGTCGCAAGACGTGTGCGAGTCGAGTGTGTCTTAAATCTTCTGGCCCAAGTGAGAGAATCCAGCTCCCAGGGGAAAATGGGAAATATAAACGGGTTATTAGAAGATGGCCGCTAGCTTCGTCAGTGGTTCACACGGGCTCATGACCTTGAATGACGTCTTGGCATATTGATTTCCCTCTTTGATAAGGTGGCAGATTTAATTTCAAAGCAGCCATTTAAAAAATTA
Source organism: Notolepis coatsorum (assembly GCF_963971535.1). NCBI lineage: Eukaryota > Metazoa > Chordata > Actinopteri > Aulopiformes > Paralepididae > Notolepis > Notolepis coatsorum. Next base: position 23,466,497 of record NC_140176.1, on the reverse strand, counting down.
AAAAATCTTATCTTTCCTCTGGAAAAGCTCTCATAGCAGGGATGAGTCCTATTGTACACCAGAGATCCTGGAACAGCTCCATGTACATATCTTTGTCACAACGTCGATAACCAAATTGAAGGGATATATCAGCAGATGGATTTTCTTTTTCTTTTACTCTCAAATATTGATATCGGCAGTGGCCCCAAAAATTCAATGTCGGCCAGGCTCTATTTATGAATAATTTAGCCAGTTACTCAAACGCTATATTAAAAACCATGGTGCGAGAGTACACACAGACTGCAAACATTTTGATTAAAGAAAATGTATCATAAACCTCCTCGCTGCACTGCCGGTCTGCCCTGTACTGAGACAGACTGGCGCACACTTCAATAGCAGAGAGATGCAGGGGAAGCTTCTCGTCCACCATATTTGATGATATTCTTTTACTGGGGTGCTTGAATAGCTGCAAATGCATAGCTTTCCATCCCCATAAAATATAGGCTGGTGCAGCAAGCGAACATTTAGAGGATGTTTTGGGTGTTTTCATAACCCTGTGTTATGGTTTGTAAACAACCCCAACAGCACGACACAGACAGGTAGTTCAGAGTTAGCCTGGAAGCGCGCAGTACTGGGCCAGCCCTCACACCCTGTTTCATAATGCTAGCAGGGGGATGAGAGAGAATGTGTGAATTTGTGATGTTAGGCACTTTTTGTATCACAAACAGTACTGTATTTGTAAATCTGGTATGTCATAAATGTATAGATGTAGCAGTACTGTCTATCTGTATGTCATGTATGTCATATATGTTATGATGAATTGAAAATGGGGGACCCTGATGTAAACAAGACGAAAGTCTTTCTCTGGTCTGCATCCCCTTAACAATTGTGTGTATTGAGCGAGCTGTACTGTACTGTACCCATTCTGCAATCTATTAATCCAATTTTCAATCAATCAACCTGAAATGTGAAATGTGGAGCTGTACCAACATGCAATTAACGGAGTAGCGGTTGTTATGGAGCTACAGTATAAAGTGTTCAACTTGCACACGTAAATTAAGTGTGTGTATTATCGCTAGCAGGTTTGTTGAACCAGATCATAAGAGCTCCTACAGACATTTTATTTTATTATTGGCATCCATTCAGTGGCGGAACTTTGGTCCCAGCGGTGGGGGGGACATATTAGGGGGCGTGGTCAGTGACGTCGCAGGGGGGGGGGGGGGGGGTAGGGGGGGGGGGGGGTAGGGGGGGGGCGACCCCCCTTCCCAATTTTTTTCTTCTAATACCAGGTGTGCAATACGCATTTTCCCAGGCGGTGGCGCCTCTTGTAAGAAGTGGTCATCGTGGAGCCAGGGCTTGTCCAGCTGCACGTCCGCTAATTTAATATAATGATACTAGTGAAATTTTTTTAACTCTGTCAAAATAAACGAGCTGCATAGGCATAATAAACTGTAAGCGACATATACATGTTTGCACTGTATTTTTTCTATTATAAAGTGCCTCTCGAGACTCTGGTCCATAACACATAACAGATCAGTCATTTGATTGTAATGCAGGTGCTCGCATTATAAATCGAATGTATGCGAGACAAACAATGTAATCGTTTTGATGCATACATCTCTGCCCAGCCTACCCCACCTGTTGCTGTTGCGCCCCCGCACAGAGACCCATATCCCCGCACCAGAACGCTACGACGGGGACGTCTCTAAATGTCATGCCTTTATTTTTCAATATTCACTAGTATTCGGACAACAGCCGCACACTTAAAGTGATACATCTAAAATCGCTTACCTTACCTGTCGGGGGTCCAGGACTCCTGCGTTAGAATGGGCGACAGGCAGCTCAATTCGTTCCCTGCATACATCGCAAAAGGTATTCGATTTCGACCACCCTCCCGGGGCTCGGATTATGATAGTTCTTGTAACTGCCTCCGTGTTCAAGTTTAAGTTAAGTATGATGTCATAGACTATGTCAAATGTCATGACTCATAGTAGAATCGGCTGGCTTGTTCGCCATCCGCCAGGGAAACCGCAGATATATATTCCTTTACTGCGAATTGAGACGAGAGCGTCCCAAAAATGATTCCAGGCCGCTATTTCTTTACCAACGGATTTCCAGTTCCAACTGGTTCATGCGTCGGCTACACGCTGCTTTAATAACACTGCATTATCGAGACAGCGCCCCTATGTATGACTTTGAGGAACTGGCAATGAATTCCAAGAGTAGGGTAAATCTGCAGTGCCGGCACTGTGTAGTAGCGAGTCACAGTGCTGGCCGCCAGGCTGCGCAGTTGCAGCGGTTTGGAAAACATGGGGGGGACAAATACTGCATTCTGAAATCATGCGGGGGACATTTTCCGGGGACCCCCCCGCAAGTTACGCCCCTGCATCCATTGTCTATAGAGCAGCATCCGATCCATCCAGTAATCTGTGTATGTGATCTGCATAACTAACGCCCCCTCTATGGTTGTAGCCAGGGGTGTAAAGTACTTGAGTAATTGTACTTTGTTACAATACTTTTGGGGATTTGTACTTTACTCTAGTATTATTAGGTTTGTATACTTGTACTTTTACTCAATTACATTTCAGAGAAAAAAAACATACTTTTTACTCCTTACATTTAAAATGCAGACCTACAAAGTACAAAGTACAAATCTCGCAGGTCCAACCATTTTAATTAGTATATTTGTTTCTCTGGCCGAACTAACGTTAACGTTATTAATCCTGCGGCCGCACTTTATTTAAAAACAGCCAATCAAATTCCCATCACTGGAAAATTAACCCGCCCATTCCCATGCTGATTGGTCCTTGTGCAAGACTAGAAAGCAGGGATCTTTGATTAAACACCTGCTATCAGAAGAAATGACAGTCAGAAAAATAGTTTTTACTTTTACTTTTTAGTACTTAAGTACATTTAAAAGTAGAAACTTTTTTACTTTAACTCAAGTGTGTTTTTAGCCAGATACTCTCACTTTTACTCGAGTAAGATTTTGAGACAGTATCCATACTGTATAAGTATAATTTCTGGGTACTTTTTACACCCCTGGTTGTAGCGCACTCAGAGCGAGTGGAAATACTGACACTTCCTCAAACGGGTTGACATGCCGACAGAGAGAATAAACAATTCGCTCAACAACGGAGCAGTACTGGGAATAATGCGGAAGCGGTCTCCCTGTCCCCGACTCTCCCTCTCTCTCTCTCTCTCTCTCTCCATGGTCCACCTGCATTTTACACACAATCGCTCGAGCTGCTCACACGGCGCACACGCTCGCACGGAGTGATGTATCCTCTCTCTCTCTTTTACCAGACGGCAAGGCTATGTTCAATCGGTCACATCAAAACATCCGATGCATATGCTGTGATTGATTATGCCGTGGCCCTAATCGACATTGGATGTACCAGATGGCGATCAAACAATTGTAATATTATTTTTGGAATACTCCCGGCCACAGGTAAGGACTATCTGATGTAAATGATGGCTTGATTGTGCAATGTTTTCATACTGATCCAGCTGATTAGCATTTTTAGCATTCAATACTAATGCCGTTACTGGTAATCAATAATCAGAAACAACTTCCCCTGCCCCCCCCCCTTTCATGCATTTGTAGCAGGGTGGATTATCCCTGCTTCGTGGGAACGGGTGGGCACAATCACTGGGTAGCGAGACACAGTAGAGCTCTGTCTAACTGCACCTCCGTCTTTGAGTCTGGAGCTTCAACTGGAGGCTGGCAGTGCGAGTGGATGGGGCCCGGGATTTACCAACCTGGTCTGGTACTCTGGTCTTCCTCCCCTGCAGCAGGGCGGTCAGCAGTACTCCCCAACATGCTCCCACTTTCCCCAATTACTCCTACATCCCTCCCACACCTAGTGACTGAATTGTAAATAAATAACTTGGTTCCCCCCGCAAGCAGTACCCTCCCTCAGTCAAGTTTCAAGTTTCAAGTTTCTTTAATAGTTGTCATACAGAAGTACAGAATACTTTCATACAAAATGCTTCTTACTGTTACGCTCCAGAGACTGTGCTAGACAAGATAGTATCAAATAACATAGTATAGCATGTAATTTAGAAGAAGAAATGAGGTCACAGTGTTCGGTATAGACATATGTACAATGTTCAGAGTTACCATATAATATACAATACTATGCAGTGTACTAATGTACAGTACTATATAGTGCAAAGCAGAAATGGGATGAGGTACAATTTAGGTACAATTTACAGTAAGGTGTACGAGTTGTAGTGCAATCCTTCATCAATAAATATAAAGTGTGGGGAGTGGGTGCTACAGTGTGTTTGTTTAAAGTGGGTGTGTGCTATAAAGTGTGTGGAGTGGGTGCTACAGTGTGTCTGTTTAAAGTGAGTGTGTGCGTGTGGATGTGTGTGCTATGTGCGTTTGGTGGTTGTTGTTGTGTAGTGTTCATTGTTCGTTTAGCAGTCTGATGGCCTGGGGATAGAAGCTTCTTCTGAGTCTTTCTGTGCTCGCCTTGAGACTCCGGTATCGCTTGCCTGACCGCAGCAGTTCAAAGAGGCAGTTGTTCGGGTGACTGGAGTCTTTAATGATTCTCTTAGCCTTGCCCTTGCAACGCTTGTTGTAAATGTTCTGGAGGGTGGGGAGCCCCCCTCCAATTGTGCGTTCGGCTGAACGTGTCACTCTTTGTAGTCTGCTTCGGTCTTGTGCAGTGCTATTCCCAAACCAGGAGGTGATGTTGCCAGTCAAGATGCTCTCTATTGTACATGAGTAGAAGTTCTTAAGGATCTTCTGACTGACTTGGAACTTCCTTAGGCGCCTGAGGAAGTAGAGGCGTTGTCGTGCCTTCTTCACAACACTGTCAATGTGTGTGGTCCATGTCAAGTCCTCGGATATGTAGGCTCCGAGGTACTTAAAGCTGTTGACTCTCTCAACCGGTGCCCCATCGATGCTGAGGGGGCTGTAGTCCTTGACCCCCGACCTCCTGAAGTCCACAATCATCTCCTTTGTTTTGCTGACGTTCAGGGAGAGGCTGTTATCCTGGCACCATCCCGCCAGGACCTTGACCTCTTCCAGGTAGGCCCTCTCGTCGTTGGCAGAGATCAGGCCCACCACCACTGTGTCGTCAGCAAATTTGATGATTGTATTGCTACTCCGCTGAGCCACACAGTCGTGTGTGTACAGGGAGTAGAGGAGGGGACTCAGAACACAGCCCTGGGGGGCCCCTATGTTGAGGGTGATGGATGAGGAGGTGCAGTTGCCTGCTCTCACCACCTGGGGTCTGCCAGTCAGGAAGTCCAAGACCCACTGGCAGAGGTCATAGTTCAAGCCCAGGTCCCTGAGCTTGGCTATGAGTATGGAGGGGACTATGGTATTGAATGCCGAGCTGTAGTCGATGAATAGCATTCTCACATAGTTCCCCTGCCTCTTGTCCAGGTGTGATGCTGCTGTGTGCAGCACATGGGCTATGGCATCCTCCGTGGACCTGTTGGGGCGGTATGCAAATTGCAGGGGGTCCATGTTGATGGGGAGGGAGGAGCAGATGTAGCCCTTTACTAGCTTCTCAAAGCACTTCATGGCTATGGAGGTGAGAGCTACAGGGCGGTAGTCGTTGAGGCAAGCAGGCTTGGATTTTTTGGGTACAGGGATAATAGTGGACTTCTTCAGGCAGGTGGGGATGACAGCCTGTTCTAAGGACAGGTTAAATATGTCAGTGAATACCGGGGCTAGTTGGTCGGTACAGACTTTTAGGACGTGGCCGGGGATGCCGTCCGGACCTGCTGCCTTCCTGATATTCACTTTTTTAAAGGTCCGCCTCACCTCATGCTCTGTTACCCTGAACACTGAGTCTCCATCAGCAGTAGACCCCCCCCCCCCCATTGCCGTGGCTTGTGGGCTGGTGTTGTTATTACCAGCATCAAACCTCGCATAGAAGGTATTGAGGTCATTTGCTAAGGAGATGTCACTGTTCAGTTTGAGGGAGGCGCCTTTGTAGTCTGTCATCGTTTTGAGCCCCTGCCACATAGCTCTAGAGTCAGCTTGTTCAAACTGGAGTTCAATTTTATCCCTGTAGCGCCGTTTGGCCTCTGTCACTGTCCTCCTTACGTTGTATCGCGCCACCTTGTGGTCATTCATGTTGCCTGCCACTAGGCCGTCGTTGTATGCTTTGGTGCGCTCTCTCAGAGCTTCACGGACGGATTTGTCTACCCAGGGTTTTTGATTTGGGTAAACTCTCATTTTGGTAGTGGGGATTGTTTCTTCCACCAAAGTACAAACATAGTCCAGCACTGTCTCCGTGTAGACATTAATGTTATCTGTGTCGCGGAACACGTTCCAGTCTGTGCAGTCAAACGCAGCCTGGAGCGTCTCCTTTGACGTCAAATCCCATTTCTGCACCTCTCGCGAGACTACAGGAGTGCTTTTGATTCTCTGTTTGTACTTTGGTGAAAGGAAAATGGACGCGTGATCTGATTTACCAAAGCCACTATCAGAATGAGCCTTGTAGCCACCCTTAAATTGCGTGTAACAGTGATCTAGGATGTTACCGCCTCTGGTGTTGCAAGTCACATGCTGATAGAAGTCAGGTAATACCTTTCTCAGATTGGCGCTATTGAAATCACCCAGCACTAAAATGGCGGCGTTAACGTTCGCCGCTTGTATTCTATTTACCTCGTCGTGGAGTCTGGAGAGCGCGACGTTGTTACTGGCTTGCGGTGGAATATACACTCCGATCAGGACGATCGCCGTTAACTCCCTCGGGAGGAAGAAAGGACGACACTTGATGGTTATATATTCCAGGTCTGGGCAGCAGTGGTTGGATAATTCCTTCACGTTAGTTGGATCGCTCCAATTGTTGTTAAACATGAAGGCGATACCTCCTCCACGTTGTTTGCCGGACTCTGCTGATCTGTCTTTGCGGTGGATGAAGAAGTGTTCGGCCGGTTGGATTGCGTGGTCTGGGACGTCCGGCGTGAGCCACGTCTCGGTGAAGCAGAGAACGTTGCAGTCCCTAACGTCTCTTTGGTATTGAATCCTTGCTCGGATATCGTCCAGTTTATTGTCAATTGATTGTACATTGGCTAGCAATATACTGGGTAATGGCGTTCGGTGTCGTCTGGATCTCAGCATGTTACGGATCCCAGCTCTCTTCCCACGCCGTCTGGTTCCTTTGTTCCTGGGGTCGGGATCTGGTCCCATTTTCCTGAGAATCTCCACAGGCCATTGTTGCGGTTCGGAAAGCTGATCCAGTGAGTAATCCAATCGGTAAGTTTCCCGTAATCCGATGTCTATAAGTGACTGACGGTCATACACATTAAATGCACCTACTGTTGGTACAAACAAAACTCTTAAAACTATAAATATTAACAAAAGTAAGCACAGTCTCGACGGAGCGAACAGAAAAGCAGCCGGTCGGAGCAGCGCCATCATCATCATCAGTGACACTAGAAACCTTACAATAAAAAGGGAAAGGTGGAATAGGAAGGGGTTAATGATATTAACGTTACCCACACCAAAAGAGTTGTTTAACGGCTCATGAATGGACACGCACACAGAACTCTCATCTAATTCTTTAATGCTATTTTGTACTGTTCAGTTACACGAATGAATGGGAGTGCTCTAATGGACTGTAGTCCTACCATAACTCCATGTGTAACTCAATACCTTATGTCTACGTATATTCTACACACACCTCCGTGTTAGTGCCTGGAGTAATATACTTTAATGTGTTTTACTCCTCACCCACATCTGGGTCAACACCCTGTATAATACCTCTGACAGGCTTTAATTATACGGCAAGAATAATACCTCTCTAGGCTTTACTTATAAGGCAACAGGTCTGTAACCTCCTCACAGGGAAAGGGTTAATTAGATGGGAAAATATTATTAAACACAAACACGTTATCACACTCAAAAGAAATCAAAATGTGGGCCCACAAATACCTAACAAAGTCCTATGCTAATGCCGGCATGTATTGTTAATGGGGTACCCCTAGAACTGTAGTTAGCAACGTTAGCTTCGCCCGCGGGCCGCACCACACTGTGTAACGTGCAATATAATCCTGGGCATCGAAGCCCTAATGTACTCTACCAAGATGGTGGCCTCGCCGCGCCACCGTCATCCGGAAAGCAAGATGGCGTCGAACTCTCTCGGCGAGGGTGCTAGCAGGCGGAGCTGGAGCAGAGAGGCAGTGCTGGGTTGAGAGCGTCTGCTGGGTGATGGCGACCTCTGTTGGTCGGGACGAACTCCCGTGCGCTGAAGGCAGCCTGGTGCAGATCTGGTTGTAGACAGCCGGAGCAGACTGGTTGTAGGCAGCTGGTGCTGGGTCCACGCGCGTATCTAAACTCGCCCTCACTAACACTGCAGCTACACTCTGGGTCCCCAAACAGCCCTCCTGCTAGCCGGGATATATGATAACGCAGGGTGTTTCTAAACACCGGTCCTCTTCACGCCACGCTGGCAGGGCACCTCACTAGAGGGAATAACTTTAACTTAAACCCCTCAGGGCGATACCGCATTTCTTCTAGGATAACTCGTTGTATCGCTAGGGTATTCCGTAGGGAAACATGCAACACGCTTCTACGTTTGCTGTTATAGGATAACCCGTAATATACTCAAGTTCAATACGGGGCTCTTCCAGACACGACCGAACCGATCCAGGTCCAATGTCGAAGAGGATGGTTCCTCGCACTTCCGTCTACTTCCTCCTCCGTCTCTCTCGTACGCTCTCTGCCTGCCACCGCGCCCCCTGCTGTTACCGCCTACTAGCTCCACAGGGAAATGGATTGTAGAATAGAATCCAGTAATGTCGTTTTTAATCCATATTTCAGCCGGTAGAAGAAAGAGAAGCTTGCGTCATTGTTCGTGAGAATATCAATGGAAACTAGTCAACATGTCTTTGTGCACAAAGGGGAGATAAAAGGCAAGTCAGCACTTCTGAATAATAGGCATATTTTCAGGATGCTACACATTCATGATGGAACATGATACCGATCAAATGCATTTGGATTTTTATCTCTAGCTTGTGTAGGGCCGAAACGCCAATGGATTTAACGTTATTAGCTTAGCGCCTTATAACTAGCCTTGCAGGAATTATCCCAGACCATTCCGATATAACACTCATATTCATCACGCTATAAAACGGGAACGTATTGATGAAAAAAATATTTCTTTATGGCATATTGAAGGGAAGGTTTATACTGTCAATTGACAATGACATTGGACCCATAGCTATAATATAGAATATAGATATAGCTCTACAAACAAGGTGACACACTCCTATCTTTTAAAGTGTGGCCTAGCTAGAACAGGATGAGGCCAATTATGGCACTGATTGAGTTAACCACTTAACATCCAAGGGCCCACATGGACGATTTGCGATACACAACTTTGCCGACCTCTAGCGGCTCGGGTGTGCATTTCTTTTAACACAATATATATATAGACAAGATCCGTTCAGCGGTTCTCGAGTTACATGCCGATATGTGAGGTGTGCGGCAAAGTACATTACCACCCCCAACTCCCGGGGCTCTAGCTCCGTCAATCATTTGGCGATCTTGAAAATCTTTGGACAGGGTTGTAGCCAATGAGTGTGGCTTTCCAAGGATACCCCACCTGGGGATCTAATACAGTCTCTATTGATCAATCTATGATAAAGAAAAGCAGGGTCCTCTTATAAGGGGATCTTACAGCTTAACAGGTTAAGACCGTAATCTTTTAAAGGTCAACTGTCCAGGGTGCGACGAGGTGTTGACATTGTTTAATGACTGCGCTTGAGAAGCGCGCTGGCGAGTGTCTGATGGTGAATACGCAGGGCCTGGAGAGTTATTTTCCAGGTTTTATACACAGTGTCGGTACAATGGCACTGAAAGTAAAAGAGAGGCGAGAGATATGTGGACAAAGTGAATCAAATGAATGGGTTTTGACTGTTCAAATCAATTACATCCGCCCACACACAGAGACAGAGACAGCAGATATATACGGAGGACTAGGACTGAATAAGCTATATTTCTATACCAACGCCTTTCTTTGCGTGAAAAAATACATCAACAAAAAAGTTACTCTTTTGTAAGCAACGTTTATATACAGTAACTTCAATTATATTCCATAAAAGCTTGTACTTTCATGCAAGCATGCTTTTAAAATGAAGGACATCTCCTATTGAATTGAACATCTATTCAAGTGGGTTGTGGGTTGAAGTTGAGTGGGGAAAGGGGGGGGGGGTTGCTACTGCTGGCTACACCTCAGGCTTTGCCAAGAGATGTCTGGAGACATTCACATTATAATAAGTTACTGTAGCCTATAGCTATAATAAATATATATAGAGAGCAATATATATAGAGAGCATAGTAACTGTGCTATTCTCCAGACCTTTCTTGGCTGAGCCTGAAGTGTGGCCATGCAATAGCAACCCCTCCCATCTTCACTCAACTTCAACCCACACATCAGAACACAATAACAACATATTTATGACTACCAAAACAATTTACATTGCATCTCAGATTAATATCCACAGTCCTAGTCCTAATGTTGAGCTTGTTTGTTTTGTTTTATTAGGATCCCCATTAGCTGTCTTAATTAATGAGCGCTAGTCTTTCTGGGATCCTCACAAGAAAATAATACAACACAATACAAATACAGAATGTTATGTTATTTAATGTAATGAAATGAAATGACATTGAAAGAAATAGTTTTTTTTATCAACAATGAATATTGAAGGCCTAACATATTACCACACTAAGTCATATCTGAAAGTGTAACTCTATTGATAAATAAATAATACATTAAAATAAAAATGAATCCCATCTTTACAACATACGTCTAATTTACATCAGTTCACTGTTTAATAGTAGGACTTGAAGAAATGAATTCATGTCAAAATGTCTCTGCTGTTTTAAACATCCTCTCCAGATAAATTTTACACCCTTATAAAACATTCAAGTCAAGTCAAGTCAAGTCAAGAGTTTTATTTGTCACGGCATACAAGTATACAATGAAATGTGGGGGTCTTGCCCGCAACGATTGTGCATAATACAATAATAATAATAATAATAATAATAATAATAATAATAATAATAATAATAATAATAATAATAATAATAATAATAACTAGACAATTCCGCGCGGGGGAAATTGTGAAAGTGTGGGTGACGCCTGTGCACCGCCGGCCAACGGGGGAGAGGGTCTCTCGCGAGTCTCTATGACAAACGGTTCAAAGGATACAAAAAGGGGGCGCGGCCTAAGGATCGGGGGAGTGGTCAACATAGACCAATCAAAGAGGATATCCCTACTGAGTGCAATGACACAACCCGCAACACTATTACACAATATTACACTATTACACACTATTACACACTATTACACACTATTACACACTATTACACACTATTACACTATTACACACTATTACACTATTACACACTATTACACACTATTACACTATTACACTATTACACTATTACACACTATAACACTATTACACACTATTACACTATTACACTATTACACACTATTACACAATATTACACTATTACACACTATTACACTATTACACACTATTACACTATTACACACTATAACACTATTACACACTATTACACTATTACACTATTACACACTATTACACTATTACACTATTACACACTATTACACTATTACACTATTACACACTATTACACTATTACACTATTACACACTATTACACTATTACACACTATTACACTATTACACTATTACACACTATTACACTATTACACTATTACACACTATTACACTATTACACTATTACACACTTTTACACTATTACACACTATTACACTATTACACACTATTACACTATTACACATTATTACACTATTACACTATTACACTATTACACACTATAACACTATTACACTATTACACTATTACACACTATTGCACTATTACACTATTACACTATTACACACTATTACACTATTACACACTATTACACTATTACACTATTACACACTATTACACTATTACACACTATTACACTATTACACACTATTACACACTATTACACTATTACACACTATTACACACTATTACACTATTACACTATTACACACTATTACACTATTACACACTATTACACTATTACACTATTACACACTATTACACTATTACACACTATTACACTATTACACACTATTACACTATTACACTATTACACACTATTACACTATTACACACTATTACACTATTACACTATTACACACTATTACACTATTACACACTATTACACTATTACACTATTACACACTATTACACTATTACACTATTACACACTATTACACTATTACACACTATTACACTATTACACACTATTACACTATTACACTATTACACACTATTACACACTATTACACTATTACACACTATTACACTATTACACACTATTACACTATTACACTATTACACACTATTACACTATTACACACTATTACACTATTACACTATTACACACTATTACACTATTACACACTATTACACTATTACACTATTACACACTATTACACTATTACACACTATTACACTATTACACACTATTACACTATTACACTATTACACACTATTACACTATTACACACTATTACACTATTACACTATTACACACTATTACACTATTACACACTATTACACTATTACACTATTACACACTATTACACTATTACACACTATTACACACTATTACACTATTACACACTATTACACTATTAGACACTATTACACTATTACACACTATTACACTATTACACTATTACACACTATTACACACTATTACACTATTACACACTATTACACTATTACACTATTACACACTATTACACACTATTACACTATTACACACTATTACACTATTACACTATTACACACTATTACACTATTACACACTATTACACACTATTACACTATTACACACTATTACACTATTACACACTATTACACTATTACACTATTACACACTATTACACTATTACACACTATTACACTATTACACTATTACACACTATTACACTATTACACACTATTACACTATTACACTATTACACACTATTACACTATTACACACTATTACACTATTACACACTATTACACTATTACACACTATTACACTATTACACACTATTACACTATTACACTATTACACACTATTACACTATTACACTATTACACACTATTACACACTATTACACTATTACACACTATTACACTATTACACACTATTACACTATTACACACTATTACACTATTACACACTATTACACGATTACACACTATTACACTATTACACACTATTACACTATTACACACTATTACACTATTACACTATTACACACTATTACACTATTACACTATTACACTATTACACACTATTACACTATTACACTATTACACACTATTACACACTATTACACTATTACACACTATTACACTATTACACTATTACACACTATTACACACTATTACACTATTACACACTATTACACTATTACACTATTACACACTATTACACTATTACACACTATTACACTATTACACTATTACACTATTACACACTATTACACTATTACACACTATTACACTATTACACTATTACACACTATTACACACTATTACACTATTACACACTATTACACTATTACACACTATTACACACTATTACACTATTACACACTATTACACTATTACACTATTACACAATATTACACTATTACACACTATTACACACTATTACACTATTACACACTATTACACTATTACACACTATTACACTATTACACACTATTACACACTATTACACTATTACACACTATTACACACTATTACACTATTACACACTATTACACTATTACACTATTACACAATATTACACTATTACACACTATTACACTATTACACTATTACACACTATTACACTATTACACTATTACACACTATTACACTATTACACACTATTACACTATTACACACTATTACACTATTACACACTATTACACTATTACACTATTACACACTATTACACTATTACACACTATTATACACTATTACACTATTACACACTATTACACTATTACACACTATTACACTATTACACTATTACACAATATTACACTATTACACACTATTACACTATTACACACTATTACACACTATTACACACTATTACACTATTACACTATTACACACTATTACACTATTACACACTATTACACTATTACACACTATTACACTATTACACTATTACACACTATTACACTATTACACACTATTACACTATTACACTATTACACACTATTACACTATTACACACTATTACACACTATTACACTATTACACACTATTACACTATTACACACTATTAAACTATTACACTATTACACACTATAACACTATTACACTATTACACACTATTGCACTATTACACTATTACACACTATTACACTATTACACACTATTACACTATTACACTATTACACACTATTACACTATTACACTATTACACACTATTACACTATTACACTATTACACACTTACACTATTACACTATTACACACTATTACACTATTACACTATTACACACTATTACACTATTACACTATTACACACTATTACACTATTACACACTATTACACTATTACACACTATTACACTATTACACACTATTACACACTATTACACTATTACACACTATTACACTATTACACACTATTACACACTATTACACTATTACACTATTACACAATATTACACAATATTACACAATTACACACTATTACACACTATTACACTATTACACACTATTACACACTATTACACTATTACACTATTACACACTATTACACTATTACACTATTACACACTATTACACTATTACACGCTATTACACTATTACACTATTACACTATTACACACTATTACACTATTACACACTATTACACTATTACACTATTACACACTATTACACTATTACACACTATTACACACTATTACACTATTACACACTATTACACTATTACACTATTACACTATTACACGCTATTACACTATTACACTATTACACACTATTACACACTATTACACTATTACACTATTACACACTATTACACTATTACACACTATTACACTATTACACTATTACGCTATTACACTATTACACACTATTACACTATTACACTATTACACACTATTACACACTATTACACTATTACACTATTACACACTATTACACTATTACACACTATTACACTATTACACTATTACGCTATTACACTATTACACACTATTACACTATTACACTATTACACACTATTACACTATTACACTATTACACACTATTACACTATTACACTATTACACACTATTACACTATTACACACTATTACACTATTACACTATTACACACTATTACACTATTACACTATTACACTATTACACACTATTACACTATTACACACTATTACACTATTACACTATTACACACTATTACACACTATTACACTATTACACTATTACACACTATTACACACTATTACACTATTACACACTATTACACTATTACACTATTACACAATATTACACTATTACACACTATTACACACTATTACACTATTACACACTATTACACTATTACACACTATTACACTATTACACACTATTACACTATTACACTATTACACACTATTACACTATTACACACTATTACACTATTACACACTATTACACACTATTACACTATTACACACTATTACACACTATTACACTATTACACACTATTACACACTATTACACTATTACACACTATTACACTATTACACTATTACACAATATTACACTATTACACACTATTACACTATTACACTATTACACACTATTACACTATTACACTATTACACACTATTACACTATTACACACTATTACACTATTACACACTATTACACACTATTACACACTATTACACTATTACACTATTACACACTATTACACTATTACACACTATTATACACTATTACACTATTACACACTATTACACTATTACACACTATTACACTATTACACTATTACACAATATTACACTATTACACACTATTACACTATTACACACTATTACACACTATTACACACTATTACACTATTACACTATTACACACTATTACACTATTACACACTATTACACTATTACACACTATTATACACTATTACACTATTACACACTATTACACTATTACACACTATTACACTATTACACTATTACACACTATTACACTATTACACACTATTACACTATTACACTATTACACACTATTACACTATTAAACCGAGTACAATGGCACAATCCGCAAGTCTCTACGACAAACGGTTCAAGAGATACACTGAGGGGGTGTGGCCTAAGGGGGCGTGGTCTAAGGATCGGGGGAGTGGTCAACATCGACCAATGAAAGGTGGTCAAGATCGACCAATGGCACAATCCGCAAGTCTCTACGACAAACGGTTCAAGAGATACACTGAGGGGGTGTGGCCTAAGGGGGCGTGGTCTAAGGATCGGGGGAGTGGTCAACATCGACCAATGAAAGGGGGTCAACATGGACCAATGAAAAATGAAAGAGGATATCCCTACTGAGTACAATGACACAACCCACAAGACAGAGGGCGCTGTCAGCAATTCAGTACTGCAACACAGTGATGGCCAATGATGGGTTAAGTGGATGATGTCATTGGCAGCTCAGCCACGAGCCACACAGCTGAACCAATCATGAGTGAGCCATGAGCCACACAGGTGAAGCAATCACTATGACTTGCATATTTTCTATTCAATGCATTTCTATGGAGGCAGATGCATGACTGCATTGTCACATTGATTAAAAGAAAACTATAAGAGATGAAGCGTTGTGACGCGCACATGAGCACTACAACGAGTAGGCGAAGGGTTGTGCGCGATATTGTGACATTCGTGCGATATTGTGGCACTCCTTCGGCGATCGGAACAGAAGGCTAAAAAATAGTGTGAAAAATGTGATTTCTAGAGTGCGATTGCATGGCGGTCAATGGGGAGGAGAACCTTCAAACAAATGGTCGTCAGTTGAGATAGAAATGTCCAATTCCATTTATTTTTCTTTTGTGAGCGGGATGACAGCCGTGTCATCGTTTTGATGTGTTTGTTTTATTTCTACGTCCAAAATTGAGATCACACTCGCAATTCACCCAAGGTAGGGGGAAAAAGATTATTTCAGCTGCTACACTCTAAAATGCAATGCATTCCCAATGGGACCGAAATTTTACCGTTTAAAGTCGATTCGTAGCCAGACGGTGCGGTGAAACTTTACGAGTTCGAATAGCAACTCGAGTTGGAGCAAGCCGGTCGTTTTGATACCTTTCACGTGTATGGGGCGCGAACGCTCTGGCACGAGTGTGTTGGCAAAATCGGTGGAATAAAGAATAATAAAAAGAGTATGGATATGTATAGTGTGGGTGGCAACCTGGCTTCGCCAGGTCACCCACACTAATAATAATAATAATAATAATAATAATAATAAGAATCCAATAGAACGGCATTGTGCAATAATACAAGTAATCAAAGTAGGGCATATCGGTATATGTGCATGCATTTTTACAGAGCATGGTAGGACATGCTAGGTCCTGTGATAGTGCAATACACTGTTAGCTACGGATGAGGCACTGGGTCTTTATGTACACTGCTATACAATGCTATATTATACAATCTCAAGTTATCATATACTATTCTTAAAGTGACCTTTCCTTTTGTAAAGTGGCCATAAGTGTGAGCGTGTGCAGCATGAGTGTGTGTGTGCTCATGTTAAAGTGGCTGCTAGTGTGTGAGCGTGTACCGTGTGTGTGTTGTGTGTGTGCCCATGTGTACTTGTGTGTCGAGAGTTCAGTGTTCAAGGCTGAATGACAATTTGTTAAACTACAGAAAATTGCTTAGCAGCAAAATACCAATACCTTTACCATGCATTGCAAGTGTAGAAGGGTGGATTATCCCTGCTTGTGGGAGTAGTAGTACACAGACACTGGGTAGTAGGATACTATAGTATTGGACCTATAAGTACCCCCGTCTTTGGCCCGGAACGTCGTACTGGAGGGCTTGCAGCTGGAGTGGATGGGGCCCAGGAATTACTAACCTGGGGACTGGTACTCTGGTCTCCCTCGCCTTCCAAGGCGGTCAGCAGTAGCTCCCCACACACCCTCACTCCCTCAGTACCTCCGACAGCCCTCCCACACCCAGTGACTGTCAGTTCAATAGTATTATTGGGCTTCCCTTTAAGCAGTACCCTTCCTTGACCACCTGTATAGACCCTTCAAATGCTATTCTGTAAATGGGGTGTAAGGGTTAAATAATTATGCCGTCACAATATTTACCCAGAGAATAAAATAGCAAATGGAACTCAAAGAAAAAGACACACACAATGATCCCAATTAAATCTATGTTTAGTGAAGCCTGGGCAGATTATACATTACAATATTAATGTTTACTCATATGGCACCGGGTGCTCTTGTACTCAATGTAGGGGAAGCTCTTCCCACCATAGGCACAGAGTGCTCAATACATTAAATCACCCCGCTTGTACTGGGGGAACCCAGGCATAGAACGTAGACACATTGGGAGTATCAGAATCAAACAGTCAAATAAACCAATAACCAAAATAACCAATAAATGTGGGCCCACGTTATTAAAGAAAACCTAACCTAAGCCGGCTTAAATTGTTTGGGGTACCCCTTAGACACTGGTGATTAGCGTTCACTTCAATGGACGTTGCTGTTGATACACACGTGGTACTGTTAGTACTTAGCCAAGATGGCGGACCCACTCTTGTCACCACTAGTCCGGATGACAAGATGGCGTCGGCAATCCGCGAGCACAGCCAGCAGGTTGGGCGAACAGCAGGCAGTGGTTAGCGGGCAGAGCGTGCTGTATGGCCTCTGTACCGTCTGGGAAACGTCCACCGCTGCTGTTGCTGGCATGCTTCCGTCGCACGAGCTAATACTTGGTGCTACCTTAAACACAGCTAAGCTTTGGGTCTCGGCGCACCCTCCTGCTATTCGGTTATACTGTTAACGCAACGTGGCTGGCTACACCACCGGTCTCTTCAGCGCCTCGCGCCCGGTAGTCTACCCAAGTCAGACGGAGCCATTAGCGGCATGCTACTATACCGCACACAGTAACTACTATAACCCGATAACGTTAGACGTTAGTCTCGTTAGCTTAGACGTTAGTCCTTGGGTTCGGTTTCTTTTACTCACACACTATCACGGATACTTCTAGGATAACCCGTCACTAGCAAGTATGTCTCATCACCTGTCGCTCGCTCCGGCGGGGCTCCCCTTCACTGACTTCTTCAACGGGGCTATTCCAAAGCACACGCCCGTTGTGGCTGCGACCGTTCACGGCCAAGTCCAATGTCGAAGAGAGCTTCCTGTTCCCCTCACCTCCAGGTGATTCCCTCTCCCTCGTTGCTTGCTTCTCTCCACTGCTCTGCCTGCCACCACTGCACTCCGCCCCCTGCTGGCAACCTCCACCGGTCCCACGCAAAGACTGCTCCAGAAAGGGAAACAAAGGCTCAATGTTATTGCTAGTAATCCATACTGCATCTGGAGAAGAGTAGCACCTCATTTCGTCGTTAGACTGGGCGAGCTATCCAAAGGAACACTGTTAGTCTATCCAAAGGAACACGGTCAGTCTATCCAAAGGAACACTGTAAATCACACGTTATACACACACAGGGAAAATAACAGTTAGTTAGCACTACTGTAGAATATTCAGGCTGCTACACAAGCATCTATGAATATGCAAATTGACAACAAGCAACCATTGATATTTACCAGGAATTCCAAGTCGGCAGCTTATAATTCGTTCAATACATGCTAATACATACTCAGCTTTCTGTGTCTGCTGAAGCTAAAGGTGTTAAGTTATCACTTGGACCATGATAGGTTTGACCCCTTAGTGACATCACACATGTAATTCAGAAACCTACCATCCAGCTCGTACCACCGCGGTTCAGGGGGTTGACCAATAATGGAGGCAACACAACGGCAACTTTTGTCATGCATGTTGGGGGTTGATGAGGCAACACAACGGCAACTTTTGTCATGCATGTTGGGGGTTGACGTTTTGCTGCCATGGTGATGCTGATCCCCCCCCCCCTCTCCTCGTTAACCGAATGAGAAAAAATAAACTGATTATCAACAGATGTTTGTTCCCCCCCCCCCCCTCGCTAGAGCTCACTGCTAAGCCCAGCTCGCATCGCCTCCTGCTAATTAAGTTTGTTTATAAGGTATATTAAGTTCAGGAGGCACGTAGGCGTACGTAACCTTCACAAAGTACAGAGAGAAGAGAGAGAGACAGAGAGAGGGAGAGGAATCTTGCTCGATAATGTGTGAAGTGTAATTGCTGATGTGGAATGAGACAATTTGAGTGAATAGTATGGGAGAACTAAATTGAGAGCTATATAAGCACATATACACCCACCGCTAACACCCACAACATGCTTAATGAATAATTTGAAATACTTTCTTTCAGAAATAATATCTTCTTCTCGTGAATCTGTATGCTGAAATTGAAGTCTATAAAGGGAGGCAGGGAAAGCTGTTTTTTTCCTTTTTTTTTAAGGCTCCACTAAAGTAAAAAATGATATCCAGTAATAAAATGGGGCTATTTAAGACATTGTACATTGTTTATATAACACAAAACACAATGTATGCTTCCATAGTTACGCAGATGACACCTAATTGTACATCTCTGCTGAACCAAATGATCACACAGCTATTAAGCTAACTTAATTTCCGTCTGTCTCTTAGCAATAAACAAATGGATGACAAACAACTTCCTAAAATTAAATGAGGACAAAACTGAAATCCTACTACTCGGTCCTATAACAAAAAGAGAAATGTCACAGAGCAATATGGGGCAACTTACAGTACTCCTTGGATCAAACCTGAAGTTACAAGTCTTTGTCTATGTTATAATAGACTCAGACCTAAGCTTTAACCCCTGAAAGCCGAGCGTTCCAGTACCCGGCCGACGACAATAATTTAAATAGATCAATATAGTCCGTATTAATTAATGTAGCCAAGAGTAAAGACCCTAACCCTATCAAAACAGAAGTCAATGTGTATATTTTCAGCACTACGTTTGCTTACCAATGCTTTTAAATGTTACATGAATACATATGAGTTCATAGAAATCTCAGCGCATTGAGTCGGAAACCGGCGGATATTGATGCAAGGAAATGGCGCAGCCATTCGTGGGTGTAGTTTCATAAAACTACACTACCCAGCTCACACCAGCCCCTGTCAAACTTGGAGGCATCTGGCGTGAAATTATTATTGAACGTTATTTTTCGTGATTATGTCTCACAAACCTGAACGTTATTGCCATGAAATAGAACGTAGTTTTATTTTTTATTTTTTTTTATCTTTTCCCCCCTCCTTTTTCCTCCGATTTTTCCCATCCCAATGTTAGTCGTTATGCCAATTCCTAATCCCCTTCCTGGTCGCTGCGCACTTACCCCCAACAGTCGGTCTGGGAGAGTGGAGGCTATCACATGCTTCCACCTGACCGCCCTACGTAGTTTGTTTCTTTACCTGTCTGTGAATGTCTAGAAAGAAACGCGTCTCAATCTGATGAAAAATGGCGGAGCTATTTACAGTATAAAAAAGTAACTGTACTTTTAGAAGATTTCATTCACAGCTTTTGCTGCCTGTCAGGGGTGCCTGGTGGTACTAAATCCAGATTGAACTCTGCCATTGGAAAGAGGAGATTTGCTCCCATCCATAGATGTATGACTTGGCAATAATAAGGTAATTTATAGGCCTGATATTCTATATTCTATATTCATATTTCAAATAGCATGTGTCCGAATGTCAAAATGCAGTACTGTATTCTACAAAAAAACTGTAAATTATGAGCTCCTACCTGGGAAGCTATTATCATTTCAATGAATGTTCTATTAAATTAATGAATAGTTACTTGGTTAACAGACAACAAAGGGTATTGTTTATTGGGACACTTTCAGATATGGAAACCCTTCAATGTGGCGTCCCCCAAGAAAGTTGCCTTGGTCCTTTGCTTTATTACATTTGTGTTTATGATTTACCTTACGTATTAAGACCTTAATTATGCAAAGAATAAAAGCATCTAACCAGGCGAATTAAAAGCCTCCAACCTCTTTAATGACAACTGTAATTCTCTATCCCTCTCCTCCTTCCTCTCCTCCCTGTCTCTCTCCTCCTTCAACTCCCTATGGATAGCTGCCTTCTCCTCTAACTGAAGACAGGCTAAACGCAGCTTAAAACATGCTTCCAATCTAGGACTAGAAGAAGGAATAGAACGACCCCCTGAACCCCTCGCGTCATCACTATCGGTAACAATATCATCAACCTTCCCAACTCTAAGCCTTTTAGGAATAGGCGCTCTTAACTCTGCATGGCTAATTAGCCATTCATAGAAACTAGGTTGACAGCTGTCTAGTCTCCTTTTTTGAATGAACATCGTCTTGGCCGAGACAGACACTTATTTTATCCAATAAACTCATCACTTAAAAAAAGAAACGTCCACTAACTTCTTGCTTCATTACTTCCGTATTAAATGTCATTCTGATTATGCATATTGATCAGATACAAATCTTGAAATTACATTTTACTCTTATAATAAACTTTAAACTTTCATGCATCTTTTTCCCATAACCCCTTATTTATTGAATTTGTTGCCTAGGACTTCACCAAAACTGCGCACAGGTCGAAACTTCTTTTTCCATACTTCGCTTGGCAATTAATCAAAACAGCGCATATGCATTAAATCTTTGCCAGGAAAACGTATAGTCAGAACCTTTAAGTTTTTGTTATGTGCGTCTTTTACTTAATTTTAGATATAATATACTGTATAACTATATAACTTGTTAACGGGTCTCTCAGTGGAAGCCAGCGGCGAGGCGTATGCTGATTGCCAAAGCCTGCTTGCAGTGCCATAATGCAGAATATCTTTTGAAGATTAATATGAGAGAGAAAAACGGTAGACTCCGTTGGTGCATTTCAACAAACCTTTATTGATATATATGTAACGGTTGTGACAACGTCACCTCAAACGTCGATGCCCCGAGTGGGAGTCGAACCCCGGTCTCCCACACCGCGGGCAGCAACACAGACCGCTATACCAAGAGGTGAAGTCACTTCTAAGTAACGTGTCTATGTGTCTTTTGAGGATGTGAGAGTGAGTTTAACCCATAGCACCGCTACTCACCCCAGCCCTTCTTGACTGCGCTTCACGATACCATCCGTTACATATACACCAAGACAAAGACTTGGGCCAAAACGTGGAACCTCTCTCTCTTGTCGAGTTTTGTCTGACTCCATATGAGACCTTGTCTTCTTCTTATACCTTGAAACAATCTTCTTGAAAAAACACTGCAAAGATATTTGACACTCAATCTCTTTGTTCTTTCCTAGGAAAATGCCTGGCTCCAAGAGGAGGGATTTATGGTGCATACAAATCAGTACATAACATACCTAGCCTTAAGTTGAACCCTAAAAGGTTAAAGTATAGTTCATAGAAAGTCACCACTTCCTCAACAGATGCCAAACTAAAATGACTAGCAATGCCTTTAAGCACAGGCCCTTTGGTTTATAAAAAATACACTACAGCAGCACACAGAACATGTTCCCATATATTAAAAACCAACACAAATAGAATACAAGATAATACGAGCACACAAATACTAAAAGCATTTAGAAAATGAGCACTCCGTGGCAAGAAAGCATGGAATATGTACTTGATCAATCCAATTAAATCATTGGAATGATCAATTCCAATGAGGTACTCTAGCTTCAAATCCTTTTGAGAATGGAGCAGCATAGCTGTCGGTTGCACACATGTGGGAACATGATATGAAATTAGCTGTGAGGGATTAGCTGTTTGTTACACATCGTAAAGCAGCATGATCTAGCGTTAATTGTGTGGTAACCAGCTAGTGTTTCAGTTTCTCGGTTGCATTTTGAGAAATCATAACATGATTTGCAGACTTCTGGTTTGGCAGTCAGAGTTAGTTTATTGTATATTGACATATTTATAGTTAGTTATTACTGAGCTAATTTAGCTTGGGTCTACAAAAACTCTTTACATGCCAAATACAATGAGGGAACAGGAGTTTTGTGTCGGCAGCAATTGCACACATTTACATCGTCAGCATCACACAAATGACAAAGCACCACACACAGTAGATGGTCAACTATATAGCCTACTGTACATATAACTCTCAATACAGAGCATAGCACGGCCTAGTTTACATCAGTGCAGAAACTTAGAGATGCATTCGTTTCCAAATAGAAATTTGAGATAATTAGGACTTGAGCTGATCACGACATAGATAATAAGTTTACAGTATAGAATGACAGTATATTTTTGTCTGGCCTGCAGGGAGATTCGGCGGCCGGCCAAATATGAGTCTATATTAGTTTCTGAGTGACTGGCTGGGTGACTCCTCGTTGTTGAAACACACCTTTGTGAGTGTTGTAGTCTCCCGACTCCTCGTTGTTGAAACACACCTGTGTGAGTGTTGTAGCCTCCTGACTCCTCGTTGTTGAAACACACCTGTGTGAGTGTTGTAGTCTCCCGACTCCTCGTTGTTGAAACACACCTGTGTGAGTGTTGTAGCCTCCCGACTCCTCGTTGTTGAAACACACCTGTGTGAGTGTTGTAGCCTCCTGACTCCTCGTTGTTGAAACACACCTGTATGAGTGTTGTAGCCTCCTGACTCCTCGTTGTTGAAACACACCTGTGTGAGTGTTGTAGCCTCCCGACTCCTCGTTGTTGAAACACACCTGTGTGAGTGTTGTAGCCTCCCGACTCCTCGTTGTTGAAACACACCTGTGTGAGTGTTGTAGCCTCCTGACTCCTCGTTGTTGAAACACACCTGTGTGAGTGTTGTAGCCTCCTGACTCCTAATGGTTTAAACACACCTGTGCGAGTGTTGTAGCCTCCCGACTCCTCGTTGTTGAAACACACCTGTGTGAGTGTTGTAGCCTCCTGACTCCTCGTTGTTGAAACACACCTGTGTGAGTGTTGTAGTCTCCTGACTCCTCATTGTTGAAACACACCTGTGTGAGTGTTGTAGTCTCCCGACTCCTCGTTGTTGAAACACACCTGTGTGAGTGTTGTAGCCTCCCGACTCCTCGTTGTTGAAACACACCTGTGTGAGTGTTGTAGCCTCCTGACTCCTCGTTGTTGAAACACACCTGTGTGAGTGTTGTAGCCTCCTGACTCCTCATTGTTGAAACACACCTGTGTGAGTGTTGTAGTCTCCTGACTCCTCGTTGTTGAAACACACCTGTGTGAGTGTTGTAGCCTCCTGACTCCTCGTTGTTGAAACACACCTGTGTGAGTGTTGTAGCCTCCTGACTCGTCGTTGTTGAAACACACCTGTGTGAGTGTTGTAGCCTCCTGACTCCTCGTTGTTGAAACACACCTGTGTGAGTGTTGTAGTCTCCTGACTCCTCGTTGTTGAAACACACCTGTGTGAGTGTTGTAGCCTCCTTACTCCTCGTTGTTGAAACACACCTGTGTGAGTGTTGTAGCCTCCTGACTCCTCGTTGTTGAAACACACCTGTGTGAGTGTTGTAGCCTCCTGACTCCTTGTTGTTGAAACACACCTGTGTGAGTGTTGTAGCCTCCTGACTCCTCGTTGTTGAAACACACCTGTGTGAGTGTTGTAGTCTCCTGACTCCTCATGGTTGAAACACACCTGTATGAGTGTTGTAGCCTCCTGACTCCTCGTTGTTGAAACACACCTGTGTGAGTGTTGTAGCCTCCTGACTCCTCGTTGTTGAAACACACCTGTATGAGTGTTGTAGCCTCCCGACTCCTCGTTGTTGAAACACACCTGTGTGAGTGTTGTAGCCTCCTGATTCCTCGTTGTTGAAACACACCTGTGTGAGTGTTGTAGTAGTGCATGCATCAAGTTAGACATAGGCTATATGGTACACATGGTACACACATAGTAGTTTACATTAGTCATATTAACAGACATATATCTCCACTGGCATGTATCCGGGTCGCTTCCTCTTATTCTGGGATTGGACCGAGAACCTCAAGCAGGTAATTCGCTTCAAGGCGTATTACATCATCAGCATCTCCGGTGAGGTGACACCCCAAAGGTGACACCGGAAGTTCAAATTGAAAAGCAGTTCGAAAACTGAACATGTTGAATGCAAATAGGCAAAAGAAAAGAAAAGAAAAGAAAAGAAAAGAAAAGAAAAGAAAAGAAAAGAAAAGAAAAGAAAAGAAAAGAAAAGAAACGAAAGTGGAATAAAGTATAATCATGTTTGAATGTTTGAATTAAGACGGTTCCTCCTACGCAGAGCATAATAGAAGGCCCTGGAGATATTGTTAACACAAAGCACAACACTAGACTTCAGTAATAATTGCAATTATGTTGTTTTTGAGTTTCTTGTTTTTGAGGTGTTTCTTTTATGTTTTGTCACACGTCCTTTAAGTGTTTTATTCTTATCTTGCCCACACTGTGGATGGGGGGGGGGGGGGGGGGGGATATTGCCTTCGCCAAACTTTCTCTCACTATTTACTCCTCTTGGAATTGGTATGATGGAATTGCCCAGGGATCGGAGCGCTCGAGATGCGCCGCTTAATAACACCTGCACCCTAAAGAGGCCTGTCATCGTCACGGTATGAGACAAGCCCCCCACCCCCCACCCCCGCCCCCCATGCCTCCTTCCTCACTTGTCTTCATTTAGAACAGCTAGTCGACAGGGTTCAGGGCAGGACTGGAGGAAGTTTGTGTTACCAGGCCTGATTGTGGATGAGTGTTTGATGATGAGAAGATGTACTTGTAGGTGGGGTCTCAAGTGTGTGTGTGTGTGTGTGTGTGTGTGTGTGTGTGTGTGTGTGTGTGTGTGTGTGTGTGTGTGTGTGTGTGTGTGTGTGTGTGTGTGTGTGTGTGTGTGTGTGTGTGTGTGTGGTTGGGAATTGGGTGTGGTAGTTTGGTGTGGTAGTTGGGGGGGCTGTTTGTTTGTTTGCATGAAGGTGTAGTGCTTGAGGGTGTGTGTGTGTGTGTGCGTGTGCGTGTGCGTGTGTGTGTGTGTGCGTGCGTTGTCATGCACCTCCAAGCCTCCAGACTTCCCGTCTTCTTTAACCCTTGGTTTCTATTCCGGACCCTAACTACTCCCTCTCTCTCTCCTAAGTACAGGATGGAGTGCAGGTGTGTGAAGACCGGAGCAGCAGCTAATTGAACATCTACCGGCTGATTACTCTACCTATTTAGACCTGGCTCAGATGCCATGAGGCTGCCAGATCGTAGTTTCTTATTTACCAGTCCCTACCTGGCTCCACACCCTGCTGCCGAGTTCTGGATCTCCGTGTATAACCTTCGCCTGCCAGACTACTCTTCTCTATGTGAAACAGCGACCTCAAGGCAAAAGACCCTCACTTGGGATTGCACTTAGCTTAAATTATAATTTTTGTGTGGGTTGGAGTTGAGTGGGGAGAATTTCACACTATAATAAGTTATTACTGTATTGTCACAAAATACACCTGAGCAGGGTCTTATATTCACGCTCTAGATCGTACATGCTTTTTGAAGCCAGTTAACCCGGGGGCCTGTTTTATGCTGCTGGGCAGGCTGTTCCACAGAACTGCTGCTGAGTAAAAGAAGGTCTGCTGGCCGTAGGAAATGAGTTTAAGGTCGCTTTCACACAGGAGCTGTTTGGTCCGGACTATCGGACCAGAATTCGATAGTCCGCTTTTTTGGGTTTGTGTGAATGCGCGTCGAACTCGGTCCGCGGACCAAACACGCGAACTCTGGTCCGACCAAAAACATAGGTCTCTGTTCGCTTCATCGGACCAAACGCGGACCAAACGTAGGAAGTCACCTGATAAACTATGCATCTTGGGTATATTATTATTATTACCGCGGCGCTGCATTCACTGCAAAACAAGCACACTGCATCTATCTATCTATCTATATATCTATCTACTGTGCATCTTGGGGTAGAAGGAAGAAAAAAAACACAGCTGCTTATTATTATTATTACCGCGGCGCGGCATTCACTGCAAAACAAGCACACTGCATCTATCTATCTATCTATCTATCTATCTAACTGTGCATCTTGGGGTAGAAGGAAGAAAAAAACACAGCTGATTATTATTATTATTATTATTATTATTATTACCGCGGCGCGCAGCATTTACTGCAAAACAAGCACACTGTGTAAACATGTCTCGTGGACAGACTTGGGCGAAGTGAAAGCCCTAATCGACATATGGGCAGAAGACCAAATAAAACAGCTGCTTGGGGTACAACGAGGTGTACAAGTTGTTTAGCGAGAGGATGGCGGTAATGGGAATTATTATCGAACGATGGATCAATGCCACGCCTCTGCTACTGCTACTATCACGCTTCACACAGTTTGTGTTGACGCGCATTTCACTTCCTGAAGGGGAGGGATTTCCACTCTCCATTGTGTCCAATAGACGAGCGTCCTTTTCGACCGCGTGACATTGTTCAGGACGTTTTGGTGCGCCTGACAAATTGCAGTGCGAATGCAGACGAACCAAATGATGAATGCAACAATGTTGCAACTTCACCACCAGAACCGCACAGAGTCCACCATAACTATATGTGAAAGCACCCTAAATCTAAATGGAACTATGTTTGTGTCTCTACCTCTGGTTTCATGGCTATGGTTGTTTTTTACATACTGAAAATAATTCTGAAGGTAGCTTGGCACCTCCCCTTTATAAATTCTATATACTTTGGAGTGATTTTGGAGTGATTAAAAAAACATCCCCTTCTATCACTGGCTTGGCGGTAGATTAACAACTGAGCCCGCTGCTATACCTTCAAAGGACAGTGGTGTTAAAGCTGATTCACTGGCTAATCAGGTTGAAAGTGAGGCAAGGTGAATCAAGATCAGGACTGAGGAGTTGTAATTCCAACTTTAACATCATGGTGATCAATAAGGCTAATTATTGAAATATAGAAAATATATATATATTTTTCACTTAGATATAAATTATGTTAGAAATATGCCTACCAGTAGACAGTTTAATAAAATGTGATTTTATTTGAATGAGTTGAATAACTAATTTCATGTACATTTCATGTAATAGGTACATATGTACCTACCTTGTTTTATTCAATGTGTTAGTATTACTGGTAGCCTACATTCTAGTCAGATAGTTAGACTATACTTGGATTTTCTTAAAAAAAAAAAGATTGAAAAGGGCTGGGGGTAGGTTGGGGGGGTTGTCTTACAATCAAGGTTGTTTTAAATTCGGGGTCAATGTGGGATATAGTGTGTGTGTGTGTGTGTGTGTGTGTGTGTGTGTGTGTGTGTGTGTGTGTGTGTGTGTGTGTGTGTGTGTGTGTGTGTGTGTGTGTGTGTGTGTGTGTGTGTGTGTGTGTGTGTGTGTGTGTGTGTGTGCGTGCGTGTGTGTGTCCCAATGAACTGACAAGTTTGTCTCCATTCACGTCTGTGTGTGTCTATCTGTGTGTGCATGATGTGACCCACGCTTGGGTAATTAGATTGCATGGAGAAAGGGCATACCTGCTATGATTTTCAATTAGGCCCCACTGTGGCTCAAGGCTGCGGCTCACCCACCATTGTGAACGAGCGATGACCTGGACTCCTCATAATCAAGATTTAGAAATTCCAAATATCTCGTGTCTTTCATTCTCGTGGTATTTGTTGTTCATAGACTTTCGTTGCAATCCATTGCCCTTCTCCCTCCCCCCTGGTTTCCTGTCACTCACTGTCCTATCCAATAAAGCAGAAAATATATCTCTTTTATCAAACCTGTTTTGCAGACAATACTGCTGCATACAAAGCAATTATATTAACCAAATGCCTATACAAAATGTTACATACTGTAACTCCTGGCACAATATAATAATATGAGAAGAACATAAATAAATACTAATGTAAGAAAACTTTATTATCCCCCAGGAGGGCACTGGAGTTGTTGTCAGAAACACTACATACTGTACATGGTGAAACAAGGGTCCTCACAGAGATGTCAACACCCACACATGAGCGGCACTTTGGAATCTGTGTGAGCCCTCACCACTCACTCATTTAACCACTGGAACGTCTCCGTTCATAAACCATTACGGCGCACCTGATTTGCTACATCCAATTCTATTTCTACAGCTGCGATGGGTCTCACTAGCACAGCCATGGAGAAAATGCCACTAATTCCCGCCAGGAACGGGTCAGATGACCCGACAGATGAGAAATATGAGAAAAATAAACAGTGTAAACTATATAATTACCTCTGAATATAAAAATATGAGGTTTACCACAATGAAATGTAGGTTTGAGTGACATAAAAAAAAGTTTAATAAAAAAATATATATATTATAATTTTTTATAATTTTTTTGGATGGAAGAGACACACACTGACGGACAAAGAGCCACATGCGGCTCGCAAGCCATGGGTTGGCCACCCCTGCACTAGACGCTCGCAAAGTGCTGTGACTTTCGTCTGTTCCAACGGCCCATATGTGGAATAACGTTCTAATTACATTTTCCTGAAGTCATTTAGAAATTTCAGAAACCGTGCCAGATCAAACGTGTACTTTTAGGAAAAGTTGTTGAGTGACAGAGCTGGAGCTCAACCGAGTGACGAGGATACATTTATTGAAAATGCCTAGGGGTCATTTGACCCCTTGTCGGCTGTGCTAGTGTTAAATCGTCAAAATTATAACTTTTTTCATGTATAGGTATATCAACTACAATACAAGGTTCACTTGCACATTTCCATGTTGTAAACACGTGCCAGAGAGCTGATTACCAGAGTCTCCAGAGCACCCTGTGTAGTATTCCCCCTGTGCGTCCAAAAGGTGCAACTCTTTCTGCATTGATTTCATTGAATGATGGTAGAAATGAAATAAAATAAAATATTTGTATTTGACCGATTAGAGAAATATTCGAGAATTCAGGTCCTTGGTCTTCTGTCAACCTGTCTGCGATGCTTTATCAGACAGACACACGGACAGGAGAGATTGCAATGCCCCCTTTCCAGTGCGTTGTGCGCAGGGGCGGACCTTCCTACAGGCGATATAGGCGGTCGCCTAGAGCGCCACCCAGAGGGGGACGCCAATTTTTTTTTTTTTTTAGTTTCTTTTTATTTCTGTGCAGTTTTTGCGCCCCCCTCTATATCTGCAACCATTATTTTTACAGCAGGCGCAGTGGTGAATCTCGCCTAGGGCGCCAAATGGGCTAGGTCCGCCCCACTTGTGCGCGTGGGTGGACAAATGTTGTGCAGAACTGCAACAACTGCCTGCTGCTCACTAGCACCATCTTGAGTGTGTGTGCCTTGTCGGTTTACATGATCTACATTTGACACGGTCTTACTTATTAAAAAAGGTAGACATGGAAATGTGTGGACCTGCTCAGCTCATAATGATTCTCATGGACATGAAGACAGCTCCTTTCTCAACTGCTAACGGTCAAACTACAGAATCTGGACGAAACCGCCTGGCGCTATTTCTTTTGAATACATGATGAGCATTCTGTAAGCATGGTGAAAACACGACTAAATGGATTAAGTGCTAAATGGATTTTTTTTTATCTAGCAAGAGTGCTGCAGCTGACCATCAGTGGAAGGTATAACAGAAATGATTAATTATGAGCACGTATGAAACATGAATTGATGACACACTAATATGAACATTCAAATTCATTCACACACACACACACACACACACACACACACACACACACACACACACACACACACACACACACACACACACACACACACACACACACACACACACACACACACACACACACACACACACACACACACACACACACACACACACACACACACACACACACACACACACACACACACACACACACACACACACACACACACACACACACACACACACACACACACACACACACACACACACACACGACTGGTTGCTGCTACGGTAGTTGGAGAATAACCTAAACGGACGTGAAAGCGATCATGCTTTTTACACGTGTTGATAATCGGGTGGTGCTGAAAACACCTACTCATCCACGTAATGAGGACGGGGGGGACGGGGGGGGGCGGTGCAGGCATCGAGGAGAGGAGACGGGTGGGGGGGGGGGGGGGGGTGCAGGCATCGAGGAGAGAAGACGGGTGGGTGGGGGGGGGGGGGGGGGGGGGGGGGCGGTGCAGGCATCGAGGAGAGGAGACGGGTGGGGGGGGGGGGTGCAGGCATCGAGGAGAGAAGACGGGTGGGGGGGGGGTGGGGGGGTGCAGGCATCGAGGAGAGAAGACGGGTGGGGGGGCGGGGTGCAGGCATCGAGGATAGAAGACGGGTGGGGGGGGGGGGGGTGGGGGGGTGCAGGCATCGAGGAGAGAAGACGGGTGGGGGGGCGGGGTGCAGGCATCGAGGAGAGAAGACGGGTGGGGGGGGGGTGGGGGGTGCAGGCATCGAGGAGAGAAGACGGGTGGGGGGGCGGGGTGCAGGCATCGAGGAGAGAAGACGGGTGGGGGGGCGGGGTGCAGGCATCGAGGAGAGAAGACGGGGGGGGGGGGGGGGCGTTGCAGGCATCGAGGAGAGAAGACGGGTGGGGGGGGGGGGGTGGGGGGTGCAGGCATCGAGGAGAGAAGACGGGTGGTGGGGCGGCGGTGCAGGCATCGAGGAGAGAAGACGGGTGGTGGGGCGGCGGTGCAGGCATCGAGGAGAGAAGACGGGTGGTTGGGCGGCGGTGCAGGCATCGAGGAGAGAAGACGGGTGGGGGTGGGGGGGGGTGCAGGCATCGAGGAGAGAAGACGGGTGGTGGGGGGGCGGTGCAGGCATCGAGGAGAGAAGACGGGTGGGGGGGGGGGGTGCAGGCATCGAGGAGAGAAGACGGGTGGGGGTGGGGGGGGGGGTGCAGGCATCGAGGAGAGAAGACGGGTGGGGGGGGGGGGGGGGTAGCAGGCATCGAGGAGAGAAGACGGGTGGGGGGGGGGGGGGGAGCGGTGCAGGCAGGCGGGTGTGTTTCCACCAGGCGCTGCCTGTGACTTATTGATTTGATCGAGCGTGCCGATGGCTTGATTGACTGATTGTTATCCTCATTCGCCTCACTTGCTCACTTTAGCCCCGGCTCCACGTCAGGGAGGCTCCCGTCGGATCGGAATGGATCTCGGACGACACGAGTTTGTGCAGATCAGTGCCAACCTTTTCCTCATTCAAGTGTAGTAGCTATACTGCTGTTTGTTTGGACTCTCGCTCTCCAAATAGAAAGAAATCGGTAGCTCCCACCACATATAATAAGTTTGAATGAAGAATGAATCCCTTTGCTGCCCCTGGGGGAATTTGCTTTGCACAATGAGCATCACAGAACATAAAAAAAACCATCAATGCCATACAGTACATACATGACAGCACATAATAGAACATAACACATAAATATGCATAATAAAAAAAAGAAAATGTATTCTCTAGTTGACTGAGCTCGTGATACAGTATTCAGATTCACATGCATTTATTGGCCATTAGATTTGCATACAATGGAAATTCTGTCTTTGGCACTGGCATATGATATGTATGCACACTATAGACAACAAACAACAATGCACAATAATTATACATTAATATAAGATAAGGACTAACACTAGACAACAGCTACATTTAAAAAAAGAAATGCAACATTACTTAATACGGACTGTATTGATCTATTTATGACGTGAAATAAATCTTGTACCGGTACTGGGCTTATCAGGCTTAAGAGGTTAAGAATGAACTAGAAGAGTATGCTCCATAGAGAGCAAATCACCGCCAGGCGGTATGCCTGCCATTAGAAATACCTGCTCTCGATCAGAAATGAAAGCCGAGGTCACAGTGAGACATAAAAATACTAGAATACGAAGGACAACTTTCTCAGATCTGTTTGCCCTGCATACTCTTTTGCCATATATTGGTAATCGTGTTGAATGGGAACGTGCAACAAACGCAGTCCAGATGATTGGTGTGGACACTACCAATGTGAATTTACTCTGAAATACCTCATGAAACATTACACTGTGAAACATGACAACGGAGCGCAGCGGGAGAGAGGATTAAAAGAGGAAACAATGAAATGAGGAAAATTGTGTTCTTTGCCTGCTTACATTTGAAAGCCATTGCAGGAGTGGAAATCATGTTCTCTGTTTGAATTGACAACCTGTTGAGTTCAACAGAGTCTGGTGGGCTGCTAACGTTTAGTCATCAGTCACACTAGCCCTGAGAGTGATACCACTGACCTTTAACCTCTTAAGCCCGACGGGTCCGGTACCGGACCCAAGCCATAAATCCATCTCTCCAGACTGTATGGATTGATGTTGCGTTTTTTTCTTCTTCAAATGTAGCCAAGAGAAACTTAGACTAATCCTGTCAAAACAGTAGTCATATTGTATATTTTCAACAATACTTTTGTTTACCAATAGGTTAAACTGAGTTTCAATTTGTTAAACTAACCACGAGTGGTCAGTACGATCCAGCACTGAGAGATGGGTTGTCGGGCTCTTTATGCAGCAGGTGTCTCTGCCTCAGGACACGCCCAGCTGCTCCGCATTGCCCTTGATTAGACTCCACAGGTAGTGACGAGGTGGGAGCCACAACAAATATTTTAAAGGGGCTATAGATAACATTCAGCCACTAGATGTCACACTAGAGCACCAGCATGTAATTTATCGCATCCCATATCAGGTGCATTCTATGTGGAGAAATATGGTGGGGAAACATGCACACAAAATGTAAACAACAACATGTTTTAAATGATTAGTTTACATACTATTTGTATGCACCTTTAAGCAGTGACCTCTGGCCCCATGAGTTTTTATTTCTCTCTCTTTCTATCTCCCAACCCCCCTCGCCTCTTGCTTTGATTAGCTATTAGGCATAAGCTCTAATATGATGTAGTACCTCCGCTTCTATATGCACATTATGAGCTATACCAGTAAGTCAACCACTGAGAGATTATTTAAATATTTCTGTCCATATCTTTCGATAAGTAGTTGAAAAGCCACATTAGAAGCCTGCCCCTGGCTCGAGTCGTGATGGGGTAGTCAAAGTACAGGGCTATATTGTTATGATTAATAATTAGTCTGCAAGGTTAATGAAAACACGAGACACATTCCTGATAAGAGGCTAAGTGGAATAGGAGGACTGGCAGCAAACTAAGTGACTACATCATACTATATCATATAGTATACTATATTATACTACACTATATTATATTGGTATACACTATACAGTATTATACAATATTATTTTATATGTATACTGTTAATTGAATATATTATTATTCTATGTTAAGCTGCTATTATTACTAAACTCCTACTAGCCTATACTGTAATGTAATACCATCATCAATAATACACTCATACTTACGCACAGACGCAATTTTGTGTAGCACGCGTTCGCATCCATCTTTGTTTGTACACGTTATGTCCTTTGCTCTCTTGTTATACCTCCTCCTGGGGTTTATATTTCATATCGCTTCTCTCTCATGTTTGCATCATCTCCCCCTGACCTATGCCCCCCGTGAAGGTAATGACACCCTCAGAAGGGTGATTCAAAGAAGGACCCCCCCCCCCCCCACCCCAACCAAGAGGAGGTCAGGTGTGTGGGACAAGTTGGAAGCTGAAGATGTTTTTCTGTTTTTCCTTTTCCTGTTGTACCTTTTTTTCTTTACTACACACTTTTTCCAAAATGTTCTACAGTTGAGCTTAAGAGAAATACAGTATGCCTGGAAGTGGAAAAAGAGGGAAAATCTGATCTGAATAAAGCCTAGCTTTGATGCTCTTCCACTCGACCGGGAACAAAAAACACAGTTTGAAAGAGAATATGAAAAGCCACCTTATCCGTTCCAGTAAGTAGGGTAGGCTGTGTGTCGTCAGACCTGTAGGCTAGGAGGAGGAGGGGGAGGAGAGGCTGACTCTGCAGTAATGTCTTGGCCATGGTTAGCCCTGTGGGGCGGTCCCGGCGATGGAGAGTGAAGGCTATTCTACTGCAGCCTGCATTTGACTGATGACCCCTTTCCCCTTTCTGCTGACTCTCGAAAGGGGGCGGGATTGGGGGAAGCCACACATAAAGCGGGGAGCACACAAACACACACTCGACCGTATGCACACCCACACTAATACGTATTCACAAAGGGATCTAACGCAAACATTGTGGACTAGGTAATAACATACACATCGGTGTAGAAATAGCGTTTTATTT
>NC_140176.1:23412809-23427809 GCF_963971535.1 Notolepis coatsorum | reverse complement strand
CTGTGGCTACAGAACATATCAGAGAGAGTGATGGAGTGGCTCTTTGATAAACATGTCAAGCGGATGGGTAAATTATTTAATGATGACAAGCTAAGATACTCTGTACCGGAACACCTTATATATACAACATTATCAGAATGGGTGATGTTTATAATTGTTTTTTTTCACATATGCTCTGTCTCACATGAATGATTTGTCAGTTCAGCTATAGGTTTAATAATCATGGTTGAGAGATGGTCAAGTGTGCGACCATTTTAACTGAGGGGTTGTGATGTATTGTAATGTATTTTAATGTATTTATTTGTATGTATTTTAGTGTATTGTAACCTATACTGATTCCTACTGTGTTTTAATTATTGTACTATGTCTTAATTATTGTAGTGCTCATGTCACCTGCCCCAGAGACTACAGTTGAAAATTAGCCAACCTGGCTAAACTGGCATATTTACAGTCAAATGTTCCTTAATATACACCACTGTCTCTGTATTTTAAACCAATAAATACAAATACAAATTTAGTCAACGTGACACCTTTAATTATGAAATTATTTTGTAATTTTATAATTAAAGTTGAGGCCTCTGGCAGCAGTATGACACACCGCGCCGTGACTCCACTCTCAGCTAAGAAACCTGTGTAAGCAGTTCAGAGAGGTGCTGAACCATGACACCTCCCACATGGCCATCTACTCTGCTTTGCTGTTGGTTTTAAT
The DNA here is from genome assembly GCF_963971535.1 of Notolepis coatsorum. Lineage (NCBI taxonomy): Eukaryota > Metazoa > Chordata > Actinopteri > Aulopiformes > Paralepididae > Notolepis > Notolepis coatsorum. Next base: position 23,427,100 of record NC_140176.1, on the reverse strand, counting down.
TGGTTTCATCTGTATTGGAAGCGAAAGACACGTTTACTGATACTATATGAAAGGTTTTATTCCAAAGCACATTATCCATTTTTATAAAAAGAAAATACGAAAAAAGAAAGAAATCTGATCAAATGCAGCCAAAGGCATTCACTGAAATTAATTAATTTGTTTGTAATTAAAGGTCATACTGTGAGATAGCTTCAATGATATGTTATAATGAGTTTCACTTCTGCTGCCAGCCTTGTACTTTGTAAGACAAAGTGGTCTTCATCAGTACTCTCCAGAGAGCAGACCAATAATAGCTGGGCGCTAGTTTAGTGTAAAATGGTAGGCGGTGTTGAGTCTGATGTCTGCTCATATCTCCTGGTATCACCTGACATATCCTGACATCACCTGACATCACCTGCTATCACCTGACATATCCTGACATCACCTGACATCACCTGCTATCACCTGACATATCCTGACATCACCTGACATCACCTAGTATCACCTGACCAGTGATGCCACAGATTACTTGTAAAAATAATCTGATTACTGATGACTGATTACTCCTTTAAAAAGTAATCTAGTTACTTTACTGATTACTTGATTATCAAAGTAACTTAGTTACTTTGAAAGTAACTAGGTTACGAAGTCGTCGTCGTCCCCCCTGCTGCTGCCACAACATAAGAATGACAACATTTTTTTTTTTTTTTTTTTTTTAATGCTTTATTGAAAGGGCATAATGTCATAAATCATGATTGGCTGCTCAGACAGGTCATCATGAGACGTCATCAGCCATCAGGCCATATAAGGTCACAGCTGTCCACTGCTCAGGCACTCTAGGACAGTGGTTCCCAAACTAAATAAAATAGAAAATGTATATAATATGATTAAAAAAAAAGAATTGTAAAACCGTTGTGTAATATAAAACATGGTATTATAGTTTGTTATTCTCATGTGTGTGTGGCTGTGTGCGTGCACGAGCACACGTCCCATCTCTGGTCTAGCTGACTGTACCCCTGGCTCTCTTATCATCAGCATTATGAGATAGTAACTAAATAGTAACGCACAGCCACTTGGAAAAGTAACTGTAATCAGATTACTGGCTTGTAAAAAGTAACAAGTTAGATGACTATTTACTGAAAAAAGTAATCAGATTAGAGTAACTAGTTACTGGCATCACTGCACCTGACATCACCTGGTATCACCTGGTATCACCTGGTATCACCTGACATCACTTGGCACACGCAGCCGGTCCACTTCAGTCATCTTCACATCAGTCATACGTCAGTCGTACTCGGGTCCCTCTTGATTTTGTACGAGCACGCATTGGTGTGGAATTGTTTTGTGAGACTTTGGACAATAACAAGGTTGGTTTGTAAATTAGAATTAATTTGCACAATTCTATGAATACTGGAGGCAAAACAACCGGAAAAAAACAAGCAAGAAAAGTAATCCGATTCAATCTCCGAGTTAAACGGCCACGTTAAAGTGACCATAACCTGTGACGCATTATTACAATTTGAAAGCTGCATTCCCATCCCTGATCACAGCAGTGTTTATATCACCCCCCCCCCCCCTGCCCCCCACCCCAACGCTACCGTCCACCATTGACTATAATAGGAAGCTGATCCCTCCCCCCTAGCCAGTCTAAATAGCTTGTAATAAATCTCCAATTGCCCCTAGTACTGTACTTAAAAATGTCCCCATTGATAAATGTAGGCCTTCGTCCACGCCAAAATGCATTCCGGGGGGAAGATAAATAGTCTTAAGTGGGAAAAGGGAGCAGGAAAAAGAGGGAGGGAGGGAATGGAAAGAGAGAGACAGAGAGAGAGAGAGAGAGAGAGAGAGAGAGAGAGAGAGAGAGAGAGAGAGAGAGAGAGAGAGAGAGAGAGAGAGAGAGAGAGAGAGAGAGAGAGAGAGAAGAGAGAGAGAGAGGGATGAATGAATGAATGGATGGAGGGGAAGAAAATACCTGTTTTGTAACATAGATGAGTTTGACAGAGTGTCTCTCTTGGCCCTGCACTGGCTAACAGTGAATGAAATGCATCAGGGATATTACATTAACCCGGCCAAGACGAGGGAGGGAGGGAGACGCTAGGAGAGAAGGAGAGAGAGAGAAAGAAGGAAGACACAAAGAGAAATTCATTCCACCGTCATTTGTCTTGTCGACCACCTCGCATTGTACTCCGCTCTCGCGTTCCATCAGGCTCACTCTCACCTTCCTCTCTCTCCGTCCGCCTTCGCACCTCTCTCTCTCTTCTGCTTCTACTCGTCATACACTATCTCCCTGTCTCCTTGCCACCTCCTCATACCTCCCCCTCTCTCTCCCACTCAAACACCTTTCTGTCTTTCTCTTCTATACTTTTCATTATCGTTCAGCCCCTGCCTCTCTCTCTTTCCCCCCTCTCCTCTCCTCTCCTCTCCTCTCCTCTCTCTCCTCTCCTCTCCTCTCCTCTCCTCTCCTCTCCTCTCCTCTCCTCTCCTCTCCTCTCCTCGTCTTAACTCCATGGATGATTTCCCAACAGAATATCAGGATAGGAATGGAATAATTCCTTCCTTTGAATCCTCTTCCTGAAAAAAGTCCTGCATAGTCGCACATTTTCGTTCTGTTACGAGCTCGAGACAATCAAGGGGTATGAATGAAGTTCAGTGAACTCCGGCCCTAACATTGAGTAAACAAAACAAAAGGGTCTGGTTTTCAATGTACAAATAGATAACCGTAGCTTCTATTTCATCCTTCCTGACCGGCGGTCCTTCAAGCACTGAATCCTCTGTCTTGCGTATAGATCGGCTATGTCTTCCGGTGTCATCAGTGGCTCGGTTCCAACAGAATCTTCTCGCATACTCATGAGGATTCGGAGTGACTGAGCGCTCTGTCATTAGCTTACCAGAGTCTGCCAACAAGGTCGCCGGCATGGACGAGCACTGCCTGGGTCCCGGCCTGGACGAGCACTGCCTGGGTCCCGGCCTGGACGAGCACTGCCTGGGTCCCTGGATGAGCACTGCCTGGGCCCCGTACGATGGTAAGGTCAGGGCTTTTTTAGAGTTTGGCTGGACCGGTGACAAACAAAACACCGGTTTTCTAATCAAACAAAAGTTAATCGGTGTAGTCACCATGTCACCATGGGATGCTCCTCGTCTCTTCAGCGATCACGTTCACTCCCTTCACACTATATTCACAGTTTAGACAAAAGGTGACTCAAAGGAAGGAAAAGGAAAGTAGAGAAACCACTCCTGTTCCTCACATTCCTGACCGCTCTCTTCACCGATCTAACCAAACCCCCCAATCAAATAAACCAGACTAAAGACACAATTATTAAATCACCCCCATTCAAATCTTAAAATTGTAATTTTTTTTTTTTTTTTTTTTTTTAAACATTTCCAAGTACCATACCTCTAAAAGCAAGCAGTCAAAATGAGGTGGAGCTGTGCATCAGAGAACGCACGGTAGGGATACACAGCTGGGCCTGTTTGAATGGACAGGGATTAGGTACCGTACGTCTCACTCTTGTCAATTTGGAATCTTTTGTTGTTGAGTCCACTGTCGTTGAGGGGGGGGGGGGGGGGTAAATGTGTTTGCATGCACAATAACACGTGCCAACAGCTAACGACTGCAGCACACGGTTGAGAAATAAATCTCCTTTTCATGTCATGATGTTTTACACCCAAAGTTTTACACCCAAAGTATATAAAACCGAGATTCATATTCAGCAGACACACACCCCCCACACACACCCACACAACCACCCACCCACTCACTCAATCAGTCTCACGCTGGCACGGACACACAAACACACACGCACATGCACACATACACACCGTGTCTGTTGTTTGTGCTGCGGCCTATGAGACCGAAGCAGATGTTGGCGTGTAAGTGTGTTAGTGGAGATCGGTAAGCCTGGCTATACAACAGGCATCTGGAGGGCTAATTAATTATGAAGAGGAAAACTGTGCAGGGTTTAAACCCACAGCGTGGCCACAGGTTTTTATTTTCTTTTTGCGTTGAGAGACCCACAATCGGTGGTGGAATCGCACGGCTGTACCTGGGTGGGTCCCTGTGGTGCATATAGCAGGTAATTCCTGTGGGTTTCTCATTCGGTCTCCCTTACTGAAAATGTCAGTGAGGAGCCCAGTGTAAATATGATACACCTTGCACTTGTCTTCATACCACACAGTTCAGTTTAAATTTTTCTATTTGATGACCATGGGGGTCCTTTGGGCCTACTGAGCCTACAAGTGTTTTTTGTTTATTGACGTTTGTTTCACATATAATAAATAAAATAGATCAACCACATATTAAGATTCCACTTAAATGTGTCTGTAAAAAACTGTATTAAAGTGTATGTTGCACCTCTGAGCATTTGTTGTCATATGTACAACATTATTGCCTGATAAATCATGAATTGCTCCTGCATTTGCCAGTTTATATTGTGTGCAATTTGGAGCAGTTGTTAAGCCTCCATAGTTAAGCTGTATTTTAATGCAACATAAATATGCAAGGAAGCCCCTTCACTCTCCACTAACTAGCATAGCCTGCCTCCAAGGCCTATGCGGTAGAAATTAGCTCAGGTTAATTTGATTGCTACCAGAAAAATACCTGGGAGAAAGGGGAAGGATGCAGAGAATAAGACTGGAGGGGAAAGCCAATGTTCCTCAGACAGTTTGCAACGTGTTCGCTCGCACAGCGCACATATACTGTATGTAGAGCCAATGTGGTGAAAGACCTGGACATGTGTTCCCAGCATGCTAGATATGTCGAGTGTACCGATAAAAGCCCTACACCTGGCTTTGGAGTGTGTCCTCGTGAAGTCACTTGTTGGTGTTACATCATGACCACCGCAATTGAGGTAATAATGGGTTGATGGAATGGCCCTACTATCTCTTGTTTTAAAATGTGTCCGCTACTGTCTCTGTACCACTGTTTTAAAATGTGTCCCCTACTGTCTCTGTTCCACTGTTTTAAAATGTGTTCCCTACTGTCTCTTGTTTTAAAATGTGTCCCCTACTGTCTCTGTACCACTGTTTAACCCCTTGCAGTCATTATTGGTCACCTGTAATGCTGATGAATCATCAGCATTACACATGACTTTGATCTTACTCTCACTGTTGCTCCTATGGTTCTGAATGCTAAATCATAAACATAGGAAGTCCACCTCCCTTTAGTCGTTGACAGTCTCTCCCGAGTGAGGAGAGCAGCCGGTATTGATCTCTCATTAATCATTGATCTATCTCGTGGTCCGACGCGGCCCTCCTCTGCTTCCTTTTTCTGCAATTAAGGCCTTCCCCTTTGTGGTCGGGGGGATGTAAAGTGATGGCCATTAGATGGCATTACCAGCGCTCGCTCACTGGGACCGACTGCCACGGTTACACCGTGGAGACACATGAAAGTAGCACTTACTGAGATGAACCCGGAGAGAGGGAGAGGTGGCACAGTACTCCACGCTTGGCTTCGTTTGTATTTGTGTGTGTGTGTGTCTGCGGGTGGGGGCTTTTGTGTGTGTGTGCGTGCTCACGTGAGCGACCATGTGGACGGTGTTAGAAGGACGGTGTGTGTGTGTGTGTGTGTGTGGAGGGTTATGTGTTTGTGGGTGGGTGGGGTTTGTGTCTGTTTGTCAGTGGATGGTGAACTTGTTTGACGAACAATGTGTGTGTGTGTGTGTCACCTCCTGTTCATTCCTCTATTCCTATCCCTCCGTGTTTCTTCACATCACACCGTGGAGAGTGATCTCTCAGCAGGGTGCTGCAGGGTGCGTGTTTCGGAGGCATGGGCTTAATCACGATGGGGGGAAAGTGCCGGTGTCGGCAGAGAGAAGTGTTTATTTGCAGATGAAATGACCACTTGGACGAGGGTGTCGGCGCTCCGATTGCTTTGGCCGTCGTTTTTTTTTTTACGGCATAATGGGCCGGAGGAGGGAGGAAAACTGCACGGTGGCAGTTTACGGAAAGGGTCGGCAATTAACAACCGAGCCATTTGGAGATGCAGTAAATTGAAGTGACCTGGTAAGATGTGTGTAGTACGCACACAAGGAGCGTGCCTATGTTCCCACAGACCTATGTTCCTACAGCCCTATGTTCTCAGAGCCCTATGTTCCTACAGCCCTATGTTCCCACAGCCCTATGTTCCCACAGACCTATGTTCCTACAGCCCTATGTTCCTACAGCCCTATGTTCCTACAGCCCTATGTTCCCTCAGCCCTATGTTCCCTCAGCCCTATGTTCCCAATCTCCTTTTTTCATAAATTTGTATCTGATTTTATCCCCCTTTCTCTTAATTTGGTAGCACACACACACACGCACGCACGCACGCACGCACACACACACACACACACACACACACACACACACACACACACACACCTACACACACACACACACACACACACACACACACACACACACACACACACACACACACACACACACACACACACACACACACACACACACACACACACACACACACACACACACACACACACACACACACACACAGTCGAGGAACCATCCATATAATTTCTTGGCGGTTAATCAACGAGCGTTGTCACACCTGATTCTCGTACCGTACCGGAGGTTACCGTTCTAACAAAACCAAAGACCTTGTTCATTGAGTTTCCTTAGGTGGGGTCATCCCCCCCCCCCCCCCCCCCCCCCCCGCTCCCCGGAAACAGGGATAATTTGTTCCGATGCCAAACGACAGTGTTTGGAGAGCGGTGGAGAGGGGGGGGGGGGGACAGAGACGTCGGCTCCCAAAGCATTTCAGCGCTTGACAGCTGAGCGTCTGCGACTGGAGGCCCCCTGGTATTTCTAATAATGTCCCCTCTTTTGTATTTACATTTTTCCCTGCTGCTGTTTTCTCTCTAATCCCCCCCACACCCCGCCTGTCTGTGTTTCAGCTCCCGACGCTTCAGACAGAGTGAGAGAGAGAGAGAGAGAGAGAGAGAGAGAGAGAGAGAGAGAGGGAGGGGGCGAGGGGGGGGGGGGGGGGGGGGAGGGCGCGCCGGGCTGTCATGTACGCGGCGCTCCTCGCAGCATGACGCCCCCTTATTCATTATGCACTGGTGACATCATTACAAAAGCAATCAGAGCACTGTGATAAACGCCAGGCTAATTAAAAAGACAGGCTGACGGAACTGGCAAACAAATGTGTATGTTGGGAGCTCTTGTGCAGCGCCGCACGCACACACACACACACATATACATTCTGCACACAGACACACACAGGCATTTCTGCACACAGACACACACAAGCACAAACACACACACACACACACACACACACAGATAAAAGGAAAATGTATTGGCAAACTGTTTGCATTTTCCTTTTCCGCTTATATGGTTAACTCTATGGACATATTGTCAATTCATACAAGCCGAGGAAAGATTATGTGTACAGCGGTGTGTGTAACGTGAAGACAGGCACCGCGGATTCACCGCGGATTCCGGATTCCGGATTGACTTTGTTTGATTGTTACTTTGCGACGAATCAATACCGAAACCACCAGACGGGCTATTCCGACGAGGCGGCCGGCGCGGAGAGCGAGGCGGTGACGTGCGTTTCCGGCGGATCGTGATGCTCCCCTGCTGGCTTCCTGCATTTTCATTAGCGGAGTGAGCGGAGGATATTAAAGCTTAGGTGGTTTCACGATCATAAGGCCTTGGAGTCTTTTGACCTTTTCGGCGCACGTCGCCCAATGTTGTCTTTCAGGGCTGCGGGGGGAATTAAAGGATCAGTCCGGATAGGTTGTCTTGTCTCATCTAATCAACCCAGTGCGGTGTGTGTAGAGAGGACTTTCAGAAGCACGAAGGGAGAGTCCACACACAATGTGAGGTGTGAGACTATATGGATACACCTCCCCCTCCCTCCCCCCTTTAGCTTTCTCCAAAGGGAAATGGGTTATATGACAGGAACCATAGCATTAAACAGGATAAGACAAGTATAGGTCGATTTTTTTTTAATAATGTGTGAAAATAAATTTATGTTAAAGCCTCTACATCTTTTCACCCTTACCACATTATCATCGTCTATCATTGCCTTTATTTATTCTTGAAATGAAGATGAGGTTATACCCTCATTTCAAGTTCAAACAGTTCAAAACACAAAAGATTTTTTTTTCCATATTTGCATAAATAGGACAAAACACAGGTGGAAAGAGAAATTAAAAACAGTTATACACGGAGGTAGTTTAGTTGTGGAATTTGTGATACCTTGAAGAACACACAAGTAGCCGCTAACCTTATATTACCCGGGGAGAAGACCATACAATCGGTAGCATAATTCTCACTATGAGACCATTTTCCCATAAACTCATGAAAAGTTTTGTCAGGAATGAGACGGGTGATTTTCTGTAACTTTCAGTCTTTATTTTGAGGAAGTTCAGTGTTTTTTCTTTTCCGATTCCCAGTCGGATGTTCAGGGCGCTGGTGGGGAATAGCCAGAAGGGAGTTCAGGAGCCTATCAGGGCACTAATCTAATCTGACAGATGCCAAGTGTTGGCACACCACACTGCGATCACATCATCAGATCTCTTATGATCAGATCTAAAAAGAGATCACACTGACGTGTCACATGTGTGTCTTCCTCCTCTGGTCCCTCTATGGAGTCGGTGCCCAGCTCCCGCTGTTCTGGACGGAGTGACGTTGATGCAGTGGACATCAGCGTGGAGATATGTGCTGCATCGGGTTCCCTGACCCTGTTCGACCCGGGGCTTTGCTCTCTCGCCAATACCTTCTCCCGGGGGTAAGGTTAGCGCTACTTGTCTCTTCTCGTAAGATTGTTTAAGACGTGACAGTGACGTGACAGTTTTATTGGACAGTGTATATACAGTGTAGTGGAGAGTATAACTGTAAATATGGCAGTGGTGTGTGTGTGTGAGAGAGAGAGAGAGAGAGAGACAGAGAGAGAGAGAGGAGAGAGAGAGAGAGAGAGAGAGAGAGAGAGAGAGAGAGAGAGAGAGAGAGAGAGAGAGAAAGAGAGAAAGACAGAGAGACAGGAGAGAGATTTTTTTGATTTTTTAAAGTACTTTATTTTGTACTGTATGAAACAAAAACTTTACATCAAGCCTTTAAAAAAGACTTTTCATCTTCAAGATTAAAAAAAAACAATACAAACAAATAAATAAATAGAGCTTCACATATTCATAATGTTGTTAAAAACCAATTCATCATCAAAGACATCACAAATCACATTTCCATAACACCATTCCTGAGCAAAACCTCCAAATTTCCCATAGCTTTATAAAACCTGAACTCCAGCCAGACTCTAGCCTTCACATTACAGCACCACACTAACACTGCATCCTGGTCGGTTTATCTTCCACTCTGTTTCTCCTGTTTACATAGACTGCAAGCTTAGCTTCCCCCACCAGAAAATTAAGCAGGTTGCCATTTTTTCCTATTGTCTTTTTTATATCCTGCTCCAAAAATATAACCAATAACAGAAAAGGTTTCACCAAAAAGCCTAAAAACGTCGGTGAGCAGCTCAAACAGCCCTAAAAGCCTGTTACACTCTAAAAACGCATGAAAAACAGTCTCAGTCAACCACAGAAAGGACATTTATTATCCACCTCTGGGTTGATGATGGAAACAAAAGCGTTCACTGCCACAGCACCATGCAGAAATCCTCCACTGAAGGTCAGCCGTTTGTTTTTTTAAAGGAGGTTTATATAAAACTCTCCACACAGGTTGAGTGTCATTACTTGCACACAGCCTACTCCTCCATACAGTGTCACTCTATTGTTTAGCCATTTCTTATTAATACTTTGACACAGTTTCTGTACCCACGATTTCCTATCCATTTTGTAAAAAGCTGAACCCTTTACAAAAAGTAGAGGACCAGACATTTCTCCCAGTACAGGGCTCAGGTAGATATTTGGAAACTCATCCTGTTTATCCGGTTTTTAAAGCTCCACTGCTGTATAATCTAAGCATTCCCAGCTCCTCAACAGTCAACCTCTGTCTCCAGAGATCCAGCACCCTGGTTGCGTAGCGCTGTGACCTCAGGCCCAATAACGAACACACAGCCTGAAGCATCCTTTAACTCTGGTCCCTGCTGTGTCTGCCAGCCGTCTCAGGCGTACCACTTCGGCAGCACACAGCAGTCCAGTCAGCCCAGGATTTGCACAGTTGCCTATATCCATCCTTGCACCGTGAACAAGAGGCTCCTCAAGTAACCAGTGCAACGATTTAATAGAAGTATCCTTGTGCACTTGAAAAGTGTCCACATTTAAAAACCCCCTGATAAAAAGGAGGAAGTGCATTTAACCTTAAAGTCGTCGGGTCTGTTAAAAACAAAGATACATCAAGTCCAAGACTATTTACTTGTCGAAGAATAAAAGAGGCAACTTCTCTCCAAACTAAATCTCTTGGTCCTAACAGATATCGCTGTATGAACTGTAGCCTCAAAGTCGCTGTCCTACTCGCTAAATGAACCAGGCCTTGACCCTCCCTCTTCTCTGGGCAAAAACAAAACACTCTGAGGAACCCAGTGCAGGCGATCCCAAAAGAAATCAACCATCTTTGCTGCAACCGCACCAACATGCCTGAAGGAGGCTCACACATGCCAGCTTATGCCACAAGGTAGAAGCCACAAGGTTATTTATTATCAGGACTCTGCCTCTATAGGAAATCTGAGGCAACAGCCATCTCCACTTAAACAGCCTTCCTTCTACTTTCTCCACCACATTCTCCCAATTTTTCTGTACAATCGTGTCATTCCAAGGTATAGCCCCAAATATTTAAAACCATCCGTTTCCAGATCATGTTTTGAGGTAACACAGGTAATCTACTATGCCAGTTTCCCACAGCTAACGCCCTCACTCTTCCTCCGAATTTATTTTGGCAGAAGACACAGCCCTAAAACTGTCAGCAATTCTTTCCAATATATTTACATCGTTTTGATTTTTTACAAAAACAACTACATCATCAGCATAAGCTGACAAAACAATGTTATCCTGGAACCCAGGTATAGCTAACCCCCTCATCTCATTTCTCAATGATTGTAACATGGGTCCAATGAAATTGCATATAACATGCCAGAAAGAGCGCAGCCCTTGCCTAATACCCCTCTGTACCTCAAAAGGAGCACATAGAGAACCATTGAATTTTAACACACTCTCAATGTTCTGATACAAAACTTTCACCATAGCAATGAGACCATATCGCTGAACCCAAAACTCTTCATAACACTCCAGAGATAATTGTGCTCAACGCGGTCAAATGCTTTCTCCTGATCTATTGAAATAAGAGCAGTATTCAATCCCAATGAATCAGAGACACCCAAAACATCACGAATTAAATATACATTATCTAATATTGACCTGCCAGGTACACAATACGTCTGTCACGATGTATGATCTGATCCATCACTTCTCTCAGACGGTTTGCTAAGTCTTTGACAAAATCTTATATTCACTGCATAATATTGACACAGGCCTCCAATTCCTTATGTCCTGCAAAGACCCCTTTTTTGGCAGTAAGGTTATCACTGCCCTGCGACACGAAAGCGGCAACGCACCCTCAGCCAGACTTTCATTGAATACCTCGAGAAGGTCGTCTTTCACAATGTCCCAAAAGGCTTTGTAAAACTCCACCGTCAACCGTCCAATACCAGGGGCTTTCCCGCCACCCATGCTCTGTAAGGCAGAATAGAGGCTCCGACGAGTCCAAAGGTCTTTCCAGCAGCACATTCGACTCCCGTGATACTGTGGGCAATCCTTCACAAAAAGACTGTAGAAGGACATCATTGTCAGTGTACTCACTGCTATACAAAGCAGAATAAAACTCGACGGCCCGTCTCCGGATCTGACTGGCATCAGTGATGTCCTGCCCTGTCTCTGACAGCAAGAGAGTGAATGAATTTATTCTGTCCATTCTTCTTTTCCAGACCGAAGAAGTAACTGGAAGGCACATCCATAGCATTGACATTCATAAATCTAGACCTTAACAAAGCTCCTTGAGCCTTCACACCTAGCAGGTCAGCTAAAGCCATTTTTTTTTTATTAAGGACTTCAAACTGTCCTTGATTTCCTGTGGACCCAAACATTTTCTCAAGGTCCACTATCTCAGTCTCCAAATCTCTCATGGAGGTAGTGATGTCTCTAGTCACATTGAGAGTGTGTTGTTGACAAAGCATTTTAATTTCTACTTTGCCACAGTCCCACCACTGCCTAAGAGAAGAGAACTCATTCTTCCTACTCCTAAACAGGACCCAAAAAAAAACTAAAAACATCCCAAAATCCTTTTCATGGAGCAAAGCTGAATTAAAATGCCAATACGCACTTCTAGGCACCAGATTCTTAATAAAGACATTGCACATTACCAATGAATGGTCTGTAAAAACCAACAGGCAATATTTTTCACATTTTAAAAACATTAAAATGATGTTTAAAACAATAAAAACGGTCAAGTCTAGCTAAGGAGGACAACATTATCCCTACAATGAGACCATGTATACTGGCGCTCATTCCCATGAAACCTCCTCCACACATCAACCAAGCCGTGGTGTGTGTACAAGCTTTCTAATGCACTTTGAGAAGCTGGATGGGGTTCATTATGATTCCTGTCTAAACTGTTATTCTCTGTGCAATTGAAATCTCCAGAAAAAAATAAGAAATCATCCGGACTAAAATCGGACAATTTAGTACACACTATATCTAAAAAAGCCTTTCTTTCAGGCCCTTTAGAAGGAGCATAAATATTCAATAAAACCACATTAAATGTTTCAAAATGTGCTTTCACTACAATGAACCTACCATCTACAACAGTTCTACAGTATAGGAAGCAGGAATAAAACGTTTTGAGAATAAAAAAACCAACTCCACTACTATTGTAGTATTATGACTCAACACTAAATCACCTTCCCATTCTTTCCTCCATTCTACCTCATTTACTTTATCACTGTGTGTCTCCTGCATAAAAAGAACATCAATGTGTTTTAACTGACCAGTTCAAACAGCGTTGCACGTTTTCTCACATCTCTTGCCCCATTCAAGTTCAAAGTTCCAACCTTAAATGTTCATGGAGAGAAGAGGAGTGACTAAAACGCACAATTACACTAAATTAAAAGTTGCCCCTTGTTTTCCTTTCATAAATTTGTTTTCTGACCTTTTGGCAGTAATTTCCTTAGTCTATACACTTCCTGCTTAGTAAAGCTGTTATTTCCCATGTGAAACCTGACAGACGTATAGAAAGCCTCTGTATCAGTAATATGTTCCTCTATTTTGAAGCCCCGAACATTCTTGTTTTCCTGTAGCAAAGTTTTGATGGTTTTGACTGACAGTGATTTCTGTTTTGTGACTTCTTTATCTCAGACATGTCACTACAATCTGACTCATACTCCTCACTATCACTCTGGTCTGACTGTGGAAGTCATTCCTTGCGTTCATGAGGTACAGATTGTGAAACATCCTCATCTACCATTTCCACCTCATTAGTCTGGTCAATAACTCCTGCACTGCTTCCACACAAACCACTGCTACTCTCCTGTGTTTTCCCCCCAGACACAGCAGCACTGTATGTTTGTTTCTCCGAGGCCCCTTCCCAGCTGCAGTTCTCCTGTAGCCCTGTCTGTCTGTTTCACACAGGCCCCTTCTACCTGCAGCTCACTTGTAGTACTATCTGTCTGTTTCTCACAGGCCCCTTCTTCCTGTAGCTCACCTTTAGCACTGTCAGTCTCAGCTGGATTATCCCTGGCCACCTCTGTTTGTATCACAACTGTAGCACTGTCTACAGCTGCTTCTTTACCCCAACCACTTCTGTCTGTAGCTCCCCTGTAGCACTTTCAGCAGCAGCTGGTTTTAAACTGGCCACTTCTATCTGTAGCTCCCTGTAGCACTTTCTTGCAGTAAGCTGGTTCAACCCTGGCCACATCCGTCTGTAGCTCCTCTGTAGCACTTTCTGCAGTAGTGGTTCAACCCTGGCCACTTCTGTCTGTAGCTCCCCTGTAGCACTTTCTGCAGCAGCCGGTTTAACCTGGCCACTTCTTCCTGTAGCTCCCCTGTAGCACTGTCTGTCTCAGCTGGGTTATCCCTGGCCACCTCTGCTTGTATCTCAACTGTAGCCCCGTCTACAGCAGCTGGTTCTTTCCTAGCCACTCTTGACTGTCCCTTACCACTAATTTCTAAAACCACAGTCTCATTATTTGACGGTTCTCTTCCTTGCCCACTAGTTCCCTCCCCAAGGTCTGCATGCGCATCTTGAGCTTGCTTCTTAGGGCATGCTTTAATTACATGCCCCCCCCCCCCACACCCAAAGCACTTCATGGTCTCTGATGATGCAAACAATACATAATCAAAATCTTCCACTTTAACATGGAA
>NC_140176.1:23397637-23412609 GCF_963971535.1 Notolepis coatsorum | reverse complement strand
GTTTAGATGAAAGTCATTGCTTTCATCCCTTGTTTTATAGACTTCCCCCATGTCCCTTTGAAAAGGTCAGCTTCTGTTTTGTTTTTTCAAAATGAGAAGGATGGGGGGGGGGGAGAGAGAGAGAAAGAGAGAGAAGAGAGAGAGAGAGAGAGAGAGAGAGAGGAGAGAGAGAGAGAGAGAGAGATCCCACTGAGATCGTAAGCTATCAGGCAATGATATTTTACGACACCACCGTGGGCACGGGAGCCGGAGAAGATCGACCGTCAACCTGCTGGCCATTTGCCTACTCCTCCGTCCTTCACTCCCCCCTCCCCCCCCCACCCTCCCCCACCCCCACTCCTATAATACGCCTTGGCTCTCTGCTCGCGCATATATCAAGATTGACAGCTGCTCGCGTAAGCCTTAAACGTCCTCACCCGAGGAATAGTTTGCGTGAACTTTGCTCGCCAATGCGAGAAATCCTCACATACAGTATGTTCCGCGTGCACGCTCCTGCCCCCGCCCCCCCTCCCCCTCCACCCATCCCGCTTACTTACCCGAAGCCAGACAGCTTTTCCTCTTGACATTTGTAGATGCCAGATAGCTGTCTAATATACAGTTGCCGCTATTGGCTTTGGGGAGAGTGGTGCACTGGCGGCTGATATCTGGGGTAACCAGGAATCATATTATTCTTTATTGTGTGCAGGGAGCTAAGCTGCCTGAGATTGTTGCCGGGGCCTCTTTCTTCAGGGAGAGAGATAAAGGAAAGTTCTTAATGTCAATATGAATGAGGCTGCTCCCTCCCCCGCCCACCCCCCCCCCCCCACCCCCTAAACTCCAGAGACCTCCCCGCGAATTATTCTTTTAATATCCTGTGTGTGTGTGTGTGTGTGTGTGTGTGTGTGTGTGTGTGTGTGTGTGTGTGTGTGTGTGTGTGTGCGCGTGCGTGCATTTGTCAGGGCCCATGCATTCATGCGTGTGTCTGTGTGCGTGTGTGTTTCTGTGACTGTGTGTGTGTGTGTGTGTTTCTGTGACTGTGTGTGTGTGTGTGTGTGTGTGTGTGTGTGTGTGTGTGTGTGTGTGTGTGTGTGCGTGCGTGCGTGCGTGCGTGCGTGCGTGCGTGCGTGCTGGTTGTGGGCGTGCGAGCCTGCAGACGTGCACACATCCGTTCACATGCTCCATTGCTGTTCCGGGTTCCTGTATAGGAGGTTGGGGTGATAGCTGGGTGGAGACGGGTACAGTAGACCTCCTCGGTGCTTATGAAGCATCTCTGTCACAGAGAGGCGGGATCACTGTGAATGCAAAGCAACATGGTTAAATTCCGTCGAGTTGAGAGAGTGTGTGTGTGAGAGAGAGAGAGAGAGAGAGAGAGAGAGAGAGAAGAGAGAGAGAGAGAGAGAGAGAGAGAGAGAGAGAGAGAGAGAGAGAGAGAGAGAGAGAGAGCAATAGAGGGAGAGATATAACAAAGATAGGGGGGGGCAAGCCAACGTTAATTAGAATTAATGAACTGTGTCGTATAGGAAGAAAATGTGTTGTTTTGTCAGGCACACACATGACGCACACACAAGTCACACACAAGTCACACACAAGTCACACACAAGTCACACACACACAAGTTCCTCTCTTTCCTCTCGCTCTCTGTCAGTAGTGATGGGAACCTGTCTGAAGTAAGAAGTGAGAGACCAATGTATCTGTCATGGTGGTGTCATCCAGGCACGTGCACACATAGAGCGCAAGGGGTGCTTGAGCACCTGCCCTTTTGAGCCTCGTAAAAACTTTTTTTTCTTTTTTTTCCCGTTACGCATATAGACTGCCATTCCAACTGAAAAATGTCAGGATAGAATAAAAAGATTAGGTAAAGAGAGAGAGATGCCCCGTATTCCATTGCAGTTTGCACGGCCTCCTCAGCATGCCTCTCCGCGGACCTATATATTTTATGCATAGCGTGGGTGGTGATGATGATGATGATAGAAACCGCTGTGGTGCATACAGTTGAATGCTGGTATTACACTCACTGAGGGACACAAAGAAGTCAAGTCCGATGGGATTTGTGAATCTCAAAAACAAATCGGGATTGCAATAAAAAATGCATTTATATTAAACAATACAGAATATACAGCACTTCTTGGGGTCTGTAGGGTAAGCACTTATTTCCTCCCCCCTGAACATTTATGGAGATGTATGGGCCTTTTAAGTCAGTGATAAAAGTGTCTTTCAAGGATAAGTGAGCTCCTGCACTGATTATTATTAGGGATGCTCGATATTGGCTTTTTTACCGATACCGATATTCCGATTTGTCCAACTCTTAATTTCCGATACCGATATCAACCAATACCGATATATGCAGGGTCCCCCCCCCCCCCCCCCCCCAAAACTGAATAATTTCAGGTAACTAATCATTTCACTGGATATAAATATTGTTATTGTTTTTATTTTTTTTTAAACCGATACCGATATTTTCCGATATCACATTTTACTGCCGATATCGGCCGATAATATCGGTCGGCCGATAATATCGGACATCCCTAATTATTATAGTTCAATATTCAATATTTGATCACCAAAACCCCCCAAAAAGCATAAAAAGGGGGCCCCCCGCCCGAAAAGGGCCCTTTAAAATCGGGCTTGCACACTTCGCGCACTCGGTTGAAACACACACAGGTACAGTATAGTGACCTTTTCAGCCTTTGAGCACCTGCCCCTCTAAAGTCCTGTGCACGTCCCTGGTGTCATCCAGCCCGTTTCTCTCTCCCTAGTGTTTCTGTGTCTCTGTCTCTCCCTAGTGTTTCTGTTTCTCTGTCTCTCCCTAGTGTTTCTCTGTCTCTGTCTCTCCCTAGTGTTTATCTGTCTCTGTCTCTCCCTAGGGTGTCTGTGTCTCTGTCTCTTCCTAGTGTGTCTCAGTCTCCCCCTAGTGTGTCTCTGTCTCTCCCTAGTGTTTATCTGTCTCTGTCTCTCCCTAGGGTGTCTGTGTCTCGGTCTCTCCCTAGTGTGTCTCTGTCTCCCCTAGTGTGTCTCTGTCTCCCCCTAGTGTGTCTCAGTCTCTCCCTAGTGTTTATCTGTCTCTGTCTCCCCCTAGTGCAGTGCTTCTCAAACTTTTTCTGTCAGGCCCCCCTTTGGCGGACCAAAATATCTTGGCCCCCCCCCCCCCCCCTCGCCCCAACAAAATAGTCATGAAATGGGCCATGTTTAAATGTATTGAAATAACACCAATATCGTGACCTTTCAAATTGACAACACCTTCCCTCGCGAGAGCCACCTTGCCTCGCTGCAGAATGGTCAGCTCCCATCTCCTCACACAGCGCAGAGAACAGGCGCGCTTTCAGGGGTCGGGTTTTGATGAAATTTACCACGTTTATAACTTCTGTCAAAACCTCATTCAGCTCAGGGCTAAGCTGTCTTGACGCTGGCGCCTCTTTGTGAATTTACAGTGCGTCCATTGCGCGTTTGGCAAGACCCCCTTGATGAGTGCCTGTAGCCCCCTCCTTTTCCCTGCCATGGCCTGCGCACCGTCAGAGCAAAAGCCCACACAGTTCTCCCATTTCAGTCCATGTTCTGTCAGGTAACTGTCAATAATTTTGAAGAGCTCATCAGCTGTCGCTCTATTTTTGACATATTTGCAAAACAGCAGAGCTTCACTCAGTGACTGGGAATTTACAAAGCGAACATAGGAAATAAGCAAACAGTCTTTATTGCTGTCAGTCTTTGACAAGGCAACACGCATGTCATCCTCAAGGCTCAACTTGGCCCTATATTTTGTTTTGAGAGCTGTCATGGATGAAAAGCCAGCTTCACACAGATATGTGGTGCTGAATGGTATCAACACCTTAACTGCTGCATCATGAGATACTTGGTACTCAGCACCACACTCTGAAACTAGCTCTCCAGGTGGTATCAGATGAGATTTCAATGAGTTCTTCCAAGAGTTTGGATGGAGATGTGTCAGGAAGCTTTGTCTCAATGTTGTCTGTAAAGTTTTTTTTTATCGAGAGTAACTTGGTGATCCTTGGTGTTTTATTAAATAATGATTTTCAGATTTTGAGAAATGGTCAAACGTATCCAAATATGGTATTTTCATGGAGAACAGTGCAGCTGCAACAGATAGCACTTTAGTGATAATTTTCTGTAATCTAAATTTTTTATTTTTTTTTAATCTCAAGGCCCCCCCTGTCATGCCTCTGCGCTCCCCCTGGGGGCGCGCCCCCCACTTTGAGAAACACTGCCCTAGTGTGTCCCTGTCTCTCCCTAGTGTGTCTCTGTCTCTCCCTAGTGTTTATCTGTCTCTGTCTCTCCCTACTGTTTCTCTGTCTCTCCCTAGTGTGTCTATGTCTCTCCCTAGTGTTTATCTGTCTCCCCCTAGTCTTTCTATGTCTCTCCCTAGTGTTTATCTGTCTCCCCCTAGTCTTTCTGTGTCTCTGTCTCTCCCTAGTGTTTCTGTGTCTCTGTCTCTCCCTAGTGTTTCTGTGTCTCTGTCTCTCCCTACTGTTTCTCTGACTCTGTCTCTCCCTACTGTTTCTCTGTCTCTGTCTCTCCCTACTGTTTCTCTGTCTCTGTCTCTCCCTAGTGTGTCTCTGTCTCTCCCTACTGTTTCTCTGTCTCTGTCTCTCCCTAGTGTGTCTCTGTCTCTCCCTACTGTTTCTCTGTCTCTCCCTAGTGTTTCTGTGTCTCTGTCTCTCCCTACTGTTTCTCTGTCTCTGTCTCTCCCTGGTGTTTATCTGTCTCTGTCTCTCCCTACTGTTTCTCTGTCTCTTCCTACTGTTTCTCTGTCTCTGTCTCTCCCTAGTGTGTCTCTGTCTCTCCCTACTGTTTCTCTGTCTCTCCCTAGTGTCTATCTGTCTCTGTCTCTCCCTAGTGTTTCTCTGTCTCTGTCTCTCCCTAGTGTGTCTGTGTCTCTGTCTCTCCCTACTGTTTCTCTGTCTCTGTCTCTCCCAAGTGTTTCTCTGTCTCTGTCTCTTCCTAGTGTTTCTGTGTCTCTGTCTCTCCCTACTGTTTCTCTGACTCTGTCTCTCCCTACTGTTTCTCTGTCTCTTCCTACTGTTTCTCTGTCTCTGTCTCTCCCTAGTGTTTATCTTTCTCTGTCTCTCCCTACTGTTTCTCTGTCTCTGTCTCTTCCTACTGTTTCTCTGTCTCTGTCTCTCCCTACTGTTTCTCTGTCTCTGTCTCTCCCTAGTGTGTCTCTGTCTCTCCCTACTGTTTCTCTGTCTCTGTCTCTCCCTGGTGTTTATCTGTCTCTGTCTCTCCCTACTGTTTATCTGTCTCTTCCTACTGTTTCTCTGTCTCTGTCTCTCCCTAGTGTGTCTCTGTCTCTCCCTACTGTTTCTCTGTCTCTCCCTAGTGTTTATCTGTCTCTGTCTCTCCCTAGTGTTTCTCTGTCTCTGTCTCTCCCTAGTGTTTCTCTGTCTCTGTCTCTCCCTAGTTTTCTGTTACCTGTCCTGTTTGCCTGGTGTGTCCTCCGTGTCTCTGCTTGATTCTTTCTGCTGCTAGTAGTTTTGTTCCCATTTTCTTCTGCCTTCTTCGTCTACCTGCATTCCTGTTCCGTTCTTTCCCTGTTCTTTCCCGTATCAAGCCTGTGTAACGGGGTGAACCTGATGCCGTTCTTTTTTGTATTTGGATTTCAGTGTGCAGTGCATTTATTTTGAATGTTTTTAGACTTTAGAGATTTTAATTCCTTGATTTGCAGTGATTATATTGCATATGTTTTCGACATGTTGTAAATTGTGCACGGTCCCTTGATTTTCCCCAGCTAATTGTGTTTTATCTGTCACAGGTGTGCTGATGAACTGCATATAAGGTTGCGGTTACACTAGGGCCAGTTTTCGTTTCAGTTTTCAGTTTCGCTTTTCAGACGCCGTGTTTTTGCAGGCAAGTTAGACGTTGTTTTGTCTCGTGAGATCTTTCGTTTTGTCAGAACGAGGCGTGATCAGACTGCAACGGATACATTTTTTTGCATCCACTTTTTCTCCTCATTCTCAATTTTTTTCCCCCATTGTAACAATTTCATTAAAGAAAAACTTGTGCCATAGCTTGTGTTTTTTGTATGTTTGTGTTTATGGGGTTATATCATGTAAGCTATTAAACTCCAATATATGCAGGTGCTTTGTTTACAATGGCTCCTTAATGCATGTACTTATTCATAATTGAAAAATGTCTTCCATATTAATAATAGTTAATAATAAATAGACTAAACTGGCATCTGTATAGTATATTGGCTTTCTAATTTGCCAGAGTATACAGTGAATTAGAGTTAGCCCTACCACTGTGACCAATGTAGGAAGGGCTTCAGTCATATCATATTCCATAATGCATTTTATTCTGCAAATATCCTGGTAGCTAGCAACACATCTTTCTCCCACACAATCCACTCATAGACAGACAGGCAGAAAAAAAGTTGTATTGTTCTGAGCACATACACTAGTGATTTGCAGGCGAAATGTTCACATACTGTACATTTACATTTACATTTAGTCATTTAGCTGACGCTTTTATCCAAAGCGACTTACAAGTTCTGTGCGACAAGACAGCAAGAAGGGTATAACTCTATCAGCTGAGTAACAATGTTCATCAAAGTGTTGCGTGTTACAGTGTAGGTTAGTTTATTAGGACAAGTGCATGACAGTAAGGTTAGTCGGGGTTAGATTTTTTATTTTTTTTTATCATTTCAGATAATGGTTGAAGAAGTGAGTCTTTAGTCGACGGCGAAAGATTGGACGGGATTCGGCTGTCCTAACTGGGATGGGTAGTTCATTCCACCATTGTGGGGCAAGGACTGAGAATAGGCGGCTTCTCTTTGATGACCCTCCGGGAGCTTGGATAGGAGTAGATCTGAGGCGGCCAGAAGATGCAGAGCGTAGGGGTCTTGAGGGTGTGTAGTTAGAGACCATTGACCGGAGGTAGGCGGGAGCGGTTCCCTTTGCCGCACGGTATGCTAGGTCGAGGGCCTTGAAGCGGATACGTGCAGCAATGGGGAGCCAGTGCAGGTCCCTAAGAAGTGGGGTGACATGGGCCGACTTCGGTAGGTTTGAGATCAGGCGGGCCGCTGCGTTTTGAATGAGTTGAAGAGGCTTGGTGGCAGTGGCCGGGAGGCCAGCTAGCAGTGCGTTGCAGTAGTCGAGGCGGGAGATGACTGTTGATTGGACGAGGAGTTGGGTGGCTTCTTTTGTCAGGAAGGGGCGTATCCTTCTGACGTTGCTCAGGAGGAATCTGCAGGTTCTGGTTGTCGCTGCGATGTGAGCAGAGAAGTTCAACTGGTCGTCGAGGACAACACCAAGGTTCTTGGCGGTCGGCGACGCGGTCACAGCTGCATTCTCGACTGTGATGGAGAGCTCGGTCAGGGGGGAGGATTTGGCCGGCAGGTGGAGCAATTCTGTTTTGCTTAGGTTCAGTTTGAGGTGGTTGGTCGTCATCCAGGCGGAGATGTCGGACAGACAGGCCGAGATCCGCTCAGAGACGTGGATATCTGAGGGAGGGAAGGAGAGGAAGAGTTGAGTATCATCGGCATAACAATGATATGAGAAGCCATGAGACGTGATAATGTTACCCAGTGATTTAGTGTATTGCTGTATTCTACACAAAACACAATGTCCACGTTATTAGCCTCATGCTGAACTAGTAGGTATGATATACTACCCACTATCAATATGTGGTCAGCACACGCCTCACGCGCTTTCCCTCCGTCTCGTTGTTATCCGTTCTCGTGTTAGATGCCCTGCTTGGTGGCTGGAACTCCCTCTCGTAATCGCAAGCAGCATGGACAGACAGGTCGCTTACAGTTTCTTTGTGAACTACGCAGTAATTGTGCAGCACAAAGCAAGCGTAGATCACAGTAGGAAGGTCCTCTGTGTTTATGTCCATAGCTCTCCGGAGCATCGCAAAGCGCGCCTTCAGACGTCCGAATGCACACTCGATCACCATGCGCGCCGTGCAAAGCTGTAGCCCGTTCCTGTTGGAGATTGCCACCACCAGGGTATTCCTTCATCAGATATGGCATCAGTGGATATGCCGGATCGCCCTGAATAAAGATAGAAACAGGATCTTCGCCCGGCACCAGCTCTTTCGGGCAGGGGGGGGATTGTCCCATCGGTTAGGGCAGTGCACAATGGCGAGTTCGCAAAGATGCGAGCGTCGTGTACACTACCAGGCCACATGACATCAACATCCATAAAACAGTAGTTCGAGTCACACAGCGCTTGTACATTGAACGAGTGTGTTGAAATATGACACGTATCATGTAAATTAATAGCGGAGACATTCTCCCATCATTACACTATACAAAGTATGTATCCTCCTAAAAGGACGTCTCTCCCAGCCAGAGGACCACTCACAGATCCTTATCAGTGACCTGCTGACCCTTGGTGCAGGCCATACACACACACTTACACATAGGACAAGCTCACACACAAACCTACACACCCGTCACACGCACACATCTTCCCCACACACACACACACACACACACACACACACACACACACACACACACACACATACATACACCCTCGCTCTCAACGCGCACACAGCACCCACCAGATTAGCCAGATCAAATAATTCAAAGTCATTATGACAAAATGCCACAAGCCAACTAATATACGACCAGGTCAAACACTGGTCACATACTCTAGTCTCCATTAGTCACAGATCGTTATCATAGAGACACACACGCACAAAATGCGCACGTAAGTGTGCGTTCCACGCACTCGTGCACGGCAGACATACAGGCGGACCAATAGACACAGACACAGAACGTGCACTCAGGAGAGACACCACGTACACACACTGGACTAGGGGACCAATAAAACACCCTGATAGAGAAACCACTGGGGTTCACTTCACTTCTTCTTCTTCTGCTTTGACTTCGACTGGACACTGACTGGACTGGACGGACAAGACATGCTGGACTGACCCACAAAGACTTGACTGTTTCTTCTTTCTTTTATATACTCGACCGGCCGGTTGTAACAATCTAGATTTCAATTGTACCTTGCTATATTCACCTTGTATAAATACTTTGCTTATTCACTTTTATATTACATTTGCTTGTTAACTTTTTATAATAAATACCTTCAAAAGTGTTTCATCTCTTATATCTTTAAGTATCTTTTACAACTTTCACGTTTGAGTCTAAGACGTGACAAGTGTCTCCCCTTTCTGTTGACATAGTCTGTGGAAGCACCTCGGGGTCTTTTGATTTGGATATGTGTGCAGTCGATCGCACCTAGACATTGAGGCATTCTGTGTGCTTCATAGAACCTGGCGACATGCTGCGCTTCACCTCAGCCTCTGTTCTCGGTATACTGATGTATTCTGGGCCTAGGTAGGTGGTGATGGCCTTACAGACTTGTCGGACTATGATGGAAACAGATGGTCGAGATATTCCAAATGCATTTGCGACTTTCCTTTGTCTGCCACCGTCGCTCAGGTAATACAATGTGCAAACTACCTTTGTGAGTACATCCACGGGAGCCCGCGGTTGTGATTCCTTCCAAATGCGGACGGAGTCTCTCGCTGAGGTTGATCACGGACAATCTCGACATTCTAAAGTTCTCACGCCACTCCTCAGGAAGCGTAATTCCATCGACAAAATTCGTCCACCATTGTCCCGTTCTCCCTGGCCTCATCCAGAACCGGCGCTCCATGTAGGGTCGATATTTCTGAAGCCGGTGACGGGGATCTCTTGTGCGTGAAACATTCCCAACTGGCGTCTTCTAGCGCGGCTTGCTATACCGCGTCTTGTTCTAGCGCGTCTTTCTATAGCGCGTCTTGTTCTTGCGCATCTTGTTCTAGTGCCTCTTGCTATAGCGCGTGTTGTTATATCAGTGTTCTGTGATATCAATAACTTGATTAGCGATTTTAGAAGAAGAAACATAGCGAACACCTGAGCTACTTGGTCGTTCATGTTGACTTATCCAGTGCTGAACAAATATGGCTGGATCATGTTCTCTTCCGGTTCTCTACAACGTCGTCACCGGACGTTGGTGAGGGCACGCGGACGTCGGTATCTACTGCGCATGGGCGTTGAGCAAGAACGGCTCCGTATCCGGCTCACGCAAATTACATGGCACCATTGTCGGCGAGTTTCGAAAACGAAAACACCTTTTCAGCGTTCCCGCTAGGGAAACGCGTTTTGCTGCCAAAACTGCGTTTCTTTTTAACTTGGACATGCAAACGTAATCATTCAGCAACAAAACGTTGCTGTCTTACACCAGTGTAACCATGGCGCCCTCCCCTAACCACGGCAACAGCGTCATTTGATTCCTGTGGTAATCTCAATGTATGGTCAACCTTTTTCTCTTCTGTTTTGTTCACCTTTCTTGTGTATTTAGTATGTTATAGTGTTTTTAGTTGTTTTAAACATGTACTACTCAAATAACCATTACACTCTGGATATACTGTATACAAATCAAATTGTCACTTTTTTATTCCTGCTGTCTGCTGTTTGCACACTCTTTCCCGGAGTCCTATAAAAGAACCTCCTCTTTTAACGTATATAGAATTCAGAGCTCCCTAAGCTCTTGGAATAACCTATAGGGTGGCGTAGTCCTCTGCCTTGCTACACCTGCATCCTGTCATTAACCAGTGTTGCTTCTCCTCCTGCCTCTGCCTCCCGTCTCTCTGCACTCTGATCCTCCAGCAGCACAAGCTCCTCTGTCTCTCTGCACTCTGATCCTCCGTCTCTCTGCACTCTGATCCTCCAACACAAGCTCCTCCGTCTCTCTGCACTCTGATCCTCCAGCACAAGCTTGACAGTGTCCCTGCATCTATCGCTCTCTCCTCTTCCTCTTCACCCCCGTCCTTCATAGGACTGATGAGTACATTCCTCACGTTGTTCCAATTACCCAACTGTTAGACGCCTTGATTGATACATGGCAGTGGATCACTGTGTGTGTGTGTGTGTGTGTGCGTGTGTGTGCATGCGTGCCTCCAGTGCGTCAGCGCAGGCTAATTACCATATCTCCAGATGGATGGGAGAGCGCGGCGCGGTCGGGGCAAAGCATCACAGTGGCGGCAACAGCGAGGATACCTGGGATAGATCAAGGTGCCGGCAAGCCTCGTTAACCTCTGCTTGCCTGTGTGTGTGTGTGTGTGTGTGTGTGTGTGTGTGTGTGTGTGTGTGTGTGTGTGTGTGTGTGTGTGTGTGTGTGTGTGTGTGTGTGTGTGTGTGTGTGTGTGTGTGTGTGTGTGTGTGTGTGTGTGTGTGTGTGTGTGTGTGTGTGTGTGTGTGTGTGTGTGTGTGTGTGTGTGTGTGTGTGTGTGTGTGTGTGTGTGTGTGTCATGGATGTGTGGAAGCAGGGCTTCACACCTGTAATTGGTGACTAACTGGCTTATGGCGACAGGGGACTTGGGAGACATGTGTCTGTCCACCATCAGAGCACACAGCACTGTTTCAACCAGGGCAAGCTGTGCTGTAATTAGGGGTGTCATGACTAATCGACTGAATCCAAGACGTTGTCTAGTCCAATGGAAATACAAAAGAAGAAGTAATTTAAAGTGCTATAAAAAATGCCCTGTTAAAAGTGCCTGCTTTAGCCTGATTTCAGTGCGCATACTTAAAGTAAATGGTCAAATGTATGAAAATGTATAGTTTAAATTGGGGTTGTTACATTTTTTCAAATAACTACTGTACATATTACCCTGATCAGTCTGACTGACATTGTGATTATCACAGTGGCTTGACAAACTTGTTTTTATAAATCTTCAAATAACTCAAATAGCTTTCACTTGAATATTAAAACATTTGCGGTGCATATTCAGTACCCCTATACGAGGAACTATATTGGTTTCAGTGACCCCATGACCATTCCTCTAGCGCTCCATCAGGCCAATGTTCAATTCTCAAATTCTCCTGATCCAATTTCCACCAAATTTGACAAATATATTTACCTTACCAGAGCAAGGAGGCCTGTGATGTTCTTAGTCATCTGGCCTCATGGTGGCACTATTCTCATAAAACTAAAAAGCTACTCCTCAACAGCGTAAATCAGGTGCATGGTCACAAAAGGTAGATTGAGAATTAGGTCCGTTCCGGGATATACCTGTCTATACCTACTTACCATCTCTGTGAGGAAGAACATGGAATATCTCTCTGGAAGATGCTTTTGAATCCATGTGCTGCGGCGTATAGCATCTGTCCAACCATGAGACCATATTCTCCCTCCCACCTCTCGCAGAGACAAGTCGCATTTTCTTTCCCTTACCCTAGGTCTCAAGGCCGTTCCTACCGCTGCCTCAAACTGCCTCCCTGAAGCCTGTCTTGCCGTATCGACTCTACTTTTTTCAAAGGAATCAACTCCCTACTCGAACCTACTCGATATGGATCTAATAAGCTGGTCATTTTCAGCGATTGATCGCATATTTTCTTCAAGGAAGCAGGATACGGCTGATCCGATCTGCCCGCTTGGAACATTTCAATCTGGATTTTCTATTGACAGTTGGGGAAAATGGAATGCCATATGTATTTTTCCTCTTGAGATTGAGGATGTGGAGGATATCTGGCTCCTCGCATTCATGCTGATCGGGAGCGATCGTCATCTGGGACTGGTTTTGTTTAAAAAATAATTCGGAAGGACGTAAATCCTTTGGCGATGGCATTAGCCAGGATTGAAGTCTCCCACATTGAACTGCTTAAGAGACTCGCTGCGTATCAGGCAGATGAACAACTGAGATCAAAAGTCATGCTTGGGATCGCGCAGGACATTCAGACCATGATAAAACGTGTTTAAAGTCAAATCGGGACAGCTTGGAAGCATTTCATACTGCTGCCTGCTGCCCCCCCCTCGTCTCAGCCAAAACAACTCCACTGAGGAGGGTAGAACCCAAGGTCAAGTCTTTAGCCGAATAGAGATAGGACTGGTATGCGCCAGTATCCCATCCCCCAGCCCTTCCCCACCCAGTCAAGACTTGTCTTGTGCACTCCCAACCATCCCCTCCTCCCCCGACCCTCCCAACACCCCCCCCCCCCCCTTGCTCTGCATTATAGCGCTGCATTGTCGGCTGCCTCATGTGCGGGGGAGATCCCTCCCAACCCCCCCCCCCCCCCCCTCCCTCCGCATAATGGCGCCACACTGTCAGCTGCCACTCTGTGTGCAGCGGTGAATACGCATACGTTTGTCTCAAGGCTAGTCCTGCATGCATCAACAAAGCGCATGTCAGTGATTTTATGTTCTGTGCCATTATTACTATCTAAAATGTAATAATTGTGGAATATTACTATAATGAGCTGTATGTGTATGAACCAATCATCCTATGATCTCACACTCTTAGGAGCAAAACAGAAAAAAGCATTTCATGTAAAAGTATTCTGTATTTATGTATGACAACTAATAAAGAAACTTGAACTTGAACTTGAGCTCTACGAACCCCTTCAGTCAACCTACCGAGCACATCACCGCACAGATACCGCCCTCATCAAGATCACAAATGACCTCCTCCTCCGCTGCAGACTCTGGACACATCGGCCTCCTCATCCTTCTCGAACTCTCTGCAGTGTTTGATACAATATCTGACTCAGTCCTCCTCAAATGCCTCTCCGACAACCTTGGCATCACCGGTACAGCTCTGTCTTGGTTTCACTCATATCTCGGAAATAGGTCTCAGTTTGTCAGCGTCAGCGGCTCATCTTCCTCCCCGGCCCCAGTCAACCACAGTGTCCCCCAAGGCTCTGTGCTGGGTCCCCTACTTTTCACCATTTTTATCACCTCCCGGTTGGATGACTGCAACAGAGTCCTGTTCGGGGTACCCAGCAAAGCCCTGGACAGGCTCCAGTATGTACAGAACTCAGCTGCCAGGGTTCTCACTCACACCAAGCCCTAGCTGGCAGCACATCACCCCCACCCTCATCCACTTCCACTGGCTCCCAGTCAAGTTCCGGATATCCTTCAAACTTCTGCTCCACACCTACAAGTCCCTCCATGCCCTCGCATGAGTTTGTGGACTTTCGGTGACAGAGCCTTCAGCGTGGCGTCCCCTACCCTCTGGAACTATCTCCCCCCTGAAATCCGCAACGCCCCAACCCTGGACACCTTCAAAACTGCACTCAAAACACACCTTTTCACCAAGGCTTTTCCACATTAGTTAGTTTAGATTAGATTAGGTTAATTAAACGAACAGGCCATACCCTAATCTTATAACAACACACTAGACAACTATCAAGATGTATCCATCAGTGGACCAATTGCATGCTTTCGCAGAGGACAAGAAGCCTTCAGTCGACTCCTTCAGACATTAAGCACCCCCACAGAAAAAAATTTAAAAACGCTATCGGCTAATTTTGGCCAATCAAAGTCCACTATACAAATCCTTAGTCGGGGACAGGCCTAGAGACATTACTATATAACACTTCTCTCCACACCCCCAACTCTGACTCTGACTTCCCACGTCCCTGTCCCGGGTGGACTGTTGACTTCCCACATCCCTGTCCCGGACGGACAGGTAAGTGATACTTCTAAAGCAGCTAAGAGGGAGACATGATCTGCTGATTGAAAACGATGTAGTCACCATCTTCAGTCCATTTGACTGTGATGTATTCAGTGAAGATCTTGCATGTAGGTAGCTGGTTCCTAATATTGTATATAGAGTCTATTCCGGGTTATCTTTCAGTGTGAGTACAAAAAGCTATTCATTATTCGAACCCACCCCTTTCATCTTGCGAGTGGTGGTGGTGGGTGGACGTATTCTGAGGCGCAAAAAGAAAACAATGTTTACGCCCCAAGAGCGACTCGTCTCGGCCCAACCGAGAAAAAGTCAAGAGCGAGTCTGCCAAAATAAAAATACAATTCAACATAACAAAAAAGTTTTTGCTTTCTTATCCTTCCCTCCCTCTCTCGGAAAACAAGTAACAAACGCCAGGCGCATCCGCCAAGCGCTTCACGGTGCCAAGTCACACCCTAGTGAACCGATGGCAAGTTCGCTTGATGCAATGGACGTGGACGGATGTTCAAATGGGAAGGGGGTGAGCTGAAAGAAGCGCAGATCTCTTGCTTGGCTGCCCTCTCAGCCGCAGA
>NC_140176.1:23365137-23387637 GCF_963971535.1 Notolepis coatsorum | reverse complement strand
ATCATTCGTGATTGTCCATTAATTTAATTTAACACCCGTTTTAGAACATTCTACATTTTACACAGACAGCAAACTTGAACACCAACATGTGGACAGTTCACACACGAAGTGCAGCAGATTTATTGTTGATTGAGATGCAGCCGGTAGCAACAAGGCACTTGAACTTTATAGCGCGCATACTGCACACAGGGTCATATAACAGATGCAGAGTTAACAGGGATTAAACAGATTCAAACTGAAGACATGAATAATGACAGGCGTCTAACAGTCAGCACTAGTGACAATTTACACATCTTTGTGACGGAATGAAGTGACAACAACGCTACACACAACATAAATCACTGTCCGTGGTGCTGAAACATTTCAGTGGTAAGACATGATGTCGGGCCCACCAGCCGCCAGCAGTACATACCACTGTGACCAAGACCAAGCAAGTAAGCATCCACGGTGCAGGAGATAATAAAAACACATGTGCCTAACTTAAGAAGAAGAAGTTAGAACACCAAAGGTGGTCTTGCGCTCAAGGGGTGGGGGAAATAAACTCCCTCATGAGAACATGAATGTCTAGTGAGTCCAGAATCTCCAGCACATACAAGCGCTCCATGCATCAGCTGCCAAAAGACCCTGTCACGGTGCTCCAGGCCTTGTATTGGTACTGTAGCCCCTCACATGGTCTTTGGCAATAGCTTGTGGGAGCAGTGCATTAATCGATGTTCATTTTAATGCTGCCAGTTTGTTGATGACCTCTGGTGTGTTGATGCAATTTCTCATGCTTCCTAAATGATTCCTGTGCCTTTCGCCAGTTGTTAAATCCTCCTTTCACAAACACTCCCATCCCTGATCCTTTCTGCACTGATGAGCGTCTTCTCTATTATAGCAGAGCAACACAAGAAGCACAGTGCCTTATCACTTTGTCTTAGTCGATAGTGAAGCCATGTCCACTGTTTAAACCAACCTGAGTTGAAGGATCGGGTGGAATGTTTTTTTTCCAAACCGACTGACAGGGAATGCAATCTCCTTGGGCTGGAAAGAGTCTTCACTGACGCCAATGGAGTTGTTGTTAGCTGCTTTCATAGAAGCACCATTAGCCTTTGACCTCGTTAGCTATAGCTGCTGGTGCTGAGCCTCTGTTCTCTCCTCCGCGCTGCTGGAGTGTTTTTTTGTTGTTGTTTGGCTTTGGGGCCATTAAAGAAATCAGATTAAATTTGTTTAGACATTTTTGAGAAACAAGTAGTAGTACCCATTACTGGTGAACCTCAGCATGATCCTTCACACCCAATCCACTGAGTGTGTGTGTGTGTGTGTGTGTGTGTGTGTGTGTGTGTGTGTGTGTGTGTGTGTGTGTGTGTGTGTGTGTGTGTGTGTGTGTGTGTGTGTGTGTGTGTGTGTGTGTGTGTGTGTGTGTGTGTGTGTGTGTGTGTGTGTGTGTGTGTGTGTGTGTGTGTGTGTGCGTGCGTGCGTGCGTGCGTGCGTGCGTGCGTGCGTGCGTGCGTGCGTGCGTGCGTGCATGCATCAGGTGAGATACCTCAGCACCCACCTTCCCACGTCCGCGGACCGAAAATACATTGCAGCTACTATGAAGATTTTGACATTGATATATCATCGAAAGATTCAGTGTCCATACCTTGGCAGGATTACAGCAGAAACACATTGAGATCGATAGAGACTGAGAGACAATTGCCACCACCGCCATGAGTCTCATGATCAATAATAGCCTCTGTTTTCTATTGATATTGTGTGTCCGGGACGGATCCACGGGAGTTCTGCTGAAGGCATAAGCCTTTCCAAACAAAACTGGCCAAATCAACTAAAATAACTTCACGTTCATCGTTAGCAAGACTTCTCAGCTTCTCTCTCATCAAAACTGTTTCCCCAATGCTGTGGGCGGAGCTAATGGCAAAAACAGGAAGCAACGATTGTTTCAGTTACCAATTGGTTCAGCATCTGTTTACTTTATATATATTTGATGGTATCGCAACCAATATGATATATTTTGTGGAAAATTCTCCTTAAGCTGCTTTAACGCTTTTTCAGCAAATCTGTCCAGAAAAGCCCCCTTAAAATTGTCCTCAATGGAAGCACAAAGCAGATAACTTAATGTAATTTCAGGTTTAGCACTCTTTTTTTTGAAGAAATAGCTTTCTCTCTTTTCAAATATAGATAAATGGGGTAGGGGGTGTCAATAGAGTTGTACCAATGTCACTGTTTTAAAAGATTGAAGTGGATGTACTGTAATGGAGAGGTATTTGGTTCTGGCTAATGACTGCTTAGCAGAGGGGAATTGAAGGAGAAGGTTTGGGGCTGGGCTGAGGAGGACTAATGGTCAGACCTGACAGACAATATCCTTCTTCATTCATCACCGCCCACTAATATCCCTGCTGCTCACACACACACACACACAAGCACATACACACACATTCATAAAATATGGAGAGAAACTGCTAGTTACTTGTGCATACTTGCACACACGCTTAAGCATGCACACGCACACACACACACCCTAACACACTCCTAAATATACACACTGATGCAGACACATTCACACACTCCGTCGTTGATTTATTTAGTCTCCAGCAGAGCCACTTTGTCACTTGTTCAAACAGCGACAGAGTGATGAGGATGTGTGTGTGTGTGTGTGTGTGTGTCAGTATGTGTGCGTGTGTGTGTGTGTGTGTGTGTGTGTGTGTGTGTGTGTGTGTGTGTGTGTGTGTGTGTGTGTGTGTGTGTGTGTGTGTGTGTGTGTGTGTGTGTGTGTGTGTGTGTGTGTGTGTGTGTGTGTGTGTGTGTGTGTGTGTGTGTGTGTGTGTGTGTGTGTATGGGTGTATGGGTGCATATTGGACATGTGTGATAGTATCCAAATCTCTAACACAACCACATTATGCAGAGAATCAAATTGTGAGCGATGTTTAATTCCTCCCTCCCAAGCAATAGCAGAAGTAAGGAAGCTGTATCTTGGACCCGGTTCAACAGCCCTTTTTCACAGTGGCCATTTTGAGGTGTCATAGCATGGTAATCTCAGGTGTATGTAATAACCATTAATTAGGGTTCTGTTCCATTTAAGTGTGCCAGAACAGATGTTATTAACCATAATCATTGTTATAGCAGTAATAAGCCTCGGTCTTCCCCCTCATATTCGTTCACCGGCTTGAGGTGAAACTTCAGATCAGAATTTCTCCATTTTCCCATTAACCTACCATAGACTAGTTTCAGATATTTGTTGTTTGTTAGGCCATGGTTAGACTAGTGTATTTGTGGCGTTTTTTTATACGTTTTTGAATACGTTTCATGTCCCTATTACACAGAAATGCGTTTTTTGGCGTTTTTTTGTGGATACGGCTGAAACGCTAAATTGTGTTTGCGTTTTGGAGAAACGCAAAAAAACGCGTCGACAACAGCGTGTAGTCTGCACGGAGCCGTTGTTGCGAAAACGCCCATGCGCAGTAGATACCATCTGCGTGCCCTTCCGGTGACAACAGTGTGTGTGTTTGGGACATAGCTCCGTGTCCCAAATAGCTTCAGCTACCATGTGTTGTCAAGTTAT
The DNA here is from genome assembly GCF_963971535.1 of Notolepis coatsorum. Taxonomy (NCBI): domain Eukaryota; kingdom Metazoa; phylum Chordata; class Actinopteri; order Aulopiformes; family Paralepididae; genus Notolepis; species Notolepis coatsorum. Next base: position 23,384,096 of record NC_140176.1, on the reverse strand, counting down.
TGTTATAAGGACCCCAGTCCAAGCTACAACAGTCTGCATTCCCTTAACAATTGTTTGTATTGAGCCGTATTGTATTGTACCCATATGCAATATGTTAAATAAAGTTTACATCCATTCATTCTGCTAGCATTACCGATTGCATGAGCAGCTGGCTAACGTGAGCTATCAGGATTCAGACCCTGTTAGCTCAGAGCTCCTCTTTCAACTTAACAAGCATTAAACAAAATGGCCCAGTCATCTATTCACCTTTGTTTAATACACACAGCGTTGTCCCTAATGTTATCTAACTACTGATAGCTCGCGATATCATCAGTTTGGTGCTGGCTAAGTAGCGTGAGCTAACGTTAGCTTCTAGCCACAATGCTATATTGTTATAATGGCATACTCCATTGACGTTAGCATGCAGCTAACAATGCTACCGATCTTTTTTTAGACTAAACTATCCGCTCTTGGTGGTCACTTGTGTTGATGTTAGTTTTGTTTCATCAACAAATGACAGGCAGAACACACAGTGAATGTATCCGTTTTGTTTATTGCACTTTTATTAGGCTTTGCTGAAAAAGAATTGTTGCATTGGGTAACTAGGCAAAAGATGGTGGCCGCCTTGTTGACATTTGCTTTGCAGGCACATTCAAGTTCTAATTGGTTGAAATTGCCTTCATGTTTGCCACCTACTGCCACCTACTGCTTTGGCAGTGTACTACATCAGTGTGCTCGGGTGACAAAAACGGAAAAAAAATGAAAGTGTGACTCGAGGCGCACGACGTCGCGGCAAAACGCATATGACAATGATACGAAAATGAAACGAAAGGTGTAACCGCACTCTTAGTATCTCCTCTCACTGGGACAGAGAGGCACCCTGGTGGGGTCCTACTAATCACGACAGAGTACCAGAAAATACCCTAGGCTAAAGTACCCCAAAATACCCCAAAGTACCCCAAAGTATACCCCAAAATACCCCAAAATACCCCAAAGTATACCCCAAAATACCCTAAAATACCCCAAAGTACCCTAAAATACCCCAAAGTATACCCCAAAATATCCCAAAATACCCCAAAGTATACCCCAAAATACCCTAAAATACCCCAAAGTACCCTAAAATACCCCAAAATACCCCAAAAGTACCCTAAAAGTACCCTAAAATACCCCAAAGTACCCCAGAATACCCCTAAAATACCCCAAAATACCCCCAAAGTACCCTAAGATACCCCAAAATACCCCAAAGTACCCTAAAATACCCCAAAGTACGCTAAAATACCCCAAAATACCCCCAAAGTACCCCAAAATACCCCAAAGTAGACCCAAAAATACCCCAAAGTACCCCAAAATACCCCAAAATACCCCAAAGTATACCCTAAAATACCCAAAAGTACCCCAAAATACCCTAAAATACCCCAAAGTACCCAAAGTACCCCCGTGGGTGTGAGAGCAGCTCTCTCCTAGCACTCACCTATAGGGCCAACTTTCTTTAGGCAACTAAACTGGCTTCCGGTCAATAAAAGGGTAATTCACTCAAATTAGATAGTTCAAAATACAGGTCCGAAATATCTATCCAATTACTTTAATCGATTCCGTGACAATCATTCATATTCCACTAGAAGGAGCAGTACGGATTTTATTCTGCCAAAATTCAACTCATTAATGTGCACAAATACTTTTTTATATTCTGCTGCACTGGAGTGGAACAAGCTTCCAGTGGCCCTGAAAAACATCGAAGAGGGGGGAAGCTTTAGACGTGCCTCAAAGAAATCGCTAGCCAGTGAAGTATAGAATAGCCACGTCTAGGAAGGAGAGGGTAGGGTGTGTTTTATGGGGTTGCTATATGTTTTACTATGATGCTATTTGTTTTTTATTATGATGATCTATTTTATTATGATGCTCTATGTTTTATTATGATGCTCTATGTTTTTATGATGTCTGTCCATGTCCAAAATCAGGGACCATGATGGAAATAAGTGCACTTTCTCATGTTTTTATCCCTTGGATGCTGTCATTTACTCCACAATAAAAATCAATCAATCAATCAGCTGGAGGAGTGGGTGTGATGGTAGAGTTATAGCGGCTGGAGGAGTGGGTGTGATGGTAGAGTGGTACATTGAGGTATACTTTGGGGAACTTTGAGGTTCTTTGGGGTATTTTGTGATACTTTGTGGTATTTTAGGGTATACTTTGGGGTACTTTGGGGTATACTTTGGGATATTTTGGGGTACTTTGCCGGTATTTTGGGGTATTTTATGGTATTTTGGGGTGTTTTGGGGTACTTTGGGGTATTTTGGGGTATTTGAGGGTACTTTGGGGTATTTTGGGGTACTTTGGTGTATTTTGGGGTTTTTTAGGGTATGTTGGGGTACTTTGGGGTATTTTGGGGAATATTTTGGGGTATTTTGGGGGTATTTTATGGTATTTTGGGGTACTTTGGGGTATTTTGGGGTATTGTAGGGTACTTTGGGGTACTTTGGGGTATTTTGGGGTATTCTAGGGTATTTTGGGGTATTTTAGGGTACTTTGGGGTGTTTTGGGGTACTTTGGGGTATTTTCTTTGGGTACTTTGAGGTATTTTGGGGTATTTTAGGGTACTTTGGGGTATTTTGGGGTATACTTTGGGGTATTTTGGGGTATACTTTCGGGTACTTTGGAGTATTTTGGAGTACTTTAGGGTATTTTCTGGTACTTTGTGGTGATTAGTAGGAGCCCATTGGGGTCTATTGCAGGTTGTGTCATTGCGCTCACTTTGAGTAATGCCTGGCACTTTGTTTTAATGGCATCACAGGGAAGTGGGCGAGATGGGAGCAACTGTCGGAGTGAAGTTGGGGATTCTACTGAAGGATATCAATCTCGCCTGCTTCTACCTAAGCATTCCTGTCACAAATGCCTTCATGGAGAGGCCTCTCTCCGTTATGACCTGTGTGTGAACCGAAATTGATGCAACAAGAAATTGATTTCTCTTTGATGCCAAGAGTTTTATGAAAACCATCTTTGTTAGAAGGCTCTAAGCAGCACGGTACAGCAAAGAATTGGAATTATTCAAAAGGCCTATGGCGCACCACACTTTCCATGATCCTGAAACCTTTGTCTCATTGTGTTTTTTATTTTTATTTTTTTTTTAGCCTTTATTTAACCAGGTTTGTCCCAATTGAGATCCAGGATCTCTTTTACAAGGGAGACCTGGCCAAGAAACAGCAGCAACACAAAGTTTCAACATACACACATAGACACTACAGACAAAAGCAACTTTAAAAAATGGTCAAACAAAACATCTGCACACAGAAAACGTGGTTACAATAGGCTTCACCATAGCCTTAAATACATTTAGTGTTACCAAGCTTTGGATCTTCAGATCGGACTAGAGATTGTTCCATGTAGTAGGTGCGGAAAACCTAAAAGCTTTCTTTCCCATTTCTGTTTGGACATTGGGAACAGCAAAGTGCATAAAATCCTTCGAACAGAGATTGTAATTTTCACCATTCAACTTTAAAAGAGATGATAAATAAATCGGAACCAAACCAAGAATGGCATTGTAAATCAAAACATACCAATGACTGAGCCGACGTGCATATAAGGAAGTCCAGTTCACTTTTAAATATAATACACAATGGTGAGTACGAGATCCACAGTTTGTAATAAATCTCAGAGCCCCATGATACACGCTATCCAGCATGTGGAGACACGGAGCAGAGGCGATAACACATCACCATAATCGAATCTGTACGACAAGTCAGCAGGAAGGGTACAACTATTTCAGCTGAGTAACAATGTTCATCAAACATTGAAACATGGCTGCTGCAGTGTTAAGTGCATAGTAGTAGAGACATAATAAGTATAGTAGGTAGAAATATAGGCAAGGAAGATTATTTAGTGGAAGAATGCATGATAGTAGAAGACAGTTATTTTATATATATATATATATATATATATATATATATATATATATATATATATATATATATATATATAAAAATGATGTTGATTGAAGAAGTGAAGAAGTGTGTTTTTAGTCAACAGCGAAAGATTTTCGGCTGTCCTTCCTGTGAAGGGAAGTTCGTTCCACCATTGTGGAGCAAGGACAGGGAATAGGCGGCTTCTCTTTGATGACCCTCCTGGAGCTCGGATAGGGGTGGGTCTGAGGCAGCCAGAGGATGCCGAGGGGTCTTGAGGGTGTGTAGTTAGAGACCATTGACTGGAGGTAGTAGGGACCCGTTCCATTCGAGAGATGCTAGGTCAAGGACCTTGAAGTGGATATGTGCGAGCCAGTGCAGCTCTCTAAGAAGTGGAGTAACATGGGCTGACTTTGGTAGGTTGGAGATCATCCTCCTGCTGCTATCTATTTCATACTTATTTTATATCTGCACTTTTATGCCAATTTTGTGCACATTTTATGCCTGTCTTTCTTACTGCTGTGAAGCACTTTGAGCACTTTGCTGTGATTCTTGTATGAAAGGTGCTATACAAATAACTTGTATTATTATTATTATTATTATTATTATTATTATTATTATTATTATTATTATTATTATTATTATTATTATTATTATTATTATTATTATTATTATTATTATTATTATTATTATCATCAGACGGGCCGTTGTGTTCTGAATGATTGGAGTGGCTTGGTGGCCGGTGGTCGGTGGCAGTGGCTACACAAGACTACTTGTCGATAAGTTAGACAGTACAACCATGTCATGCTAACAGGTTTTCAACATTTGAAGTTGAAAGAAAATCCACTTGCTGAATTCCTTGAATCTAAATGTAATTGTTCCCAACCGTGCTGCATCTCTGAAATCTCCCTCAAATGCTAGAAAATGCTTTTAGCCCAGGATGGACCTTATGCTGATTTGCTCTCCTGGCTGCCAACAACATTATTGCCTTACAGACACTGAAATTCAAATGGCTATTATCAGATGACCTCAGATCTGGCCCAGGAGCAGAACTAATAGCTCTGAACAAAACATTTCCAGACTTGTTACAAATTACAGACACAACAGATTTGCACTGGATGAAAGTTATGGATGTCATCAGTGACTGATAATTATAATGACAGTATTAGGTGAAGCTCCACATTTTCTTTTTGCATCTCATATATAATAAAAAGGATGATTCACATGCTATTGCAGGTCCCTCTGCATGCCCAGTGAAACTAATAGAATTGAAAAAGGGCTTAAAGGAGCACTTCACTTAAATACAATGAGGATTTATTTTGCACATAATTTAACACACATCCAAGAACTCAAAACAGTTTTGCACACATTAATTTAGTTTGACAATTATTGAGAGCATACTATTTGTTTGAATATGCCCACCAGTCATCTGGGACATTTAATCCTTGTGTTGTGTTAATTACAGCTCAATGAAATTATAAGGTAGCAGTCCCTATAAGACAACGTATTGCTATTTTTCCATCTCCTTTATTTCATGGAGCTGTAATTAACATAACACAAGGATTCAATGTCCCTGGTGACATCACTGGTTGTTAATAACTGTCAAACTAAATGGATGTGTGCAAAACTGGTTTGAGACTTTGGATGTGTGTGAGATTATTGAAAGAGAAAGAAAGAGAAAGCAGGGAAGACACAAATATGGAAATGGTGTGATAGAGAGAGAGAGAAAGAGAGAGAGAGAGAGAGAGAGAGAGAGAGAGAGAGAGAGAGAGAGAGAGAGAGAGAGAGAGAGAGGGGGGAAATAAAGAGAAAACAAGTGAAGGAAAGAAGAGAATAGGGAGAGCGCTATAGGGAATATCAGGAAACAAGTGGCACTTGTCAAAGCGGGTTTCTAGGTGTGGAGGTGTCTGGTCGCGGCGCTGTCGATTTGCCAGTCAGATGCTGTTATGGACTCAGGGTGGGTTATAGCCTTCTATCACCGGTGGCCACACTCTCACTCATTGAGAGGATTAACAGAAGGCTGTCCGCTGGCACCTGGGATATATCTACCGGCATCAGCTGGGATCAATCTGTCACATGGACCAACTGAAACCCAACGCAGATAGTGACTGGTTGCCAGCGGCCGTCGATACATTAATCAAGTGTTTAGTTTTTTTCAAAAGGGGGGGTTGATTTGATCCACAGTGTTAATATAGTTTTTAATACAATTTGAAAACTCCTATTTATTCATATACGTAAAGGTGCTATATATAACATTTGTATGTAGAGAAATCATTAAAGAAAAGTAATACAAGTATGTAATTATTGCTTTTCCCCAAAAAAGATTATTGATTCATGAATGTATCATGAAAAAAGATGAACAGGTCCAAAATGTATGTTGTTGTTTACATGTTGCATGCATGTATTCTCCCTATTTCCCATGTCCCCATGTGGAATGCACCTGAGGGTATAAACTGCTGGCGCTGGTGCACTAGTGAGACATCTAGTGACTGAATGTTATCTATACCGCCTGTTAAGCCTTAAAGTCCCCCTATAGGGGGACCCTGCTTTTCTTTATCATAAATCGATCAATAGAGACCGTATTAGATCCACAATTATCATATCATGGGGTATCATTGGAAAGCCACCCTCATTGGCTACAACCCTGTCCAAACATTTTTGAGATCGCCAAATGATTGACGGAGCTAGAGCCCCCGGAGGTCGGGGGTGGTAATGTGTACTTTGGCGCACGCCTCACATATCGGCATGTAACTCGAGAACCGCTGAACGGATTTTGTCACCTGGAAGGGCAATTGACAGGCAACAAATATGGCTTTAATTATATCTATATATTTTATCAAGAGAAATGTACACCTGAGCCGCTAGAGGTCAGCAAAGTGGTGCGTCCTCATGAGGGCCCACATGTGGGCCCTTGGATGTTAAGAGGTTAATGTTTTTATAATTTTTTATTTTTTTGCCAAGAGTAAAGACCATAACCCTATCAAAACAGCAGTCAAAGTGTATATTTTCATTTTTACCGATGTTTCGTACGATTTACCGAAAATAAGAATTTATCGAAAAAAAGCTAATTATATCTCTTTTATCGTAAAACCGTGAGGAAATGACTAAATCCAGATATAACCCTGTCATTTGAAAGAGGAGCATTTTCCCTATCCATAGATGTATGATTTGGCCATAATAAGGTCAAGGTCAAGTTCAAGGTCAAATATGAATTTATAATTAAAATCGATTATCATTTATTACTGTATCTACAAATCCTTCTGTTTAATCATCTTCCCTTTATTCATTTGCTTCGATTTTTTTTACACATGATCTCAATAAGGTGGTGAATGAGCTCAGTGAGCTCATCTGCTTACCCAGCAGATTTAACATGGTGTTATTCACCGTCAAAGACGCAAAAATAAATCATAATTTATATTCTCCTTTTCTTCATTACAATTTACTCAAGCCTAGTAACAGACACAATAGGTCAGACCCCCAGGTCCCTAGATGTTCCTAGATACCAAGAACATGCAAATTGACCTTGTAGAAGTGGAGCAATCTTCCATTTACTTAGGCATGTACCTTTAGGCGAAATCTCTGAAAAAAGTCTACAGATTAACAGAGTGTTTGCGTTTTTTGATACTCACCGAATGTCTGTGGTTCTGGTGGATTTGAAAACAATAAAGCCAATACTACATTCAAAAACAATTTAGAATATCTGGTAAACAAGAATACCCTGAAGACTCTAACAGCTGGCGCACTCATTCAAGGGTACTACGACTATGCTTGCACCTCATGGTACCAAAGCACCTCAAAGGCACTAAAAACAAGACTACAAACATCACAAAACAAACTGGTCAGACTACTGCTTGACCTTACTCCTAAAACCCACCTCACCCCTGCCCATTTTGACATCCTAGGATGGCTTAGAGTAGACAACAGAGTACAGCAACTTGCAATGGGCCTGGTCTACAAGATACACTAAGATACCCATGTAAATACTTACCAAAGGTCAGTGAATTCCACGACCACAACACCAGAGGGAATTCCACAAATTATGTTCAACCCAGATTCGGCTCAAACAAGGGACTAAACAAGTTTCGCAATTATGCCACAACAATGTGGAACGCCCTACCCACAGCCGTAAAATAATGTGAATCCCTACCCACCTTCAAAACTGCCCTCAAAGAGCACCTACGGGAGGCTGCAATTGGGTAAATGTCTAAACCACGACCCCCCCCCCAACCCCCTCCAATGTACAGTTTTTTCCCCCTCGAATGTATATATTTTCTTCGAGGATCTCTGTCTCTTAAACAGTACTGTATATTTCTATGTCTTGTATGTCATAAATGTCTGGATGTAACAGTACTGTATATCTGTATGTCGTGTTTGTCATAAATGTCATGATATATATCTGTATATCTGTATGTCGTGTATGTCATAAATGTCATGATGAATGGAAAATGGGGGACCCTGATGTAAACAAGACGAAAGTCTTTCTCTGGTCTGCATCCCCTTAACAATTGTGTGTATTAAGGCAAAAATATATATAGGCAACGTTAGCTATTAATGCTATTATAGTATACAATACAATATTAATTCTAGAATTAATCGCTTGTTGCACCCTGTACACTTTAGCTTCTGTCATGTTAGGGCCTCATGTCGTTGGAATCTATTTTCCAGAACACATTAGATTAGATGTTTGGCTCTGTGTGTCACTTTTGTTATCTTGTTTCTTCATATTTCCTATGAAATGCCCAGTGGATCATCAAACAGACACGACAGCACTGCATGACAGTACACATAATAATAATAATAATAATAATAATAATAATAATAATAATAATAATAATAATAATAATAATAATAATAATAATAATAATAATAATAATAATAATAATAATAATAATAATAATAATAATAATAATAATAATAATAATAATAATAATAATAATAATAATAATAATAATAATAATAATAATAATAATAATAATAATAATAATAATAATAATAATAATAATAATAATAATAATAATAATAATAATAATAATAATAATAATAATAATAATAATAATAATAATAATAATAATAATAATAATAATAATAATAATAATAATAATAATAATAATAATAATAATAATAATAATAATAATAATAATAATAATAATAATAATAATAATAATAATAATAATAATAATAATAATAATAATAATAATAATAATAATAATAATAATAATAATAATAATAATAATAATACACTTTATTTGTAGCTATAGCACCTTTCATAAAAAAATTGCAGCTCAAAGTGCTTCACAACAGAAAAAGACAGGCATACAATGAGCACATAATAATATAAATAATAAACATATAATAAACATATAAAATCACAGTTAGTCACATTAGGATCTAACATCCGGCCACCTTATTTATGGTTTGATTCAGTTTAAAAAATAGACAATAATAAAAGAGTAAGATAGAATAGACAGAGTAAAATAGTGCAATAATGCAGAGCAATAAAATAGTAGAATAGAATAGACATAAAATGAGCACATGAAGTGCAGATGTAACCCAGGTTTCAGATTCATAACTATTTAGTTATAGGAACATAAATAGTTAATGCCATTGAATAAGAACATAAATAGTTAATGAGAACATAAATAGTTAATGTTATTGGGTTATATGTATATTCATATGAGATTAGCAACGTTTTGACCAAATCCTTTGAATTGCCTCATGACGCGATAGAGGTGTCACAACAATCCACGCCTTGCCTTACGGCAGGTGAGCCTTGCCATACGGCAGACGAGATTATAGATTGACGGAAGCTGACGCAGCTGAATGCTGATTGAACCGAGATGAAATAGCGCCACGAAATAGTTATCAAACAGTCATAAAAGATTCCCCCAGTTACAAAACCGAAGAAGTTGTTGCAGTTAAAGAGCATATGACTTCCGGAAGCGGTTTTGGTGAGTTTCATCAATATTGTGCTGTTTCATTGTCGATAGCTCAATGCTAATCAGCTAATAATGTAGCTTCATCCTGAGTCATGCTAGCGAAGCTCCAAGCTCAATTTGGTGAATGAAAACTAGAAAGAAACCATTTCAAAAGTACTTATAATTGTATTGATATGCTGTATGATAAGAACATGGTCTATATACATTTTGACTGCTTTTGAGAGTTTAATCTGGAATGTGAGGAATGTTCCCATATGCTAGTGCACTTTAGCCTAATTTAGCATAAGACAAATGGACATTCCCACGTGCTGTGATAAGGTAGCCTACTTTAGCTTAGCATAGCTAAAAGTAGCCTGATTGATTATTCATTCTAGAAGCAATGAAAAGATGATGAAGCAATGAAAGATGGTAAATAGCTTTTATTTTCTGAATGCCTGTATAACGCAGGCCAGGTTTTTCTAGCACCCCGTTCCACCCCCGGGAAGAGTTCCCAGGAGTCCCGACCGACCACCACTCATCACGTGTGCCCACGCGGGACGAGGCAGTGTGCCGGACCGACACAAAATGGCGAGCCAACCCACTGAACCTCAGATCTAGATCAGGGCTATACCCGGCGCCTGATCTGTTACCCCTGTTGCCTCAACAGCCTGGTAGGATTGTGAATTATCTTCCTCATTCCCAGTGAGGAAGTGGATCAGGAATTAACTAACTAATTGAACTTGAGTCACAAGAACTTCCAAGGACTATCATATCGGTTTCTATGATACAAACTGATTGAACGAGAGCACAAGGACTTCCAAGGGCTTTTGACCCCGTTTCACCTTTTGTATTTTGATATTGTATTTTGTATTTGATTGATGCACATTGTATATATGGGTACTGATATTTCTCCTGTAAGAAGGGAGAGTTAAAGGGTAAATGCACCCAGTAAGATACTTGAACCACTGATATTTGTCCTGTAAGAGGGAGAGTTAACAGGTAAATTCACCCAATAAGTTACCTGAACCACTGATGTTCTCCTGTAAAGAGGACGAGTTAAAGGGTCAATGCACCCAGTAAGATAATTGAATCTCACTGATACCATATTGATTATAGTTGAATCACTGATGGTTCTCCTGTAAAGAAAGATGGTTTAAAGGGTCATTTCACCTGATAAGGTATTTGCATTCCTATAACCTTGAATATTTCTACTGGTATTTTGTTCGTATTACACCTGCAAAGGAAGAGTTTAAAGGGTAATTTCACCTAATAAGGTACTTGCATTCCCTGCACACTTAAAGGTTTAAATTAATATGTTTAAACACTTACCTATTGAAATGATAAACTGATATAGAGTTTACTGAATGATAAACTGTTATAGAGTTTACTGATCTGCCATTGCAGAAGAAAGATAATGAGTTACTCACGAAAAAGGGATACATCTAATGTCCAACTTTAAACCTAGCTTTTAGCTAGTGATAACCTCAGAGACGTCTGAACCGAACCAAATGTGTTGATCCAATCAACCTAGAACCTGATATCGAACTAACCCTCCTGAAAGAAGAAGTGGTTAATGAAATAACCTAAAAGGGATACTTCACTTTACCTCACTGTCACTGTATGTATTGCAATTGTCTAGCTAGCGCGCTCGTTGTGAATAAATTACCGGTCACTGTTATAACCTTGTCTCCGGTCTACTACTCCTTTAACTGTGTATATTACTCCTCTCCTCATTCGAACCTAGAACTGGTCCGTGGCAAACAGCTGTTACTGTTAGTGACACAAGTGCTACACAGACATAAAAAAATCACAGTTTTTTACAGTGCAATACAATGCTTCTGGATTACTGTTTAACAGATTAAAGTCGTCTTTACCTTCTCTGTTTGGTATCCACAGTTTAAAACCTGACAGTCTTCCCTCCTGTTTGATACCCATTTTGACCCCTTGAACCTCCCTCTCAGGGCAAACCTCCCTCTCAGGGCGCAGTTCCCTCTCTCAGGGCACAGTTCTATGGGATGAGAAACTGCCGCCAGCCACTGCCTGGAGATGTTGGCAACAGTATGATGTTTGTCCACTCTCCTAGCCTCTTTGGCAGGTTCTGATCCACTGTTTGGAGGTTATTTCCAATTCTCTAATCAGTTTGGCTGGTAATACAGCAAGAGTGTCTGGTCAACTTTGCCAGCTGCTTTAGCCAGTGGGTAAACATAATTATTTGTCCTACCCTGACAACACAATCCCAATTTGGAGTTATTATTGTCATCATTAAAGCGACATTTCACCACAAAGCAGCATTAAACTCATTTACCAGATTGAGGCATAACTGATTAATTATCTCTGTGTGGCCAAAGTGATTGTGCTCAGTAACATCAGCAGTGAATGGGTGCTCATTTGGTAGAGATATGTCTAATAGCTCTACCCTCAATTTATAAGAACTACAATGGGCAGGTCATTTGTAGTCTCTGCAGTTGCACGCAAGTTCATAACGCATTGACCACTACAGCATCATCCCATATCATGTTAAGGCTAATTTGAAGGTTCTATAGGGAGGTGTAGTCTGACATCACTGGTTATTCCACTCGTATAGGGATTTATCATTGGGAAAATGGATTATCGGCTATTGTAACAATTCTGCCGCATGAACATTGGCAAGCTTTAAATTTTTGCACAAAATGAGTTCCCTTCTACCACTAACATGATTGTTTAAGCATTTTTGGTTGAAACAAAGGTAGTTATAAGGTTTTTAATTTGTCGTAAAAAAAGAACTACACTTACCAGTAGGCAGCCTGTTGTTAAGTACACAGCCGCTATTGGTCTGTTAGGCTGTCGCCTTTTCCCCGTCAAGGGCAGCTGATAGTACCAAGCTAGCTAGCTAACGTTAACGTTACTCCGCTAACGTTAGCATTATGTCTTCTACTGCTGTGAACCATTTTAAATCGGGGTATGTAGAGGAGTTTCGGGAACGAGTAAAATGTGCAGGTCCTCTTCTCAGACCTGTGGGGCAAGCACTGCACACGCATCATGCCGGCTAGCAAGCTAGCTAGCTACATGTCACGGCCGGCTGATAGCACGATAGTAGCCCCTTTCGTGACTGTGATGCACTCAGTGCATTACAGTCACGAAAGGGGCTACCACGATAGCTAACTAACGTTAACGTTACAAGCTCAAACACCTTATAACTACTACTACTGTCGTGTCCATAAGTTCCCTGGCAGAATACTTTGTTTGTGAGGACAAAGGTATAGAAAGAGGAGAGAACCATTTTAAATCGGGACATGTTAGGAGTTTCGAGAATGCCGGCTAGCAAGCTAGCTAGCTACTAACGTTATAAACTATACACAATATGTACAACGACACAATGATTTACATTAGTATTTACAGTGATTTAATATGCAGCAAAATAACGTTATACGATTTAAATTATAAATACAAATATGGTAACGTGGTTGTGGCTTTTACAAATAGTGGTTAGCTTTAGAGATAAATGGCTATGATCACGGAGCACTAGTGTTGGGTGAAACAGATACTAGCCACAGATTCAGGCTCAGTTATTTTCCCATTGTACGAATTGTTAAGCTTATGGAATGTACAGTAAGGGAAATCTGGAAATCCTAGGTCTGTGACTAGTAGGCAGGAGGCTACGCTGTGGTGACGTCAGTCAGTCCCAGCGAACGAAAACATTTATAAACGTTGTTATTTTGCTACCTTTACGATTAATTGCGAATATTTTCATATTGAGCTATAGATTGTGGATGAATACGCACAGAAAGGTACACCATGCCAACGTTAATGCTTTATTTATCTAAAACGAGCCGATTTTGAAATGGTCAATGGGGAAATACATTGCATTCCACAGAGGGTGGAACAGGAAAAAACGAAAATGACGTAACCGCTACACCTCCCTATTAGCGGTTATGTTTAGGGTATAACGTTTGACTTTAATAAGGGTTAGATTAGTCGTTATGTTTAAGGTTATGGTTAGTTTAGTGTGGTTAGAGCTTAGGTTAGGGTTTGTCGTAAAAGGTCTACACACTCGCCTACCAATGTAGCGCCCCGGGCTTGTCTCCCGGCAGACTTGTATGGTTAACCACGGACACGGATAGCGCATAGGGCCAAACACGGTGTGTGAAGAGGTTGGAGGACCAGCGTGACAATGTGACGCAGGGGCCGTGAGAATCTGTCGGGAAGACACTCCGACAATATCCACCTCCATATCACTCAATTCTTGTAGGTAGGGCATGTGGTCAAAAGCACCTCTACCAAGTCTTACCCGACGCCCCCGTACAATAGCGCGCTGTCTTTTCTTTTCGGCACTATTTTCTCAAAATTTTTTGGCGGAGGGACACCATTTTTTGTGACCATATTAGGAACACTGGCCCCCACACACACAGCAAGTATCACTCCGCAGCTCTTTCCAGAAGTCTATAAAAACCTCCGTTGAACGCAGCTCGAGTTTTTCCAAACTTTCCCCCAGACCGAGCGGTCGCCGAATGAATTCTTACCGTGAAAACCTGCTCTCCTGTAGATTTCTAAGCCACAGTGTAAGTACTGTTTATACTAATCTGTTGGACTTCTTATAGCATTCGTTAACTTTTATGACCATCTATAGTGTTTGTGAGATGTTTTTTCCAGAGATTCTGGTCATATTTTCCATCAAAAATCTTGTTTTGAAATGTACCGTGTGCGACTAGCAATTTCCCCCCAGGTAGAGTTACCTGTGCGTTGGCTAACATCAGCGCTAGCTGCAGGCTAGCTGCAGGCTAACGGCAACACAGTTGTCGTATTTATTTCACAAATGCAGTGTTTTCAAATAAGCCACATTGCACATTTAGTGTATTCATTAGTGGGTCATATTCCTATATGTAACATATCTCATTTTATCAACCTAGAATTTACGGCAGTGTCTAGATGCTGGAACTAGCTCCCATGCTAGCGCAGATGCTAACAGCACCGGATGAGATCCATGAACAGCGCAGTCATTCCCTACCCAGGACAAAACCCTAGAAGGAAGACAAGGCTCTATGAAGATAATGGGGTAAGTTTGAAGAACATTTTTAACACACACATGAACGTTTTATAATTATCATCACAATATGTCAAAAAACAATTATAATTTTTTTATCAAATCTAGTTTCATTAATTAATTAATAACTTTTGAACAATAGATGCTATTTCTAATCTGTCAGCTGTTCTATATTGCCAACAAGATTGTCGACATTCCATTCAATATACATAAATCTGATTTAAGCAAGGAAAGTTTAATTTAATAAATTTTTAGCTTCCAAGTTTAATTTCAACAAGTTCAAGTGCAACTACATATGAACCATAATAATAAAAATTATGATGATAATCATACACTTATTTTATATCATTGGAAAGCCCTAGTTGTTAGCTGTAAAATGGCACCAAATTGTTATGGTTTGTAACCGACCCCAATCGCACAACACAAGACAGGTATGAGAGTAAGCCAAGAACTGGGCATTTATTGAAACCCACAGAAAACGGCACTGTCCCTTTAAGGGAGAACACAAATACTGGATAACAAGAAAAGGGAAAAGGCCCAGTGCCTTTAAGAGGCGAGCTGGCTAAGGGGAAGGCTAAGGGAAGGCTAACGGAACCAGGGCCGGGGCAAGGGACAAGGCAGGAACAGGGAGGACTAGGAGGACTGGACAGGGAGGACTAGGAGGAAAACAGGGTAAGGCCTTGGAACAGGGCGAGGGCTGGAGCTGCTTACAGGGACAGAGAAAACAGACAAGGCCTGGGATACAAGCATTAATGAAATGTTGCTGCTCTGCAGCTTCTCCCGGGATGGTTCGTCTGGGGAAGCAGACGGTGTCGTCAGAGCCGCTCTGCAGATTTCTCTCGGCAGATCTCCCAGGTGGTAAACGGGACCGAGAGGGAGAGAGGGAGCGGGTTAGCTCAGAGTACAGTGGGGAACAGAGCAGGTGACAGGAGAAGTGACTTGTCCCAAAAACAGAGTAATCCAAGTGAATGAATCTTCGGTGTATATACACACTGCGAGTAAAGTCCAACAACAATCCACGTGATAGAATCTTCGGTGCAAATAGACACAGTGAGCGAAGTTCCAATAAATAATCCAAGGTGATAATATCTTCGGTGCAAATACACACAGTGAGCGATGTTCCAATAATAATCCAAGGTGATAATATCTTCGGTGTGAATACACACAGTGAGCGATGTTCAAGCAAATATTATCCCAAATGAACTATCCAAAAGGCAGGCACTGGGTGAGTGACAGTCAGACAAAAAGCAGGATCTCTTCAGTGTATTAAACACACGAAAAACGAATAGGGTCAAAAACAGTTTTGCAAAACTCACCCAGGCGCTGTGCGTAAAGAGAGCGGGATCAAAACAGGGCGAGCGCGTCGCCACGGGGAACGGGTTGTCCAAGCGGAGGTCTGAGTGGTGCGCGACTGCTTGGAGTACGCGCCGGTACGGAGGGCGCATCTGGCGCGGAGGTCTGAGTGGTGCGCGACTGCTTGGAGTACGCGCCGGTACGGAGGGCGCATCTGGCGCGGAGGTCTGAGTGGTGCGCGTCTGCTTGGAGTACGCGCCGGTACGGAGGACGCATCTGGAGTGCGTCTGAATGCGCGTCTGGAGTGAAGAGCGCGTCTGCGCGGAAGAGCGCGCCGGCTCGGAGAGACGCATCCTCCCGTAGAGTATTAGGAAGCGATGCGCGTCTGGATGCGCGTCTGGAGTGAAGAGCGCGTCTGCTGCGCGGAGGTCTGGATGCGCGTCTGGGCGTCTGCTGCGCAGAGGTCTGGATGCGCGTCTGGGCGTCTGCTGCGCGGAGGTCTGGATGCGCGTCTGGACGTCTGCTGCGCGGAGGTCTGAAGTGGAACACTGGAATACCTCCCGTGGAAGTTTAGAGAGCGCAGTCCAGTGTCTCCTTCCAGGCAAACGGCGACAGGAGGCGAAGGCTTGAGCGCATCTGACGCCGGAGATGAAAACAGCATAACAGACAGAGACAGAGAACCTCCCGAAGGAGTCTTGGTGATAGAGATATGATACGGAACGACCCGACAGGAACTGAGGGGAGAGCGAGGTACTTAAAGCCCAAAGGGGAACTAATTAGAATGCACATCAGGTGCGTGAAGGTAATTGATACTTGAAACTAGAAGTGTGTGTTCGGCACCAGACCAATCAAACACATAATGACAGGTAGTCCAAGGGTGTGGTTGCTGAAGAGCAAACGAACGTGAGGGTGGGGGCTAGTGAGGTGAGGAGAATGCAATTGATTAACAGAAAACAAAAGGAACAGAGCGAGTAGGCTTAAAGGAACAGAGCGAGTAGGTGAGCAGCGAACAAAACCTCACACAAATATGAGGTACTTTGAAATACCCAGTAACTAATAATCTATCACAAACCAATGCAATATCATGTTCAGGGATTTCCTAAATACGAAATAGCCCTGGAAGAGATAAATTATTAACATCCCTTTTTATTATATATGAGATGCAAGAATATTTGGAGCTTCTCCTAATTTTTCCCGGCTGGACCCATTCAAGTCATATAGAAGGCAGCGGCCCGCCTGATCTCCCATCTACCAAAGTCAGCCCACATCACCCCACTTCTCAGAGAGCTGCACTGGCTTCTCATTGCCGCACGAATCTGGTTAAATGTCCTTGACCTGGCATACCAAGCAACAAGGGGAACGGCTCCCTCCTACCTCCAGTCAATGGTCTCTAACTACACAACCTCAAGACCCCCACACTTTGCATCTTCTGGCCGCCTCAGACCCACTCCTATCTGAGCTCCGGGGTGGTCATGGAAGCAAAGCAGGCTATTCTCATTCCTCGCGCCACGATGGTGGAACAAACTTCCCACCACAGTCAGGACAGCTGAAACCAGCTCAACACACTTCTTCAATCAATATCTTAAATAAAAAATTAAAATTATAATAATAACCTTCTTATCATCTTTTCTACTATGTCTATAATACTATGTACTATGTACTGTAACAAAGTGTAGCATTCAAGTTCGACACTGTTTGACGAACAATACCACTTATCCTTAGCTGTCAGAGATATACCGTTCCTGCTTACCCGTTGTTCACAAATTGTATGTTTATTATTAAATGAATAGTTTCAATCTCATAAAACCATTAATGTCACTTTGTTTGACAGTTTCATGTTAATTTGTTTAGACTAATTATTAATGTTGTTGTTTTTGTTATTATTATTATTACTTTGATTAGTATTGTTATCATTATTATTATCTTAATATTATCTTAATATTATGAAAATAGTTTTATGAACTTATTTCACTTTACTATAATTGTTCTTGTTTATTTTTTTTAATCCAATGATTTAATGAGTTGAGGCCCTGTATAGGCCCATCTAGGTATCTTGCCTCTACTCAGCACCTTTATATACTTGATGTCATGGTCAATGTTTTTACTGTTTTGTTGAAATGGTGCGAAATAAAGAAATAAAATTAAATATGTTGCTTTGAATAAAAGAATCAGCTAAATTACTACATGTAATTTTGTATATTGTATTGCCTTCATAAAGTTGGCAAAATGAGGCAAAAACTGTGTGAATGATGAATGAATGGAGGTAGACATTTTAGACAGACTACCTGAACTACTCGCAACGTTATTGCTGGACTTGTAGAATGGTTGAGTCAAATACATTTTTAATTTAGATTTAATAAGATATAAAGCAATAGGACATTTCTGGATGAGAGCCACTTTAGCGAGAGCAGGTAATTGTAGAAAGTTGTATAATTGCCTGACCTTGTTCAAGGCTGTCTGATATTCTCCCATCTCATTGGATGTTTTCCTCTATTCCAAATGCTGCCTCTTCATACCGTGTTCCTTTAAAACGCTGCCTGCATCAACGCCATGCAATTCTGTCGGCTGCCATCATCTGTTGAGGTGTGTGATTTTTTTTTCTATTTCCTTCTCCCTTAATTTTTTAGTGAAAGCTAATTCCAGTCAATTGATGTGCTTGCATTGTCTCGTATCCACCCATTCTTTACTTGCCATTCTAGTGTGTGTGTGTGTGTGACACTGTAATACAGTTGTCATGGAGCTTTTTCATAAAAAATTTGTATCCAAGTTTTATCCCAAATACTTTATTAGGAAGTGAGGAGTTATTACATTTTTTAGTAATTACATTTAAAAGAAAAATATGTGTATAATTGTAAA
>NC_140176.1:23302427-23357427 GCF_963971535.1 Notolepis coatsorum | reverse complement strand
CGTAGGGCAGAGCATATATATATATATAGTATCTACTAAATCCTAATGAAACAAGTAACTAGAATATATTAAGCCTATACTGTTCATTCATTAGACACGTAGGCCATACTGGCGCACACAAGACTTGTTATGGAATATTAATGCACTCTATTTCCACCGATTAGCTTTAGTTCTTATTTATTTATTTATCCACTGTCATTTCAGTGTTGGTGTATAGTGTTAGGATTGGGGGTGCTGTGAGGGTGAGAACGCAATTTGCAGACCGGGAAGAGAGGAGGCAGAGACGGCAGGATACATGGAAATATATATAGACTTTACTGGGACGACGAAACAATACAAAACAACACTGAAGGACACAGGGAAAAAAAGATGAACGAAAACGGAATACATAAACTACTTACAAGACTAAAGAACGGAGAGGCACGACGGGCATGGGAACACAGAGGAGTGAGGGTAGCAAGGAGGGTACAGGAGACAATGACGCCACGAGGAGGTGATGATAAATCCACACTTAAATACACCGACTAATTGTAATGAGCAACACCTGGTAGAAGCCAGGCAACAACCTAGAATGCAAAATCAAAACACACAAGGAATAATCTAACCTAGACACAAAAGACATAATCACACATAACAACCAGACAGGGAGACGACATCAAACACAGACAGGGATGGCCCAAGATAACAAATAATTAGAAATTAATTCTATTACTTTGAACCAACATAAGATGGCCACCTGCACCATCAGGCTTTGGTCACTAGAGGGAGGTAGGGGACCAATATCAGGAGGGAGGAAATGTCCACTGTCATTCTCATGCCCGGCCTGGGGACGTTACAAGGGCCGGGCCTGGGGACGTTACAGTACCTCCCCCTCAACGGGGGGCTTCCAGACCCCAGAGAATAACGTCCGGACCCAAGGGGTGCTTGAGCACCTGCCTTTTTGAGCCTCATAAAAAAGTGCCCTTTTTGAAAAATGTTATAACAAATCGGGATTGGAATAAAAAATGCATTTATATTAAACAATACAGAATATACATCACTTCTTGGGGTCTGTAGGGTAAGCACTTATTCCCTCTCCCCTGAACATTTATGGAGATGTATGGGCCTTTTAAGTCAGTGATAAAAGTGTCTTTCAAGGATAAGTGAGCTCCTGCACTGATTATTATAGTTCAATATTCAATATTTGATCACCAAAACCCCCCAAAAAGCATAAAAGGGGGCCCCCCCGCCCGAAAAGGGCCATTAAAAATCAGGCTCGTGCGCCACGCGCGCACGATCTAAACACACACAGGTATAGTGCCGTTTTCAGCCTTCGAGGACCTGCCCCTCTAAAGTCCTGTGCACGTCCCTGTGTGTGTGTGCGCGCGCGCTGCGGCAGGTGTACCACGAGCTGTACTATATATGATGCCAATACATTAATCTAATCTAATTTTGATGGGTCGCAAGACTCGCAAAGTGCTTCCGCGTCCATTTTCACACGGCTGCATCATTAGTTGCCTTATAAGGAGCTCTGGAGGTGTTGTTTTGTATGCAAATGACCTGAACGGGGACGCGCATCCGCGTTTGAGACATATGCCATTCCCCAACGCAGATATCACAGGTGTGATCGTTTGAGCCACTTAAGACATATTACCAGCATGTTGAGGACTCAGAGTGAACTTGTCATTGATTCTGTCTCAGTCAGTTCCAAGATAAGTCTTCCAAGAGAACACTTTGGAAAATGTTCGGGAATGAGACCCATTGCTGCACGCCTCACATATCGGCATGTAACTTGAGAACCGCTGAATGGATTTTGACGCCTGAAACGGCAATCGACAGACAAAAAATAGGGCTTCTATATATTGTATTAAAAGATATGCACACCCGAGCCGCTAGATGTTGCCAAAGTGGCGTCGGGCGCCGGCGGGCAAATCGTCCTTAAAATGTCCCGGGGCCGGGTCGTGCCAGTTAAGAGGTAGGCTACAGACAGATAATAAAATAAAGAGGTGGAGTAAAATAAAATGAAATATGAGCTAAGTTAAGCACAATAGAATAATATAACTATGAAATAAAATATAGGCCAGGGCTGTACAACTGTAAATAAGAGGTTGAATAAAATGATATGGGATATAAACTCAATGAAATATAGCACAATATAATATAGTACAATTATAAGTAAAAATATAATAGGAACATGCCACGGCTGTACAACTGGGCAGATGTGGTAAATTATATCTCTAAGTCAGGCTACTTACTCTAAGGCAAGCCAACAGAATTGTCTCGGATCCCTCCCATGTTTTACATGCAGAGTATGAGCTACTGCCCTCTGGGTGGAGGTTTAGAGTTCCACGCTCTAGACTAAATAGGTTTAAAAACTCTTTTATTCCGATCTCAGTTAAACTTTTAAATAGTGCCAGATAAATGGCCGGCAATTATGGAATAACTAATATTTGGTTGTATATTATCGATATTCAATAACAAATATTTGGGTATACTATATTCTATATATATGTAGTGTTGCCAGACATCCTGCTGTGCAGGTACTCTACTGTTTCTTTTACATTGTGTATCTCCTCTGTTTGGAGTCAGTTGTGTTGCGTCATGTCTGTATGTATGTGTCTGTGGCTGTAGTGTGGGTGTAAGCCCAAGACAAATTTCCCAGCTGATGGGACAATAAAGTGACTCTTGACACTTGACTTGACTTGATATACACCAATTAGAATTAAGTAACAATACAGTGGGCATTAAGTCCAGTATGGGTGTGTTAATGTAACACATTGTGGGGGGGGGGTGTCAGTGAGGGTCCCGAGCCTTGTTGATGAGGCTCACTGCAGAGGAAAATAAACTGTTCTTGTGGCGTGAGGTTTTGGCCCTGATGGACCGCAGCCTCCTGCCAGAGGGGAGGGCCAGGGTAAACAAAACCTGCTGTACTGGACCGATCATTAGCATAAAAAGGTACTGTACTCAGATCCTTTAGGCCCATGCAGACCGTTACAATCAAACACAAGCCGAGCTGCGTTTATAGATTTGATTGGATTATATTTGATTAAAATGTATTGTCATTGCACAGCACAAGTACAGTACAACGGAAATAAGTTGACATATAATCAGAGTGCAAATGTAACAGTAAACTGCATTAACAATATACATAATAAATAAATACTACAGTGTAAATATGTCAATCTGTTACAGTATTATTATGTACAGTGATACAGGTATAAATACACAATGGTAGGCCATATTGTATAACTACCGGTAATAAGACTTGGTAAGGGGTATATATACAGATAGATATAGTACAGGAATATACTGTATGCCGGTATATTCCGACAGATGTGGATAAATATATATCCACATATTTACAGTATCTATGGGAATATGTATGTGAGACACACTCCCATAGAAAGCGCACAGTTACAGTGAGGTACACTTGCACTGACGGCAGTGTTCCAGATACGCGCCGAGCTCAGAACCCACATGGCAGCCATGCTGTGCCTTATCACAGACATGCAAATGAGCACTAATTAGGACTAATTACGTCTCGCTGTCGACAGAGTTACATAGAGAATGACCAAATGTTAAGGAATAATGTTTCTTTGCCTCCCAATTATCTTGATTGTTTAAGGAGTTTAATTAGGACGTGAGGATACAACTCTGTGATTGTGGTGAATGTGCTCCTGCTTACATGTGCGATTCTGCGGGATAGAGCCCTTTTTATTGAGTTAAATATTTAGATTAATGATTCTGTAACAAAAGCCATTGTTACCCACTTTGTATTATCTCAGGGAAAAAACGAATCTAAACAACATTATCCACAAAAGCTTCCTATGTGTTAGGGCTCAACCCCCTGTTTCAGGCCTTGTTGTGTGTATATACAGTACAGTATGTGCATGTGTGGGTGCTTGTTCCAGAAACATTGTGACCTTGTTGTTATTTGTTAACGGTGGTTGTAAGCCTGTTTGTGTTGTGCTCAGCCAAAGCTATTAGTGCCCTGACCAAAGCATTTAGCCTACGGCTGAGCCATTGGATGCTCCCCCCCCCCCCCCCTCTACCTCAACCTTGGATAATTAAATCCAAATTGCGACTACAGCCGAGGACATCAGCCTCACCCCCAAAAACATTACAAATAAAATCTTCCATTGAGAAACATCATATATTAATAGTTGACATTGAGGGTTTGAGTTTGTTGTTTTTCACCAGACACATATACGTTGTTTCCTCATATATATTTGTTATATATAGATTCATAATTTCATATATAGATTAATTTGTTCTTCAAATGGACTTGTGAGCATTGTTGGTGTTCCTCTTTGAAACCGAGGAACACCCTTATCCAAAAGCTAGCTTCTAACCTTAGTCCTTGGTTACTATTTTACGCGGACAAAAACTCAAAGATTTTAATCACCTACTGATGTCTACTTCTTGGACGGGGAGGGGGTCAGATTGAGGGATATTCAGTGCCTTAATGGTGCCTTTACGGTTCATTTTTCTTTTATTTCTGAATAGTTCCTGTAAGGATCATCGTTTATGATTCAAGACGTTTTTTTTTATATGGCAGCTTGTGACGTTTCTATGACAACTGCTATTATAACCATAATCCTAGCCAGCTCCCAGCCAATGGCTGCTCCTAACATCATGTGAAACTGGTGTTATTGCTGACATTTTGGGAGCGTAGTCAATGAGCGATGAGATTGGAGTAAATTGGCCAATTAGCTGGTAATACTACTTATTCACTGGGTAAGACTGGTAGACAAATCTTGCACCTTTGATATTTCTAATGTCTTTCAAATTATTACCAAGGGCAGTTCCACAATATTTGACCATTTACTTTATTTCACAGCAGAGTCTTCTACTCTTCTACTGATTGAACGTGTGCAACGATTGAGAAATCCACATTCATCAAATTGTTGTTTGCTAGAAATGAACATATGGATTACCATGTGACTGATGTGCCAGGGAGCCCTGGAGTGGCAAGACGAATGTCAAGGTGCTCACTCATTCACAACCTGAATGACATCACACACATTTCATGAGATTGAAAGTGATTGGGAGAGAGGGAGAAAGAGGGTAAGAGAGCGAGAGAGAGAGAGAGAGAGAGAGAGAGAGAGAGAGAGAGAGAGAGAGAGAGAGAGAGAGAGAGAGAGAGAGAGAGAGAGAGAGAGAGAGAGAAAGAGTGAAGAGTCGGATAACATTGGGTAAACCAAAACGCTACAAATCCCTAGATAGAATCTACAATTTGGCTGTTTATCCAATCATAATTAAAGATTGAAAGCAATAGTAAATTCCAGAAGTAACCATACTACATTAGCCTTTCAGCAAAGCCTTGTCACTCACTAGTCACATTCTCATTAACCTATTTGTATGCATAGGTATAAAGTATTAGGCCGTAAGGTGAAGCCTGTTATTGTTTAATAATAATAATAATAATAATAATAATAATAATAATAATAATAATAATAATAATAATAATAATAATAATAATAATAATAATAATAATAATAATAATAATAATAATAATAATAATAATAATAATAATAATAATAATAATAATAATAATAATAATAATAATAATAATAATAATAATAATAATAATAATAATAATAATAATAATAATAATAATAATAATAATAATAATAATAATAATAATAATAATAATAATAATAATAATAATAATAATAATAATAATAATAATAATAATAATAATAATAATAATAATAATAATAATAATAATAATAATAATAATAATAATAATAATAATAATAATAATAATAATAATAATAATAATAATAATAATAATAATAATAATAATAATAATAATAATAATAATAATAATAATAATAATAATAATAATAATAATAATAATAATAATAATAATAATTAAAGTCGGGACTAGATCTTTCCTCGCGAACGGATACTTGGTCATCGCGTAGTTAAATTTGATGTAATTGGTGCGAGTTCTGTCACGTGTCTTTCGCTCGACCAATAGCAGCTTTCTTTGTTGCGGCCGTCGGGCGACAACAAATATGACATCCACAGAGTGATGTTACATCTCGACGAGTACAGAAGAGGACAAAAATGGACACCTTCTAAAGTTCGCAAAAAGGTTTCTGAACAATGTTATATGCATCTCACGTCCGTTCAGAAAGAACGTGTACACGATTTTACACAGACACGGTGGGATAGATCTCTAACTACACACCCTCAAGACCCCTACGCTCTGCATCTTCTGGCCGCCTCAGACCTACTCCTATCCGAGCTCCGGGAGGGTCATCAAAGAGAAGTCGCCTATTCTCAGTCCTTGCCCCACAATGGTGGAATGAACTACCCACCCCAGTTAGGACAGCCGAATCCCGTCCAATCTTTCGCCGTTGACTAAAGACGCACTTCTAAAAAAATGAATAAATAAAGAAATCTAACCCTAACTAACCGTACTGTCATGCACTTGTCCTAATAAACTAACCTACACTGTAGCACTCAACACTTTGATGAACATTGTTACTCAGCTGATAGAGTTGTGCCCTTCCTGATGACTTGTCGTACAGAACTTGTAAATCGCTTTGGATAAAAGCGTCAGCTAAATGACTAAATGTAAATGTAAATGTAAATAGATATAGAAACTGCGTCGAACGATGGCTTAACGTATACCAGGCGAGAATCATACCATTGCGGAGATGCGCAAAACCACCTCCAGTTGAATGAGAGCAAGGGGGAGATCATGGGTTTGGCACCACCACCTCAGTCACTCAGAGCTCCCGTAACACGGGAAGCCTCTCCTCCTTGTGTGTGAGTCTTATTTGACTCGGACCACAACTTCGACCATCAAGTGAGATCAGTGGCACAGTCCTGTTTCTTTCAACTGCACATCATTACAAAAATCAAGTCCTCTTAGTCCAACCCGTCAGCTCCAGGTCCCTCAGATCGAATGACCAACTGTGTCTGAGGGTCGCGCGGGCCAAACTGGTGACAAGGGGTTACCGGGCGTTTGCAGTGATGGGCCGACACTGTGGAATAAGCTCCCTTGTAACATCAAGTCTCCCAACACTTGATTGGCAAACTTTTAAGGCCTTGTTTAAAACCCACCTTTTCACTCTAGATGATCACTGAGTTAATTTGCTGTTGTGTTATGTGTCTGAGGTGTACTTATGTTCTGTCTGTCCGTCTGCCTGGTTCCCTGTCTCCAATGTCCTGTCTATTAATTTCTTCTTTGTCTTTTGTTTAATTAAAGTTTGTTTATTATTTGTCACATAAAATACATGTATTTTCCCCTGAGCCTGGCCCCGTACCGGGGGGGGGGGATATGAATGAAAGTATCATATAATATCAAATCATATCATACCATCTTCAGATAATAAAGTTTGAAAACATTGTTCGTCTGAAAACATCATCAGACTTACGTGGATCTTTGTCTGAGGTACTCAAATTATGACATTGGTTTGCCTTGGCACCATGCTGTTTTTCCTTCCAATGAAGCATTTTTGGTGTTGGATTTTGAATTAGAGACAGGGAGAGGGAGAGAGATAGATGCTTTGTCTTCCCTAAGCAATACTATTTAAGAAACGTCTGTCTGATAAATTAATCCCTCTATTTTCGAACATTAAAAGGTCCTTCCATGTTCTCTCTCGCGACCTTGAATTTCAAAAGAACCACCACCACTTGCGGTTTGCAATTAAAATAAAACCCAACTCTTTCAGCGTTAAGCTGCAAAGTTCCCCGGGATCGCAGGAGGGTAGAAGGTGGAATGATCGAAAGATTAAAATAGAAAAAACCTTGAGCCTAATAGACTCTGTTGTCCG
This sequence comes from Notolepis coatsorum, assembly GCF_963971535.1. Classification (NCBI taxonomy): domain Eukaryota; kingdom Metazoa; phylum Chordata; class Actinopteri; order Aulopiformes; family Paralepididae; genus Notolepis; species Notolepis coatsorum. Next base: position 23,349,655 of record NC_140176.1, on the reverse strand, counting down.
CTTTTATGGCGTTTTACAGAGAAGTAATTAACGACAAGGAAAAAACATATGGCCTTTTAGAGGGCCCTCCACTTGCCTTGGCAAAGATCCATCTAGCAAGTACACAAGCTGCCGGGCTGTGTTCTCCCTCAACATCAGTAGATTTATCATCATAGGTGTGTGTACTTATTGTTTGTAGGGGTGGGGGGGGGGGTGCGAGGGGACTGTCCCTGCAGAGAATGGTAGCAGAGGTTGCATGGGGAATTATTCTGGAAATGACTTTAATTACTTTATTTCTAAAATTATATATTTATTCATTCATTTATGAATTCAACTATAGATCCAGTAATAAGACCAAATTAAAAACGTTTTTATTGAGATATCCACATAGATCAACAGATATTAAAAGTAGTTTTGCACATAGCAACCACTGTCTCTAACATTGTAAAACAATGGTTGCTATGATACAGACAGCCATGCTGGAAGAAATTGAACTACGCAAACATTCTGTGCAAGGCCTCTATTTAAGCATTACATCACGCGCAGGAGTGGTTTGTGAAAAATCAACCATGCCTAGGGGTGGTCATTAGGCCCGAGGAGCAGCCGAGGGTGCATGGTTAGACCCTCCTAGGCATGGTTTATTTTTCACAAACCACGACTACAAGTGGTGTAATGCTTTTATACAACTGGCACATTCATCCAACCTTATTGCTATATAATAAACACACATTAATCGAAGATTTATTGAAAAAACCATCCGCCAGAAAAAGTAGTTCCCACAACAACAAAAAAGAGAAGTTGCATCCATGTGGAAGCAGCTCGGAAGTGCATCCAACTGTTCTCAGTAGGACATCCAACCAACTAACACATCCAACTGTCTTTCAACTAAGACATCCAACCAACTAACACATCCAACTGTCTTTCAACTAAGACATCCAACCAACTAACACATCCAACTGTCTTTCAACTAAGACATCCAACCAACTAACACATCCAACTGTCTTTCACCTAGACATCCAACCAACTAACACATCCAACTTTTCTTTAGTTTTTAACCTACTTTCTATAGAACTTCATTCTTAGATGCTTCTATAGAAAGTAGGTCAAACAAATTAAAAAAAGTTTTCTTTGCCCTATAGGAAAAAACCTCTTTTTTTTTTTTTTTAAACCTACTTTCTATAGAAGCAGCTGGGAGGTGCGCTGTTTTAAGTGAGCGTGGGTTATTGAATTGATTGATTGCTAATTTTATTACTGTCCGCCTTGTTTCCAACTGGTTAAGTTTAGGCCCTCTTTCGAAGTTGGTTAAGGTTAGAGTTTGGAACCAGGGCTGGTGGTCTATCGCCCTGCTCTAAAGACAAACTCTAACCTTAACCAACTTCGAAAGTGGGCCTAAACTTAACCAGTTGGAAACCAGGCGGACAGTAATCAATCAATCAATCAATCAATCAATTCAATAGGCCATGCTCACTTAAAACAGCGCACCTCCCAGCTGCTTGAAAGTAGAAAAAAAAATTAAAAAAGAAATGCAAATGAATCAATCAATCAATCCGCGCGATTTTAATTTTGTTCCACAATGACTCATGACCCATCCAGGCATGCAGTTTAGGCTACGTCACTGAGGCAGAAGTGCGCGCATCCTATTATTATGCAAAGTCTAGGTGATAAGTGCCGGCCAGGGTATACGGCGCGACGACCAGTGATGCCACAGATTACTTGTAAAAGTAATCCGATTACTGATTACTGATTACTCCTTTAAAAAGTAATCCAAGTTACTTTACTGATTACTTGATTATCAGAGTAACTTAGTTACTTTGAAAGTAACTAGGTTACGAAGTCGTCGTCGTTCCCCCAACAGTTTTTTTAAAACGCTTTATTGAAAGTGCATAAATTGTTTTTAACTTGTTTCTCTGCACATAACGTAAATTGTTAAACTAGTGCTTCAGCTTCTGTACCATCAAGTATGGTAAAGCAACAGTCTATGATGCTCACAGCATTAGAGCAGCCAGCCAGTGGTTTTACAAAACCAGTGTATCCATTATGCAGGCTGAACTATTCAATTATATCAACTGTAACTATTAAATTGTTTTTATAAATGTCTCTCTATAAACATACAATCAGTCTCTGTTTAACATGTAAATTAACTGTAAATCTGGCAAATAAGAGCTTTTGCTCTGCCACCATCAAATATACATTAATCAATAGGGAAAGAAACAATCTCTCTCTTTTGCTGTTTGGCTGGCCTCCGAGTCCTCCTGTACCTAGTCGAAGCGTCGTAGTGTTGTGATTCCAGATGCTTTCAATGCGATTGGATGTGCTGTTTTTAGCGGTAGACAGTATTTACGTTTAGGTCGCTTTCACATAGTTTTGGAGGACTCGGTGCGGTTCTGGGGGTGAAGTTGCAACATTGTTGCATTCTTCATTTGGTTCGCCTGCTTTCACACAGAGGCGGACCGAGACCTTCTGAACAATGTCACGCGGTCGAAAAGGGCGCTTGTCTATTGGACAGTGGAAATGTGTGTGTGGCTGCTGCGATCCCGTGTGTGCGCGCGCGCGTGTGTGTGTGTCTGTGTGTGTACTGCGGAGATCAGCTGTCTGTGTCAGATCAGCGGAGCCGAGTTTTGACATGGCATTGATCCATTGTTCTATTGAAGCACATTACCACCATCCTCTCGCTAAACAACTTGTAGACCACAGTGTTTTTATGAGTGCCCACAAGTAGCTGTTTTAATAATATAATAAGCCGCGCGCCTCGGTAATAATAATAAGCGTTTTTTCTTCCTGTAAGCGTTTTGGGGTGGAATTCTCAGACGAATGCAACGGAGCCCTGCTGTCACACGATTGGCGCATATGTCACATGACGTGCTGTGAAGACCCGCCCTACTCTGCCTCTGATTCGCAGACTGTGGATGGGGAATGTGATTGGGCCAAAGCAGAGTCACTCACAGACAGAGAGTCCAGTCACGCTGCGGGCCACATTCTTGTGTAACCCTTTCACTGCCACACCACGTCACTCCCAAATAAGAAAAACAGCTCAAAAATGTATTTTTGACTGTCGAAAACGAAATAAAATACTGCATTCCGCCTGCATTATGAATTTATGATGAGATAGTAACGAAATAGTAATGCACAGCCACTTGGACAAGTAACTGCAATCAGATTACTGGCTTTTAAAGATTAACGCGTTAGATTACTATTTTCGGGGAAAAGTAATCAGATTACAATAACGCGTTACTTAGTAACGCGTTACCGGCATCACTGGCGACGACACAAAAATTACTCGTCGTGCCGTATACCCCGGCCGGCACTTATCACCTAGACTGTGTGTGTGTGTGTGTGTGTGTGTGTGTGTGTGTGTGTGTGTGTGTGTGTGTGTGTGTGTGTGTGTGTGTGTGTGTGTGTGTGTGTGTGTGTGTGTGTGTGTGTGTGTGTGTTGTGTGTGTGTGTGTGTGTGTGTGTGTGCGTGTGTGTGTGTGTGTGTGCGTGTGTGTGGAGTGTTGGGCGTGTGTTATGTGACAAAAGATCGCCCGTCTCGTCCCCAGCTCTGCCTCATGAAAGAGGAGAGAGACATGTATGCGCGGGAGCGCGCGTGCACGTGGCGTTTGAGCAACTAAGACATTCGCCGTGACAGAATCGGTTAATATTTAGTCGTTATGACGCTATCAACATATCCATTCAGTCCACCCTCATTTAAAACAGCGCACTTCCCAGTTGCTTCTATAGAAAGGAGAAGAAAAATTTTAAAAAGAAAATTGCAAATGAATCAATCAATCAATCCGTGCGATTTTTATTTTGTTCCACAATGACTCATGACCCATCAATTACATCATCCAACATTGTTTAAAGAACTAAGACATTCGGCGTGACAGAATCGGTTTATATTTAGTCGTTATGACGCTATCAACATATCCATTTGTTAAAGATTATTGTCCGCCATCTTGTTTTTTCCTAAAAATCTGCACGGCGGAGTGATTGTAATTCGGTTGTGGGCGGGTCCTGGGACCAGGAGCTTGGAATTGTGAAGAATACATACGTGTAAATTGACTGTTTCAGCCAATCAGAATCGAGAAATTTGCATGCCGTTGTATAATAGGTGTGAATGTACTACAAGTGTGTTTTACTCCTCAAGTCTGAGGGTCAGCCAAGTGTTAGTACCCTCTCTAGCCCCCCTACCTAGGGATACAGGGTGCCACACTGCCTTGTGTGTGTGCGTAGCCAGCGTAGGGATACGCAAAGTCTAAGGGAGAAAACCCTGAAAGAAAGCCGCACTACCCTGTGTGTGTAGGAATACGCAAATGCTAGGTCCTCACCGACAATGGGGTTACCTGTAAGGAAGGGCATCCAAGGTATAAAACTAGCCACAAACCAAAAATGATGACTCCAGTGGCGTGGAGTCATCGCCTGTCCAACCTCACTGTAGTGGGAAAATAGGGACATAAAACGAAGATAAGGATGATGATGATGATGATGATGATGATGATGATGATGATGATGATGATGATGATGATGATGATGATGATGATGATGATGATTTGTGTGGGGTTGCCAGATAAGGAAGTAAATAATTAATTTTAAATGTCGTGCGTGCTATACAGGGGAATAAATAAGTGCTCACAAATAATTACAAATATATTTAGACTAGTTTCTTTGTAAAATAAAGTTAAAAGTAACTTAGCAAACAATATATTTTGTCTATTATCTCAACTGATATACTTGCTCCAAGCTGGAGTTTGAAGTGTATAACAAATTTGTTGACAGTTATTCATATTGGAATATGTGGGTGTCTGGTCTGCTCAGCAGGGTCTCAGAAGTAGCTTCAAAGTGGCTTACCAGTTGATCTGACTCGAAAGAGTTATGTGGACCAAAGCTCATTTAAAAGGATGACTGGCCAAAGGAAAAATGTATGGAGCAGAGCACTCCTTTTTCCTTGATAGTCATCTTTTGAAGTATATTCCAGGCTAAGAACTAAACTAAACATTGTTTTTAAAGGAACAACATTTTGGGAAATGCGCTCACCGTCTTCTCCAGAGTCAGACGAGAAGATAGATAAAAAATTTCTCTATGTGCGTTCAATAGAAATAATCTTGCTGCCCGCTAGCCTAGTTTAGCACAAATTCATGGAAGCGGATGCGGATTGGCTAGCGTATAGCTTAAAACCCCAGGAGAGGTGTTTTTCCATTCCATACATTTGTGCTAAGCTACTGTAGGCTAGCTTGCAGCCGAGTAGCTTATTTACTGTACTCACAGAGAAGACTTTTTTATCTATCTTCTTGTCTGACTCTGGAGAAGACGGTAAGCGCATTTCTCATAATGTTGGTGTGTTCCTTGAAGTTTACAAGCCCTGAGTTGAACACCTACAGACATACTGTATCCATTGCAGCTGTCACTTCACTTCAGAGGGAAATGGTTTGGGTTTAAGTCGTGTTTTCTTCTCAGCCGTCATTAGGCACACGGGGAACAATTCAGCTCTGTGCGTTCTGGGTTTCAATATGCCTAGTCACTTCTACTTTACAACGTTTGACAGAGTATTACTAATGCAGGACGGGGAATGTCTGCCGTGCCGGCGAATACTCTTTTATTTGTCAAAGCTGTAGGCAGAAGTGTGCTCAAGCTGGAGTGCTGTGTGTTGAGGGGGGTAAGACACAAATTGCCATAATAAAGAGTGTAATTAAGAATGAATTTCTTTGCAGAGACACATAGTATATTAAGGCATTTCACCAGAGGGCTCGGAGCGCAGGGTCAGCCATTCTTTAGCTCCCCCAGGGGGCAGGTGTTCCAGTGCGAACACGTGAGGTATATGGACCGGCCCGGACTGGCCATCGGGAGCACCGGGAGTTTCTCGGTGGCCTGGCCTGCACAGATAGAATTTTTTAAAGTATAAATTAAGTTTTTATTTTTTTGCAGTCAGGCCACAGGCCAGGCCAGTATTTCTAGTTGCGGCAGCGCGATAGTTAGATAACCTAGGTGGTGTGTGCGACGACCTGTGTGGGACGGCGTGTGGGACGACCTGTGTGGGACGACCTTTGGCTCTTTTTTCAACGTAGAGCTGATCAGCGGGAAGACCGCAGCCTACTGGTGGGCCACGGTGTCACCAAGCGTAAAGGAACACGCCAACATTATGGGAAATGCGCTTTCCGTCTTCTCCAGAGTCAGAAGATAGATACCAATTTCATCTCTGTGCGTTCAGTAGAAAGCTATCCGGCAGCAAGGCTAGTGGTCCGTGCTAGGCTAGACAGGTGCTAGGCATAGACAACAGACTGGCAGCCGCCATAGGCAGCGCCATTTACGGAATGAGGGGGGAGTGGGTTGGGGTTGTTACAAAGTGTACCTGGCTGGAGCCTCTCCCCCAAAGGATGCGTGTGAAGTGTGGTTTTGGAAGCCGAGTTTTGCCTACAAAAGTCATTGTTGTTTACAAATAGGCCTGCACGATTATGGCAAAAAGAATAATTGAAATAAGTTAGCTTGATATTGTGATCACGATTAGTGGAATTACAAACCTGCCAACATTTTAAAGGGATACTTTCCACATAAACACACACACAGACTAAGTTCATAGGCCAATTCATTACATCTTCCTCTAGTAAACTGGGTCTTGGTGATTCTGAAATAATGATAGAGTTAGGCCATTGTTTATCTGAGAATTTTTACTATATATTCTTTATTAGTCTATTCTTCTATTGATTATTAAATAAGAATTACGTGAACTGCGGGAGATTAATGGGAGTGACAAGTGACCATTACAGAGTGTTGGCAGGTATGGAATTATATTTAATAGCCTACCTCTGTGGTGCAGGATGGGTCATCGTTGACTAGGGCTGTGCCCATGACAATATGGGACATCACAATAACGTTTTCTGTCAATTCAAAACATTTGTATACAAAAATAACCATATACTTCATGACTACTTTTTGATAATCCTGAGTGTGAACTAAATACAAATGAAAGGCACGCACGTACACACACACACACACACACACACACACACACACACACACACACACACACACACACACACACACACACACACACACACACACACACACACACACACACACACACACACACACACACACACACACACACACACACACACACACACACACACACACACACACACACACACACACACACACACACACACACACACACACACAGAGACAATCAAACACACATAGCCCCACACAGCTCCAATGGTCCTTCCTTTTATTCAATAAAAACACAGTGCAGGTGCTCTTGGCTCTCGCAGTGAGATGGAGGTGTGCTTTCTATCACGGGACAGCTGTTCTATATGTTGCGGGGAGTTTCGTCCTGTGTCACGCTCCTCCACGTTTATTCGTTATTCTAGCACATGAATTAAGTAAAATACTGACGTAAAGCAATAGAAATGATAGATGAAAATATATACCAACACATTTTTCTCTTGTCCAGGTGGTCAAGAAGGGGACGAGCATCACAAATCAACCCCTCCATGCTCTGTCTCAGCGGTTTTCACTGTTGCCTTCTGGCCGCCGTTATGACGTCCCACCAAGTAGGACCAACTGCTACGTCAAATCTTTTGTCCCCTCGGCTATCAGACTTTTAAACACAGACAGTAGTCATTTTAAGTAGCCTTTTGCACTTGGTTGTCTGTTTTTACTTTTACTTTTATTGCTGGATTGTATCACATGGAGTGTTTCTCTTTTTATTTGCCGTGCTGTCGTTGAGATGTTTTGTTGTTTGTTTGTCTTTGTTGCTTGTAAGCTGCAAATATGAATTGCCCCACGCGGGACCAATAAAGTTGTCTGAATCTGAATATCTTGTCGTATCAAACAGCCCTAGTGTTGACCATGCTCTTGACACCTTCACTGCACAAAAAATTATTCCAAATGATAGGCGATGCTATTTTTAAAAGCACAAAAACCTCGGCCTGTGAACCATTTAAATTTTAAGGAGAACTCTCAATTTCTTCTCTAACCTTATTTGAGGCTACCGATGTAAACGAGAGGGCGGTGCTCACAGCGCATGGGAACACCTGTGATTTGTCAGACAACACAGTCCTCATTCACAGAGGAATGAGGACAGCTTGGTTTGATATACAAGAGCATACGTTCTAAAATGGAATGCAGACAATTAATCGCGGAGGCAAACATCATGATTTACACACGGAAAAGTGTGCAGCAAACAGCCCAGCAAACAGACCGTTCAGAAAAACACTAAAAAGATTTCCTCTGATTTCCCTCTCAGAGATCCCCCATTGCTATTGAATATCAGCTATGTAGTGATCAGTGTTGGGACTAACGCGTTACAAAGTAACGCGTTACAGAAACGAAGTTACTTTTTGCCGCAACTAGTACTAGAAATTCAGTAACGCTACTTACGTTACTGAATGGTTCGTCACTGCGTTATTTGCGTTATATACGGCGTAGATTGATAGCGAGCGGTAGTGATTATTATTATTATTATTATCCTCATCCCCACCCGCGTAGAATGATACGAGGCGAGTCTGGCCACTGGCCAATCAGAAGTGCGCAAGAAATGCGGCTACGGAAAGAAATAGACCCTCTCTATTGTAAACAAAACAAACGCTCGCTATGAATCTACATACAAAGAATGCAGTAACAAACTAACAAACCATTTAGCAACTACTTGGAGAGATAATTAATATACAACATGGAAACGAGATAAAGAACATGTTTGAGGCGCTGCTGGAGTCAACTGGACTAACGTAACGTTACTACATCTCAACCACCGCAGACTTTGGTGAGTGAAACTCAAGTTGATCAACGGATTTTGACTGTACGAAATCTGCCAGGGAATCTCATATAATACTAACCAAACAATATAAATATAGTCGTTTCATGCACAATTGATATCCTAACTATTCTAACGTTGCAATGCTTTGATTGATATCTTAAACAACGTTGCAACTTGCAAGATGGTGAATGAATGAATGAATGAAAACTTTATTTAACAGATTACAGAATGGGTACAATACAGTACGGCTCAATACATACAATTGTTAAGGGGATGCAGACCAGAGAAAGACGTTTGTCTTGTTTCCATCAGGGTCCCCCATTTTCAATTCATTCACAAGACATTTATGACATAGACAACATACATGACATTTATGGCATAGGGACATATAGGTATTTAGTACTGATACATTTGTGACATAAACGGTATTCAAATATACAGTACTGTCACCGCTAGCTTTGGGTAGGGCGTTCCACATTGTTGTGGCATAATTGCGAAACGTGTTTAGTCCCTTGTTTGAGCCGAATCTGGGTTTTACATGATTTGTTGAGCTTCCTCTGGTGTAGTGGTTGTGGTATTCACTGACCTTTGGGAAGTATTTTGACATGTACATGGGTACCCCGGTCGTATAGTGTATCTTGTAGACCAGGCCCATTGCAAGTTGCTGTACTCTGTCGTCTACTCTAAGCCATCCTAGGTTGTCAAAGTGGGCAGGGGTGAGGTGGGTTCTGGGGTTCAGGTCAAGTAGTAGTCTGACCAGTTTGTTTTGTGATGTTTGTAATTTTGTTTTAAGCGCCTTTGAGGTGCTTTGGTACCATGAGGTGCAAGCATAGTCGTAGTACCCTTGAATTATAATGGTTATAATGAAACGCTCCGGCGACATCAAGGCTGTTCCTTCAACCGGCGCACTTCTTATTATATGACTCGGGACAACATTTGTTTGTGTCAGATTTGTGTTTGTATCTAGACCACATTGCTTAGCAGAGTTCGGTGATGTGAATGGAAACTGTCAAGTTGATCAACCGATTTTGAGTACTATAGGGCATGGGACTCGGGAGCAATCTTTTTTTTTTATCTTTTTTTTAAATAACTAAATAGTTACTTTTCACAGTAACTCATTACTTTTGGGTGTAAGTAACTAGTACAGTAACGAAGTTACTTTGAAATGAAGTAACTAGTAAAGTAACTGAGTTACTATTTTTCAGTAACTAGCACAACACTGGTAGTGATATCTTCCATTTGTGTCAGTGGCTGCGACTGTACTCTGTGCTCTGCATGGAAGTCTGCAGACATGAAAGGAGTGTGGTTTTCAGATCTCTCCCGCCAGCCTAATCCCTCCTCCCCGCCAGCCTTCTCACACAATCTAAATGGAGGCAGGACAAAGAGATGGCCTTGTCATTTCTTTGTAAATTAGCAGCTTTGGGATGTGTTTCATTCTGACACAAAGGCGCCTGGAATGTGCTATGCGGTTGCATGTGTGTGTGTGTGTGTGTGTGTGTGTGTGTGTGTGTGTGTGTGTGTGTGTGTGTGTGTGTGTGTGTGTGTGTGTGTGTGTGTGTGTGTGTGTGTGTGTGTGTGTGTGTGTGTGTGTGTGTGTGTGTGTGTGTGTGTGTGTGTGTGTGTGTGTGTGTGTGTGTGTGTGTGTGTGTGTGTGTGTGTGTGTGTGTGTGTGTGTGTGTGTGTGTGTGTGTGTGTGTGTGTGTGTGTGTGTGTGTGTGTGTGTGTGTGTGTGTGTGTGTGTGTGTGTGTGTGTGTGTGTGTGTGTGTGTGTGTGTGTGCGTGCGCCTGCCTCCTACCTTCAGTTGGAGATGACAGGGAAATGGGAGGTGAGGAAAGCTCTGACAAAATAATTCATTCATTCAATCTTTATTTCAACTCGCAAATCCATTGAGGGCAAGCCCTCATTTCCAATGGCGTTGAGCATAATACATAATAATAAATACATGATAAATACAATAAATATACAATAAAACAATACAATACATAATAAGTGCATAATACTAGAGTTTGTACAATCAATTAAAACCATTACAGATTATGGGGGAATGGTTGGTGATTAAGGATTTAAACTGACCAAAGGATACCAAAGTATTGAGTTTGTTGCATGATGTTCCACGCGTCAGGAGCACCGAAGCTGAGAGCAGATTTCCTAATCTCAATCATTGGAACGTGTAGTAGATGTCCACTCCAACAGAGAAGTGAGATAAATTGGGCAATCTCCAATTATAGCTTTATAGAAACAGATGTCAATGCAGCTCTCGCCTCTCCGCCAGGGAGGACCGTCCAACCCTACTATACAGGACACAATGGTGAGCGCCATAACTATATCACCAGTGATAAATCTAACGGCTGAATGATCTACGGAGTCTAGGGGCTTAAGAACTGTAAAGAAACTGTGATTTTATAGTATGTCTGCACGTATGTGCTCAATTCATCATTCATGACGTTCACATTCTACTAAAACTGAATCAAACCATAAACAAGGTGGCCTGTTGGGATGTTAGATTCTAATGTGAAAAACTGTGATTCTATATGTCTGCTCATTTTACCCTTGCTATTATTTAACTTATTTTGACTTTTATCTTTACGCCCCACTATCCGCTGGGAGCATACTATAACCTTTATCATGTTTTATAACAGATTACAGAAATTCAAGAAGCCTATTGGAACGTGAGGTTCTCATATGATTTGATTAATTAATATAGCTGCATTATTTTATCCCACTTTATGATTTGCTCTTGCTGCTTGTTTTACACTGATTTTATGTCTTATTTCTTACTGATGTAAAGCACTTTGAACTGCAATCCTCTGTATGAAAGGTGCTATACAAATAAAGTTATTATTATTATTATTATTATTATTATTATTATTATTATTATTATTATTATTATTATTATTATTATTATTATTATTATTATTATTATTATTATTATTATTATTATTAAGAGTGGAAGCCGCCGTATGTCTATAAATTACATCTCAGACACAGACAGGAAAACTGCTTCAACGTCTCTCTTTCTGGAAATCATTGGGAAACTGGCTCTATTCCTATACAATAAGCCATTTTTGTTGCAGCAGTTTACTGCCAAGAACGCCCACATGATATTTAAATGTAAATGTTTCATCAAGCCAGATGCCAAGGTATTCAGAGACGCTCAATGTCAGACCCAATCACACAATATAAATAGGCACGTCGTTGTGAACAACATCTTTGGCTTTAGAAAAGAACATATATTGTCTTACTAGCATTAAGCACTTGTTGTTTGAGACTAATAATTACATCTTGCAAAGCATTAAAAGAGAGTTGCAGATTCTCAGTAATATAGTAATAATAATACGGTGTCTTAGCGTGTCAGGGTCAGGGCATGGTCATGGCTCATAACCACCCAGCTACCCAGTCATCCCCTTGGCTTACAACCCGGTGGGCAAGGTCAAATCCAAGCCAAACTCCTGACACGCTAAACACACTGTAGATGTGAATCGGACAAGCAGAATAGACTTTGGCTTAAACTACACTGCTAGTGGTCTTTGGCACAAATGTTAGTGTAGATGTTGGCACTTTGATGTTTTTGAATCTGTATTTTGAGTGACAGATCTTAAGGTTTTCTTAATTTTCCATAAACAAATCCTACCCCTTGTGACAGACCGGCTGGGATGGTAATGGAAGGCCGGTTATATCTCGGCCAAGTTACTGGGGCACATGCCAATATTACACAGTACATTTCGCAGAGTAAATTTTACTCAAACTGAGTACAATTTTACTCAGTTTGAGTAAAATTTACTCTGCGAAATGTACTGTGTAGGAAGTCCGGTGAGACACTCTGCTGAGCAGCGCGCATACCGGTAAGCCCAATGTAGCGCACCTGAGCCAGACTCGCGCGGGACAGGTGAGCACAATCAGAGCGTGGTTGCTCACGGTAGTAAGGAGACCTAGGCAAGGAGAGCACAGAGTTAAACCTGGGAGAGGAGGAAGGAGAGAAAGTATGGAGAGCACGGAGTAGCTACAGTTAAACCTGGGAGAGGAGGAAGGAGAGAACGGAGTAGCTACAGTTAAACCTGGGAGAGGAGGAAGGAGAGAAAGTAAGGAGAGCACGGAGTAGCTACAGTTAAACCTGGGAGAGGAGGAAGGAGAGCATGGAGGAGCTACAGTTACACCTGGGAGAGGAGGAAGGAGAGAACGGAGGAGCTACAGTTACACCTGGGAGAGGAGGAGGAAGGAGAGTACGGAGGAGCTACAGTTACACCTGGGAGAGGAGGAAGGAGAGAACGGAGGAGCTACAGTTACACCTGGGAGAGGAGGAGGAAGGAGAGTACGGAGGAGCTACAGTTACACCTGGGAGAGGAGGAAGGAGAGCATGGAGGAGCTACAGTTACACCTGGGAGAGGAGGAAGGAGAGCACAGAGGAGCTACAGTTACACCTGGGAGAGGAGGAGGAAGGAGAGCATGGAGGAGCTACAGTTACACCTGGGAGAGGAGGAGGAAGGAGAGCATGGAGGAGCTACAGTTACACCTGGGAAAGGAGGAAGGAGAGAAAGTAAGGAGAGCATGGAGTAGCTATACAGTTACACCTGGGAGAGGAGGAAGGAGAGAAAGTAAGTGGAAGAGGAGAGATAGAGAGAAGAGGAAGAGATTGGTGTGTGCGTAACCAATGTTGTGTATGCTGTGTGTTTTTGGAAGGAGATCCCCGATGTGTGCCCGCACCTTCGACTGTCTGAGAGCCCGATTTGGTACCAATCCATTGCGGAGTCTCTTCTCCAAGATCAGCCCCTGAACGTATGAGAATCTGTCCCCATGTACCGACCCCCGCTATCGGACAACAACGATTCTCCTAGATTACGGACTGGCTGATACTAACACTTACCTCTTCCTTCCCCCCAAACAGCATTAACACTATGGTTAAACTTGCTTCTATTTTGTGTGCATTTTATTAATTCCAATCTGGTGACAGCTCACAAAACCCCTGAGTCTGTCACAGTGTCACACCCTCAAGAGCCAGCGGTGATTATGTACCCATATTTCTAATATTCTAAATTATTCTAATAAGTACCCAATATTCTAATATTCATATCCTGATATTCACATCCTGATTAGGGCTTTAAATATAGATGTAATGCCATCAAACAGCGCCCCCTGGGGAAAAGAGCCTTGCTTGGTACTTGGCAAGACACCTGAGTCTCTGCTAAGAGAGGAGTGAAGAAATTCACAATACGATAAGTTACTAAACTCCAACCCACACATCAGACCAAAACAATACATGTAAACAAATTGCAATACCATGCTATAGAGGTAGCTGTTTTGTTGGCATTACAGATTCCACCTTTAAAGCCGCACCATCACATTCAGACTTTTAAGCTCCTTTGAAGAGCGTTTATCTCAAAGTGTACTGTGCGTGATTAGCTCGAGCAGTTACAAACCCAAAGGCTTACTTGAGCTATTTCAAATTGTTGACGAGGTCAATCCACTGAGCAGTAGGCAACCTGAAACATCTGTGTCTGAAGCACTGTGTGTCCCCTTACCTTCAGAAAATCAACTCATCAGGCGTGGAAGGCAACTGATTGATATTTTCCACTTATCGGCAGAGTGTTTTTGACATCTCTCACGATGCATTTCGTCGAGGGTCCGGCTCGATCACCCGGGCCATCACCCCGTCGACAACGGCTGAACAATTTTGATGGGAAAAACAATGTTTCTTAGGTTTCTTTTGCGTGTTACAGATAAAACGCCTGTGACCCACAAAACCAGTGGTAGGATAAGTGGGTTTTCATGTAGCAGGGGAGGATAGGACACACTGCTATTTCCCTCTTCAGATTACCCCTCGATATCACCTCACATATTAGGTCAGAGCAACCCTGCACAAATGGCCCCAATTGTGGCTGTCCACTACACACGGCAAAATGTGTCCTCATTACATCTGAGGCAAGAGTAGATAAATGAGTGTGATGTGTGTCCGTGTGCACGTCTCTACGTGCACTTGGTTGCAAACACATATCTGTGTGTGTGCTTGTGCACCTCAGGCTGTGTGACAGAGGGACTGTAGCATTATTGCTCATGTGTCCGTTTGTGTGAGTGTGTGCGTTTTTTTTTTGCACGGATCCATGTGCGCACACGAAATGGCCTTAAATTGTCCCCTCGGCCATCACGCCCCACGGTGACGGTTTCCAGGTGATGTCGAGTTATCACCATGGAGACGGTCGTTAGGGAAGCCATTAGATCCATGTTAGCTGAGGTCTCCAGCTCTGAGGTGATAACGAGATAAGGCTGATATGACAGTGTGTCGTGCGGGACACGTTTCCAGTGTCTCTGATGGACTGCAAGAGAAAAGAGAAGTGACAGCGTTAGGTCACTTTTATCATTTTATAAAGGATGGTTATTCCCCAATACATATTGTGATTGTATCCAACTGGAATTCTATTCGATGGACTGCAAGAGACTCCACAGCATTTGGCCACTATTCCAATTTTTGTAATTTTTTTCCTTTTTAAAATGTACAAACGTTATAAAATAATTGTATAACACATTAACACAAATGACCACCCCCCCCTACCCCTTCCCCAGCTCAACCACCCTCCCCATCCACCCCTCCTAATCCCACGAGACCCACATCCCTAAAGAAATACATTGAGCGTAAAAAAAAAATCACAAACGAAACGAGGAGCGATGCGTCCCCGACACACACGCAGTCAAGTTTGTGTGTAAATGCTCCGACGAGGGAGAGAGATGGCGCACACACATTTCTACACACACTTCTGCACGGTCCCGCCGGTCCCTCTCTCTCTCTCTTCCTCTCTATCTCTCTCTCTCCCTCTCTCTCGCTCGCTCGCTCGTTCTCTGCCTCTCTGTCAAAACCCGTTTGAGGAAGTGTCGGGTTACACTATGCGCTACAACCATAGAGGGGGCGTTACTGCAAATCAGCACCTTATTCACGTCAGCAATACGTCAAATCAGAACAGCTTAGTTGAGTGAGGGAAGATCTCGTGAACTCGAGACTAGACTGATGAGTCAATATGATAATTAACGACACAGACCACATTGATATAATCCCCAATTGCTAGGAAACAATGCTAAACACTGGAAAAGGCCATTTATAATACTTGGGACCTTTAAATGAAATGAGATGTAGAATACCAAAATCCTTTGTGTTATCCTATGTTATTTTCCATTCATCAGGGTTGGTGCGTTTGGTCAATCAGCAACGCTGGACTTCATCATCATTTTCACCTTAAAAAGTTGTATATAAGCTTAACCCTTACATTAACACTAGCACAGCCGACAAGGGGTCACATGACACCTAGGCATTTTCAATAAATGTATCCTCGACACTCGGTCGAGCTCCAGCTCTGTCACTCAATGTCTTTTCCTAGTCCCCATTTTATCTGGCACGGTTTCTGAAATTTCTAAATGACTTCAGGAAAATGGAATTATAACGTTATTTCAGCTATTTCTGCTGAGCGGGCACCTCCCTCCCTCCTTGACCCTCCCTCCCTTTCACTCTCTCCCTCCCTTTCTCTCTCTCCATTTCTCTCCCCCCTCCCTTTCTCTCCCTCCCTCCCTCTCTCTCCCTCCCTCTCTCCTTCTCCCTCCCTCTCTCTCTCCCTCCCTCTCTCTCTCCCTCCCTCTCTCTTTCTCCCAGTCTGTCCCTCTCTCTATACCTCCCTCTCCCTCCTTCTCACTTCCTCTCCCTCCCTCCCTTCCTCTCTTCCTCCCTCCCTCTCTCTCTCTCCCTCACTCCCTTTCTCCTTCTCCCTCCCTCCCTCCCTCATTGACCCTCCCTCCCATCTCCATTCTATAGGCTGTCGGGTCTTCTGACCCGTTCCCGGCGGGAATTAGTGTCATTTTCTCCATGGCTGTGCTAGTGTTAAAGATGAACTCTTAGGGCGGTCAGGTGGCGTAGCGGAGATTGCGCTCGTCACCAACGCAGGAGGCGCTGGGTTCGAGCCCAGCCCTCTGCGTTGCTACCAGCTTGGCTGGTCGTTCATACTAATACAATTGGCAGTATTAGGGGGTGGGAAAAGCTGGCAGTGGGAATCTGGCGTTGTGGACAGCAACGCCTACAGGTCAGGTCTCGGCGCTTGCTAAGCGGGGCAGGACTTGGTGGAGATAGCATGCCCTCCCACACGTTACACTTCACCAATGAGAGTCCTCGCTGCCAAGTGGAAAGAGCGTCACTGGCTTGACGTCTCGGAGGAAGCGTGCGTTCGACATCAGGACACCCTTGTACCGACTCGTGGGAGAATATGCGTACAACAACCAGGCAGGGGAGGGGGGGAATTGGCACAACGACTAATTGGGACGGGGAGAAAATCAGAGAAACATGGGAGAAATAGAAGGTAAAAAAAAAAAAAATTAACTCTTACCTTAAGGATCCCATCCACATGTTTTTTCTCACACTTTTGAAAATGTTGTTTTTCGCACCAAACATTTTGAAACCACTGAAAATGTTTTTTTTGCATCAACCCTACACCTTTTCCCTCATTGAGAATGCAAGGATCTATGAACGCCCCTCCCCCCTTCACATCCTCGCCTGAACCAGTTCACTTTCTCTTTTTATTTTCACAGGAACACAACACTTCTTAGATTGTAAAAGGTTTTAGATTGTATATTGTATTGTATATTGTATATTCCTCTTTTACTTACTTTTTTACTGTATGAAGCACACTCTCAGGGGCTCATACAGAACCAAGCATTTCACCGTAAAGTACATGTATTTTATTGTGACAAATAATAAACCAACTTGAAACTTGAAAACGTATACACACTGTTGTTATAACTAAGGGATTAGCTTTAAAAAAAAAATTATTGATTTGTGCGTAGATCATTAGATGTAAAAACGTATAACATAAGTTTCACGTTAGCATTTCACCGTAGCAGTTAGCATGTCCTGGATGACAGTGTGGCCAGCTGGGCAGGAGTGCGACCATGATGGGTTCACAGGATTAGTTGTGTGACACAGGCCAGCTCAGATGTTGAGGAAGTACAAAGAAGCTACCCACCCCTCCAGTGGCAGAATGTGAAAAGGGCGCATGGTGACAAGTTAAGTTACAGACAAAGGCAGTCCTCCAAGAGGAATTAACTGTAAGAAAAGAAAAAAAAGGTTTTTGAGTGGATGGACCATTAACCTCAAATATAAATGAAAGGGGGGGAAAAAATGACTGATTACCATATTATACCATATTGGCTGTACGTGTTTTGGTATTTGTGCATGTAGGTATTACATACATTTTTCTTTCTGGGTCCAGTGAAAGCCTGTAAAAACACAATGTGAAAAGCAATATAAAGGCTGTAAAGAGACATAACTTAGAGACCAATAGCACTGAATCATCATCATTAAATGCACTCGGTTCATTCAGTTCATTCCAAACGGATAGCACTGTTTTATCACCTTAGCTTACAATGGATTTCAAAAGGTCTTAACGCGCTCAACCCATATCTACCCACTTGCAATAATGTGTATGAAACTTTATAATCCCTCAATATTGAGTACAGAAGTATGACTAATATATCAAATAGCGTCTCTACACAGTGTTTGGATTGCTTGGGGGAGGGGGCGCGGTTGGGTGCTCAAGCGAAGAAATACTTTTATTAAATAAATTATATGCCTAACGGATATATAAAGTGGCTCCACTGAGACTCAACATCTGAAAAGTACATATTCAGCTAGAAATGTGCGCTCAGTGGAGAGCAAAACTACAAGGCGGCATCTTACACATTAGGCGTTGCTTAAGTGTAGGGGCGGGACAAACATAGACCAATGAAAGCAGATCTCCCGCATTATTCCTAATACATTATTACACTATCACACACAATAGTACGGTTCATGGGGCCTGTTTCAAGATCAAGTATGGGGTTCTTATCTTATCTGACCCCCCCCCCCCCCCCCCCCCCGCAATCAAATAAATGATCTCTGACTTAAATGTGTAACTCCTCTCTGCAAGTGTTCTCTCTCTCTCTCTCTCTCTCTCTCTCTCTCTCTCTCTCTCTCTCTCTCTCTCTCTCTCTCTCTCTCTCTCTCTCTCTCTCTCTCTCTCTCTCTCTCTCTCTCTCTCTCTCTCTCTCTCTCTCTCTTTCTCTCTCTCTCTTCTCTCTCTCTCTCTCTCTCTCTCTCTCTCGCTCGCTCGCTCGCACACACACACACACACACACACACACACACACACACACACACACACACACACACACACACACACACACCACACACACACACACACACACACACACACACACACACACACACACACACAGCACTTGTACTAACGACGTTAGTTAGGAACATAATCATTCATTCGCAATACACACAAGTAGGTCTACATATATACAACGAAGCACAGAGCTAAGAACGTTAGCTAAGCTAGCTTGCTCTCTCAGTCCGTCTAACAAACACACACACACACTAAGGCTGAGCCCGAACCCTGTTTTTAGGGTTCGAACGTTCGCCAGGGTTTATCGAACGAACGTTCGAACGTTCGTTTTTTTTGAATTTTTTTTAATAAAAAAAAAATTGTATTACATTTTTTTTCGTTTTGTGGCATTAACGTTATATAGTTAGTGTTACACGTTAAATAACAGGTATTCACTCTTGGTCGACGGGAAGGAGAGAGGCGCGCGCCTCGGCTCCTTCCACAGTCTACCTCGGAACGGGGGACGGCAGAGAGACAGAGAGACACCGGCGCGGGGGTCCCGCCGGGCTCCCAACACGCCTGCCGCCTCGGCCAGAGTTGTTTCCAACGCAACCACCTCCCGCCATGAAGCTCGCACTCCGTGGCCGAAAAAGGCTGGTATTCATTAATGAGCCTTCCGCAGGTTCACCTATGGAAACCTTGTTACGACTTTTACTTCCTCGGCGGGGAGCTAACGCTACGTTAATGCTTCTCTCAAGCAGATCAATGGCGGCATTGCCGGAAGTAAAAAAAATAATAAACGCTTGCCGATTGGTGGTAACAGCAGAGGCGGGTGCAAGCGGTGTGACGTAATTGGCAGAATCGCCTGTCATTCAATCAAAATTGTTCTATTGCATTGGTTGAGACTAGAGCTCTGGTTGAGTATCCAGCAACAGCCCGGCAGAGACCATACTGGTTGAGCCGAGCGACTCGGCACTCGGTGGACGCGCCGCTTCACATCGCCTCACCGTCGTTGCGCCTGCTTTATTTTTTTTCACCGAACGTTCGAACCCATTAATTAAAGTCCGAATGTCAGCTTAACGAACGAACGTTCGAACGTTTGAACGTTCGGGCTCAGCCTTAACACACACACACACACACACGCACACACACACACACACACACACACGGCACTTGTACTAACGACATTATAGGATCATAATCATTAATTCGCAATACACACAAGTAGGTCTACATATATACAACGAAGCACAGAGCTAAGAACGTTAGCTAAGCTAGCTTGCTCTCTCAGTCCATCTAACAAACACACACACACACACACACACGTACACACACACACACACAGTGCTTGCACTAACGTTAGACTGTCTTGGCGCACACACATGGAAGAGTACCGTAATACACAAATGGATGAATGAACGAGGTCCTACTGCTAATTAACTAATTACGACGACGTATGTACTTACTGATTCGATGCTTTCTTTCGGTCTCAAAGACTTACAGGCTAGGTCCCTTCTTCTTTAGCAACAGCCAGGAAATCACGGAAGCATAAAGTCCCTCGTCTTTGCAAAAATCCAAAAACGAACTTGGTCCATTGCTGGCGAAGCATGACATCCTCGGGAAAAGTGTGCAAAGACGTATTAGCAGCTTTACAGCCAGGAACAGCACATCCTGCGTGTTTTGCTCATCGTGGACGTTAGGCAAGTTACTGCACTTCTTGAGGGCTGCCCAGGTAGATTGTGGGCGGGCTAGGCCTGTCCCCGACTAAGGATTTGGATGGTCGACTAGGATTGGGCAGAATTTGCCGTTAGTCGACTACAGGTCGACAAAAAAAAGTATAATTATTATTTTCTTTTTTTTATCATTCCATTTGGGCTGTGGGGGGTGCTTAATGTTTGAAGGAGTCGACTGAAGGCTTCTTGTCCTCTGCAAAAGCATGCAATTGGTCCACTGATGGATATATCTTGATATTTGTCTAGTCTAGTGTGTTCATTAGAGATGGGTGAAATCCTCTTTCAGTGCATCTGTGCCTGTTTTCGTAGGCAGTTAGCCTCTGGTATGCGTGCCATTAGCGTTAGCCACGCTTCTAGGCCTCTTTTCTTTTGGAAAAAATTATAAAAAAAAATTAATAAAATAATATAATTAATATTTTCTTTTTATTTTTTTATATTATATTCGACTAAGAGGTTGGCCAGTCGATCACTATCCGCTTCCCCAGCGCCACGTGACGTCATCATGCGCGTCAAATCAGAACGACCTGATTAAAATGGACCAGGAAATGAATTACCTGAATGACGGCAATCCGCCAATATGGTATTTAGAGACACAAACACATTGATACTAACTCCTATTACTATGCTGGACACTGAAAAAAGACATTTATAATGCATGTCACCTTTAAGAAAATGCAGCAATGTTACTTGAAAAGTGTTGCACTCCAAAATCCTCAAAGTCAGTTTCAGGTTCGCCCTGACACTTTGCTCAAACGAAACAAAAGTCAATGTCAAACAGATATGTTGTATGTCCTTCACTAGATGTTGGAGGCTCTCTCATTGTAGAAGAGTGCTGATCACACACACAAGAGCTTCACATCAAAAGGGCTGCTGAAAAAAGACACGCATATAAATAGTGATATCTACTTAGAGGATGAAAGAAGCTGTGCTTCGGTAAATGTTTAATCTGTGCAACTGTCGCTTTTTGGAATGAAATCATTGCAGCTCAAATGCCATGAATCAAAATGCAAATGGTAAAAAAAGGAAAATGGAAAATGGAAAGAAATATTGAACGATTACCCCCCCCCCCCCCCTATAAAAAAAACAAAAACAAAAAATCAACAACATTCTAAGTAAACATGAACTTACAAATACCAGAATATGGAGGCATGTTATCCGAATGTAAAGCAGCCAAGGGACAACCACAGGGAGACAGTGCAAGCTGCAACCTGCCAGATACTATGTTCCGAATCGAATTCCACCTCTCCCATGATTCCCTGCCCAGAGGGGCTGGCAGGGGGAGGGGGTTGTATTGCCCTGTGTGAATTGGTCCCGTAGGGCCTGCTGTGAAACCCCTTGCCCTGCCTACCCGGGCCACCCCGACCAACCATACATCACATTCCATTTTATCCCTGTCATTACTTAAAAACCAACAGCCAATATTAAGAAACAGGGCCTATATAACTGGTTTTATGGCCAGGCTTATTGTATGTCTGGAAGGAGAGTAAGAGGGGGGTGGGGGTGGAGAGGGAGAGAAGGGGAGGAGGGAGGGGAGAGAAAATGAGGGAGGGTGAAAAGGAGAGGTGGACGAAAAAGACTGAAAGAGAGAGGGTGACAGAGAAATAGATGTAGAGAGAGAGGGGGGGGTGGGGCGGAGAAGAGAAAATGGGATGGGGGGGGGGGGGCTAATCCAGTAGAGGCTTCCAGCAAATACCTGCCTCTCCGCCTTTTTTATTGTTTTAATAATGCCAGCGCCGCACCGGATTTGTCCTGATCTTGTAAAATTATAAATATTGATTTTGTGACTGTGAAATGGGGGTTGTTGCAGAGAGAGGCGGGGGACTGTGGGGTGCCTCTGAACGACAGGAGGATAACGGCGCTTAGATCAACTTTATAACGCGCCATTGAGCTGTCACTGTGATGAAAGTGGAGATGGAGTTGATAGTGAATTTCCCCCACTACCCCCAGAGGAGAGGGAGGCTATGAACAATTCTTTATAACATGTTTAATTTGCTCTCCTCTCTGTCTCCCTCGCCTCCCTCCATCTCTCTCGCCTCCCTGTCTATCCTGCCTCCCTCTGTCTCCCTCACCTCCCTCCATCTCCCTCGCCTCCCTGTCTATCCTGCCTCCCTCTGTCTCCCTCACCTCCCTCCATCTCCCTCGCCTCCCTGTCTATCCTGCCTCCCTCTGTCTCCCTCACCTCCCTCCATCTCCCTCGCCTCCGTGTCTGTCCTGCCTCCCTTTGTCTCCCTCACCTCCCTCCATCTCCCTCGCCTCCCTGTCTATCCTGCCTCCCTTTGTCTCCCTCGCCTCCCTCCATCTCCCTCACCTCCCTGTCTATCCCGCCTCCCTTTGTCTCCCTCGCCTCCCTCCATCTCTCTCGCTTGCCTTCCTTTGCCCCTTCCTTCCGTTTCTTGCAAACTTCCTTCATCCAATCATTCCTTCCTCCCGTTTTCCTTCCTTCCTTCCTTCCTTCCTTCCTTCCTTCCTTCCTTCCTTCCTTCCTTCCTTCCTTCCTTCCTTCCTTCCTTCCTTCCTTCCTTCCTTCCTTCCTTCCTTCCTTCCTTCCTTCCTTCCTTCCTTCCTTCCTTCCTTCCTTCCCTCCTCCCTACCTCCTCTCTCATTGCAATGGCCTCATCTCCAGCACTATGTGCAGTTAGATCCAGACTGATTGGACGGAGCTGGGCAAAGTGGTAGAGATGGGATGACCCCGCATCATTGAATTTGACTCCCTGATTTTAACACGTTTTGAAATGTATTTTCATGAAGACATGTGTAGTTGGCGTTGTCCTGTAGGGAATGTAGAATGTAATCATTCTGCAGTATTTGGACAGTTGCAACTGGGTTTAGTTTGTGTGTGTGATGATGTGGAACGTCATGTAGAAGGAGGGAGGGGGACAGTGGCTCAGGAGGTATAGAGCGATCATCTGGTACCTGGAAGTTTCCCGGTTTGATTCCGGCAGCGTGTCGAAGTGCCCTTGAGCAACATACTTAACTCCATGATTGCTCCAGATGGGCAGGTTGGCACCTTGCATGGTTGCCTTTGCTGTGAATGTGTGAGTGAATGGGTAAAATGTGAGGCGTAAGTCATAAAGCATTTAGGATAACAGCAATATATAATATATAATGCTTGTCTGGCATTATCCCGCTTATACCATGGCCAACGGCCAAAGATACAAAATATAATAAGGAGCATTTATTCATGTATAGCATGTTTTGCATTCAATTAACACTTGTGGCACTCTGGAATCTGAATAATACCTGGAACTAATTAGTTGTTTGTTGTCATCGGCTAGAAAGCTAATGTTAATGTTGTGATGTTGTAATGCTAGCAGGTGGTCACTAGTGTTGCATAATGTTTGCAAACAGTGAAATATGATCTAAGAGTATGTTTAATACAAAGCTTATAGGTAGCTATCCAGCCATCGAATCCCCCCATCTCCATCACACACACACACACACACACACACACACACACACACACACACACACACACACGCACGCACGCACGCACGCGCACGCACGCACGCACACACGCACACACACACACACACACACAAACTGGGGTCAAATGTACTGTCAGATTCTAATTCAGATTCTACTTTATCGCCCACCTTGTGGTCTTCAGAGGAGAATTCAGATGAAGGCTTGATATACAGTAGCTGCACGGTCATGCAGTTCCAACCAAAATCATTAATATGACAATACAAGTAAATTGACCAAAAGCAAAAGCTCAGTGTTGTTGTAGCAAAGATATTCGTATATATTTTTTTCATGGTGGCAATAAACTGCCACACAACTTGAATCTGCTGCTGACAGAGATAGGCTAGCATTTTTCATCGTGGAAAATTAGACAGCTGGATTGTGCTATATATGCTGTTAGATCATATTCAGTGTTTGCAAACCTTATAATATTACAGTAGCTTGCTGGATTTAATGTAGCGAGTCGACACTCACATTATCAACTATTAATTGACTATCTACCAACCAATCAGAATATTCATGCAGGCCATGGGATAATCCTACTTAAAAGGGACCAACAGCCTTTTTATGAAAATGTATATTATTTTAGTGGGTAGTAGGCTACAACATGTTAGAAAAAAAGCCTGCGCTTTCATTGGGAATTTGCTTCAAATCATTTTGGGGAGAGCGTCATCAAAGTAATCTCCCCAGGCAGCTCAATGAGGAAATGAATGGAGCGCGAAATAACAGTGAAATTAAAACTTTAAATACTGATTCAATGACGCGTCGACTACCATTTTCTGGTAGAGGAAACACTTGTAAGCTAAGACAGGTCATTTCCTGTACCCATTGATTTCTCTGGAAAGTGTGAATGGTGCAGACAAAGCTATGGCTGCACGGTCAGAGTACACAGGCTACATCAGACAAGCAACGCTCAGTCTCATCAATTTTGCAGATTTGTGTTATGTTTTGCAAGTCAGATTCAGACGTGCTGTGTATGGTTGACCATGCAGTAAAATGAGTCCTGCTTGCAGTGATGCAACATCCCACCTTTGGTGGTAAGCTCACAAAATCTGTGGACAATTTACAAACTCACAAATGTAAGACATACAGTACACAGTAAATCTTGCAGTGTCAAATTAACACTATTCCCGAGCAGGGACGTGCACAGGACTTTAGAGGGGCAGGTGCTCAAAGGCTGAAAAGGGCACGTGCTATCTTTGGGGGCCCTTTTTGGGTGGGGAGGGGCCTTTTTATGCGTTTTGGTTTTTTTTGGTGATCAAATATTGAATATTGAACTATAATAATCAGTGCAGGAGCTCACTTATCCTTGAAAGACACTTTTATCACTGACTTAAAAGGCCCATACATCTCCATAAATGTTCAGGGCGGAGGGAATAAGTGCTTACCCTACAGACCCCAAGTCTGTTAGGACAGCAGACTCGGTTGGCACTGCTCAAAACTTACCTTTTTAAAATAGCTTTTAAATGAATTATTATCTTTATTTCATTGTCTTATTTTTCTTTATTTCTATACATTTTACTTAAATATTTTATTATAATTAGTATCATTGTTTTATGTAGTTTTCTTATCATTTTATTTGTTCTTTTTTAATGTCAACATATTATTTATATTATTCAAATGACCTCAAACACGTTCTGTTGTGATGTCACAGTATGATGTCATAATCAAACATACTAGAACATTTGTGATGTCACAGTATGATGTCATAATCAAACATTCTAGAACATTTGTGATGTCACAGTGTGATATCATAATCAAACATTCTAGAACATTTGTGATGTCACAGTATGATGTTATAATCAAACATTCTAGTACATTTGTGATGTCACAGTATGATAATCAAACATTCTAGAACATTTGTGATGTCACAGTATGATGTCATAATCAAACATTCTAAAACATTTGTGATGTCACAGTATGATGTCATAATCAAACATTCTAGAACATTTATGATGTCACAGTATGATGTCATAATAGAACATTCTAGAACATTTGTGTACAGTATATATATTCAACAATTCTCTCAGAAGATCTCAGATCTCAGAAGACCAAGTGAAGATATCACTTGTTGGTTCCGGCTACTTGTTTGTAAGCTTGAATATATTCTGTAGATACAATTTAAAATCCTCATATGGAAAAGGAAACAATGTCCTGTACAATCCTTAATGAACTGCCTCTGGAGGGAAGGTTCTGTGATGTGGTTATTAAAGTCAACAGCACTGAGTTGAATGCCCACAAGGCCCTCATGTGTGACTGCAGTGACTATTTCAGGTAAGTGCTGCGGTTACATGGTGACTTTTAATTCTGAATTATAACTTCGGAATCAAATCATTCGGATGTAAAAAAAAATCATGCGAGTTTACATGTCAAATCTTAATTCCGACAAGGTGTTTACATGAAAGTCACTGTCTAATCGGGAGTTTTCGAGTCATCGTAAGGTTTGGGCCTGGGAAGGCTTCTGATTGGGTAAACGTAAACAGGATGTTAACGTCATTACGTTTACCAGAAGTAAACAAACAGCTGCGACCGGTATTCTCAGCTACTGTGCTAGCGTACCAAACAACATTAACCAGACTCTCGGTGTGTCTATTCTGCTAACGTTAAAGGCCTCTAAATGCTACAGCAACTTCAAAGCAACTGCACCACAACATCGACAAAGCAAAGGTGTTGCAGGCCTTTATGCTTCTGCAACATCGACGCACAGCCTATGTAACATTGTACCCCGTATGTAGCAACCCATTGATAACAAGCAGACAAATAAGCATAATTTTTACTTCCGGGCGGGGGGTTTCAAAATAAAAGAGCGACGTCTAAAAGCACCGTAAATACGTTTATTCTTTACAATATCTAATATATATATCTATACACGAACCTAAACTAATCTAAAGTTAGTTTAGGTTCGTGTTAACGTTAGATAATGTACAAAATAAACCTATTTACGGTGCTTTTAGACGTCGCTCTTTTATTTTGAAATCCCCCGACGGAAGTATTATAGTGTCTGTTGCTAGCAGCTTCACTTTTGCCGGCCGGTTCTGTGCTTTTTCTAGCTAACGTATCATCATTCGTTTCCAAAGGAGAGGAGAGAAAGACCGCGGCTCACATGCAGCTCAAACTACCTGTTGGAATAAATTAATTGATTGATGTTTAACTTGTCCCTGTGTGTGTCCAGTCATTTCGACTAGCAAACGTTGTATCTAACGTTACCTCAGGATACCATTGTATTTAGTTGGTTAGCTATGTAGCTATTTTGTGGATAGCATTTTGTATAGCATCAATACTAGCTGGCTGGCTACAGCTTTATTTACTAAATTATGGAGGCTTTTTAATCGTCAAGGTAAGAGAGGATTTGTCATGATCAACTGAAGGCGTATGCTATGGAACAATATGTGCCCCTGTTCGCGATCATCTATGTGTACTGTAGCCTATGCGCGATCATGTGCAGAAAGACCGGGGGGAACTAATTCCGAAAAAGCGTTTACATGGACAGAAAAATCTTTAATTCGGAATGATAAACGGAATAAACCGGCCACTTACATCGGAATGGATTTTATTTCGGAATGGCCATTTTCATTCGGAATTAAGTATTTTCAGATGTTTACATGATAACTTTAAATAGGATTTAACGTTAATTCCGAATGAAAAGGGGAATAAACTGTCCATGTAAACGCAGCCAGTATGATGTTATAATCAAACATTCTAGTACATTTGTGATGTCACAGTATGATAATCAAACATTCTAGAACATTTGTGATGTCACAGTATGATGTCATAATCAAACATTCTAAAACATTTGTGATGTCACAGTATGATGTCATAATCAAACATTCTAGAACATTTATGATGTCACAGTATGATGTCATAATAGAACATTCTAGAACATTTGTGTACAGTATATATATATTCAACAATTCTCTCAGAAGATCTCAGATCTCAGAAGACCAAGTGAAGATATCACTTGTTGGTTCCGGCTACTTGTTTGTAAGCTTGAATATATTCTGTAGATACAATTTAAAATCCTCATATGGAAAAGGAAACAATGTCCTGTACAATCCTTAATGAACTGCCTCTGGAGGGAAGGTTCTGTGATGTGGTTATTAAAGTCAACAGCACTGAGTTGAATGCCCACAAGGCCCTCATGTGTGACTGCAGTGACTATTTCAGGTAAGTTTAGCTTGGTTCAGGTTAGCTTGGTTCAGGTTAGCTTGATTCAGGTTAGCTTGGTTCAGGTTAGCTTGGTTCAGGTTAGCTTGGTTAGTAAACAGATACCATACTGTACTTTTACTGTAAACATATACTATACTGTACTTCTACTGTAAACAGATACTGTACTTCTACTGTAAACCGATACTATACTGTACTTCTACTGTAAACAGATACTATACTGTACTTCTACTGTAAACAGATACAATACTGTACTTCTACTGTAAAAAGATACTATAATGCACTTCTACTGTAAACAGATACTATACTGTACTTCTACTGTAAACAGATACTATACTGTACTTCTACTGTAAACAGATACTATACTGTATGTACTTCTACTGTAAAAAGATACTATACTTCTACTGTGCTAAGACCCTATACTTCTACAGTGAAAATATATTACTACTAGGGCTGTCCCCGACTAAGGATTTGGATAGTCGACTATGATTGGCCAAAATCTGCCATTAGTCGACTATTAGTCGACTATATATATAAATTATAATATATTTTTGTATCATTCCATTTGGGCTGTGGGGGGTGCTTAATGTCTGAAGGAGTCGACTGAAGGCTTCTTGTCCTCTGCAAAAGCATGCAATTGGTCCACTGATGGATACATCTTGATATTTGTCTAGTCTAGTGTGTTCATTAGATGGGTGAAATCCTCTTTCATTGCCTCTGTGCCTGTTTTATTAGGCAGTTGGCCTCTGGTGTGCGTGCCATTAGCATTAGCCACGCTTCTAAGAGGTTGGCAGTCGACTACGGCTCTTTTCGACCGATTAGTCGACTATTCGACTAATAGGGGTCATCCCTAATTACTACCACTCTTCGCTCTAGACGTCTGGTTCCGCTCTCATTCGCTCATGTTGGCCCCCCCCCAAGTCACTCTCCGCTCGCTCACCGCTCACCTTCATTTGCGCATCAAGCGCTACCCGCTCCACAGCCTGCTCCGCAGATTTTTTTTGGAGCATGATGTAAATTAGCTTGATTTGACCAAACTACAATAGTCTGCACCCCCTGGGCCACTTAACAACTGTTTCTATTGAACCGTATTGTCTTGTACCTATTCTGCAATGTTAAATAACGTTTATCCATTCAACTAGCTGTACTATGCTATGGTAGCTAGCCTAGCCGCAATGCTATGGCAGATCCCATTCACGTTAGCATGTAAGCTAACAACAACAGCGTTAGCTTTAGTCTCTCGCTTTTTGTGAGACTAAACTCCGCTCTTGGTGGTACATTGTGTTGATGACTCTGCACCCCCTGGGCCCCTTAACAACTGTTTGTATTGAGCCGTATTGTATTGTACCCATTCTGCAATGTTAAATAACGTTTATCCATTCAACTAGCTGTACTATGCTATGGTAGCTAGCCTAGCCGCAATGCTATGGTCGATCCCATTCACGTTAGCATGTAAGCTAACAACAACAGCGTTAGCTTTAGTCTCTTGCTTTCTTGAGAGACTAAACTCTCCACTCTTGGTGGTACATTGTGTTGATGTTGGTTTCGTTTCATCAATAAATGAGGCAGAACACAGTGAATGTATAATTTTTTTTATTGCACTTTGTTTGTTTCTCACTGAAAATAAATGTTGCGTTCGCCCGAGGTCCCGAGATGATTTAAAAATGGCGGATTCTACTTTGGACTTAGCAGGATGTGTAGTGACGGTTCACCCTTCTCATTGGTTGAAAATGGCCTTCATGTTTGTACATCGCCACCTATTGCTTTGGCATTGTACTACATGTACAATGCCAGTGGGTCTTGGACTTCCTGACGGGCAGACCCCAGGTGGTAAGAGCAGGCAACTGCACCTCCTCATCCATCACGCTCAACATAGGGGCCCCCCAGGGCTGTGTCTGAGCCCCCTCCTCTACTCCCTGTACACACATGACTGCGTGGCACAGCGGAACAACAACACAATCATCAAATTTGCTGATGACACAGTAGTGGTGGGCCTGATCTCTGCCAACGACGAGAGGGCCTACCTGGAAGAGGTAGAGAATCTGTCACAGTGGTGTCAGGAGAACTGCCTCTCCCTGAACGTCAGCAAAACAAAAGAGATGATTGTGGACTTCAGGAGGTCGGGGGTCAAGGACTACAGCCCCCTCAGCATCGACGGGGCACCGGTTGAGAGAGTGAACAGTTTCAAGTACCTCGGAGCCCACATATCCGAGGACTTGACATGGACCACACACATTGACAGTGTTGTGAAGAAGGCACGACAACGCCTCTACTTCCTCAGGCGCCTAAGGAAGTTCCAAGTCAGTCAGAAGATCCTTAGGAACTTCTACTCATGTACAATAGAGAGCATCCTGACTGGCAACATCACCTCCTGGTTTGGGAATAGCACTGCACAAGACCGTAGCAGACTACAAAGAGTCACACGTTCAGTCGAACGCACAATTGGAGGGGGGCTTCCCACCCTCCAGAACATTTACAACAAGCGGTGCAGGGGGAAGGCTAAGAGAATCATCAAGGACTCCAGCCACCCGAACAACTGCCTCTTTGAACTGCTGCGGTCAGGCAAGCGATACCGGAGTCTTAAGGCGAGCACAGAAAGACTCAGAAGAAGCTTCTATCCCCAGGCCATCAGGCTGCTAAACAAACAATAAACACTATGCAACAACCATCAAATGCACACAGCACACACACCCACACGCACACACTCACTTAAACAAACAACACACTGCAGCACCCACTCTCCACACTTTAGATCACACAAACACACTTTATATTTATTGATAAAGGATTTGCACTACAACTCATACACCTACTGTAAATTGTACCTAAATTGCACCTCATCCCATTTCTGCCTTGCACTATATAGTATTGTATATTAGTACACTGCATAGTATTGTATATTATATGGTAACTCAGTTACGTCTATTCTGCATCGAACATTGTACATATGTCTATACTGAACACTGTGACCTCATTTTTTTACTTCTAATTTACATGCTATACTATGTTATTTTATTTCATACTTATCTTGTCTTGCACAGTCTCTGGAGCGTAACAGTAAGAAGCATTTTGTATAAAAGTATTCTGTACTTCTGTATGACAACTATTAAAGAAACTTGAAACTTGAAACATGTATATTACATCAGTTTCTGTGTGATCGTGTGCACTGAGCGGCTGGGAGCGGCTCGGAGCGGAGGAGAGCTCTTGCTCCAGAGTCGCTCGGACCCATTTTAAAGCCCACTCCACGCTCACTTCAAAATCCACCGCTCCGCTCACATGCTCTGATTACTACACAGGACAGAATGTTGCTTACTGTTTACTCATCAGATATCTCTATACTCTGCATCCCACAGAGCCCTCTTCACTCGCTGGAGCGAATCAGAGAAAGCAGTCTACACTATCCCTGGGGTGTCCCCGGGTATGATGCAGCTCATCATAGAGTACTCCTACACACACGTTGTGCTGGTGACAGCAGAGAACGTGGAAGAGCTTCTGGTGGCTGCAGACCAGCTTCGCGTCACTGGCATAGTAGGAGCGTGCTCTGACTTCCTAGAAAGCCAGCTGTCTCTGGAAAACTGTGTCGGCATCTGGAGGTTCATGCACATCTACTACTGCCCTGACCTGAGGGGCAAGGCCCATCTCTTCATTGTGTGCCACTTTGAGGAGATGTTGCATGTCTCACAGGAGTTTGTGGAGCTGTCCCCGCAGCAACTGGTGGACATCATCGAGAGGGATGATCTGAACGTGAAGAGCGAGGAGACAGTGTTCGAGGCCGTCCTCCGTTGGATCGACCACTCCTGTGAGGAGCGTAAAACACACATCCCTTTGCTGCTGCCCAAGGTAACTAATTGTATTACGGATACGCAAACATGGTTGCTAGTGCCTGAGCCACATTTATTTTTAATTTTATTTTTATTATTTAACTTTTTCTTGTTTGTCTGTCTCTTGTCAAGGTAATTATGATTCATGTTACTGTTATTATTGTTGTCATCGCTGTTGTCATTGTTATTGTTATTATTATTATTATTATTATTATTATTATTATTATTATTATTATTATTATTATTATTATTATTATTATTATTATTATTATTATTATTATTATTATTGTACTGTTATGTTCTGTTTTATGTATGAAAATAAAATAAAATAAAAACATTTATAAAAAAAAGAAAAAAAACGAATTGTATTACTGTGCATTACATTAAAACAACACTAGGTTCCCTAGTACAGTGGTTGTCAAACATTTGTGTCCAAACTGTTCCCTAGCGACAGAAACCATCTACAACCGATGTCTAAGTTGTACCCGCTGTCTGCTTGTCTCTTCCCAGGTTCGCATGGGCTTGATGAGGCCTGACTACTTCAGGAGCAACGTCCAGAACAACCCTGTGGTGAGGGACAGCCACGACTGCAGGCCCCTCATCCTCAGCGTCCTGAACCCCCCTGGCTCCGACAGGCTCCCAAACCCCCTGACCCGCCCACGCCGGCCCCAGGAGGTCCTATTGGCCATCGGAGGCCGGAGTAGCATGGAGGCTTACAACATCCGAGCCGGTGGATGGATGGACGTGAGCGTTGAGGGGGAGAGTCCCCGGGCCTACCACGCCACCGCTTATCTCCACGGTCTGGTCTACTGCGTCGGCGGCGAGCGCGGCCACAGAGAGCGTCTCAGAAGTGTGAGCAGGTTCAACCCCGTCACTCGCAGCTGGCTGCAGGTGGCTCCCATGCACTCACGCCGCTGTCATCTCAGCGTGGTCGTGTTGGACGGCTGTATCTACGCCATGGGAGGGTGGGACGGAGACGTGGTACTGAACACCGCCGAGCGCTACGAGCCTGAAACCAACCAGTGGACACTGATCTCACCCATGCTGGAGCACAGGCGCGGTGCCGGGGCAGCAGCCCTCCAGGGCAAGGTGGGTGGAACTGAGGGACACAGGGTGCTAGATGAACACAAGGAACGTTAGATCAGAAATCATAAATGTCTTTATTGCCAAGTAAGCTTGCACATACAAAAGATGTGTCTGGGTCCTTTGGTGCATCAACATTAACAGACAATTAAAGTAGAATGAAATCAAATGGAATATATAAACTAAATTAGAATATTCTTTCTTATTACAGGTTTACATCTGTGGTGGCTTCAACGGGGCAGAGCGTCTGTTCACAGCTGAGTGCTACAGCCCAGACACCGACCAGTGGACTCTGATCGCCCCCATGAGCAGCAGGCGTGACGGAGTGGGAGTCGCTGCATACGGAGGACAAGTCTATGCGGTAGGTGCACACGGAGACAAATGCTTTATACTAGATATTTCTATAGATATGTATCATTTGACTTGCAATGCTTCTGTGATGCCCTCATTTCCCTAAGTGGATTAATACAGTGTCTGCCTGCCTGCCTGAGCCACACACTAAAACATTCCTCTCATGTGTCCTGTCCTCAGGTGGGAGGGTATGACGGTGCAGGAAACTACCTGCGTAGCGCGGAGGCCTACAGCCCCTTGACTGACTCCTGGAGCGCCCTGCCCGACATGCTCAACCCCCGCTGCTTCTTTGGCATCGCGGTGCTGGACGACCTGCTCTTCGTGGTCGGAGGCTACAATTACTTCAGCACCGCCATCAACTCCATCTCCAACAAGGTGGAGCACTATGACCAGAGCAGCGACAGGTGGACTGCAGCCGAGGACATGAAGATCCAGCGCGGTGCCCTAAGCTGCTGCGTAATGCATGGCCTGCCATTTAACATGAGCCAGTATGCTGCCAGTATGCTGCTCCACGTGGAGGAGGAGGAGGAGGAGGAGGAGGAGGAGGAGGAGGAGGAGGAGGAGCAGGAGGATGAGGAGGAGGAGGAGGAGGAGGAGGAGGAGGAGGAGCAGGAGCAGGAGCAGGAGGAGGAGGAGGAGGAGCATGAGGAGGAGGAGGAAGATGAGGAAGAGTAGGAGGAGGAGGAGGAGGAGGTGGAGGAGGAAGAGGAGGATGAGGAGGAAGAGGAGGAAGAAGAGGAAGAGGAAGATGAGGAAGAGTAGGAGCAGGAGAAGGAGGAGGAAGATGAGGAAGAGGAGGAGGAAGATGTGGAAGAGTAGGAGGAGGAGGAGGAGGATTAGGAGGAGGAGGAGAAGGAGGAAGAGTAGGAGGAAGAGGAGGAGGATTAGGAGGAGGAGGACGATGAGGAAGAGGAGGAGGAGGCGGTGGAGGAAGAGGAGGAAGAGGAGGAAGATGAGGAGGAGGAAGAGGATGAGGAGGAGGAAGAGGAAGATGAGGAAGAGGAAGATGAGGAAGAGGAGGAGGAGGAAGAGGAAGATGAGGAAGAGTAGGAGGAGGAGGAGGAATAGGAGGAGGAGGCAGCAGGGGATCCATCTAAGAACCTTAAACATTTATTAGACCAAAATAAATCCTAAGAAATTAATAAATTACTATCAGCCAAAGGTGGTGCATTTCTTTCTTCTAGTAATTCAGACAATATCTGTTTTTAGTTTGTGTAATGTAATGTAATATCTGTTTTTAGTTTGTGTAATGTAATGTAATATCTGTTTTTAGTTTGTGTAATGTAATGTAATATCTGTTTTTAGTTTGTGTAATGTAATGTAATATCTGTTTTTAGTTTGTGTAATGTAATGTAATATCTGTTTTTAGTTTGTGTAATGTAATACAGGCACGTCGGAACTTTAAATCGGCAGGGGGTGCGGCCTATCTAAGTTTTTTTTTCAGAACGCCGTGTGAGGAACGTTCGTTGTTTAGAATGGCTTTGAAATAAGTTATTTCTAATGACCCTTTAACTGAAAATGACGTGAGACGTGAGGCAAACGAGAAGAACATAATAATTGTTTTATTTTGACTTTTCAAGCCTGAAGAAATAAAAACAAACACACCTCACTTGAATTTCTGAATACCTCACTTGGCTCCATCTCCAAGTCTGTATGACACATTTCTATATATGGGTTAGCTTCAATGTTAGATTGAACGCATCTCCTAAAACGACACTGTTGTGCCTAAATTAAGACGTTACACAGCTGATACCAATTGTATTATCAATGCACGGCTAATTAAGTGTTTTATATTACATCGGCCCGCGACCCGATGGTTGGGGACCTCTGCTCCATTATGCACAAGTTTACAGACTTTCGGAGTGCGTATATATTATTCAATGAGACTGCCAGCCAGCTTTTGCTCGACGGAGAGAATACAATTTCAATTGTGACGAGAGAAAATCATCTCCTGAGTCAGATACAATTGAACACAAACGGTTCCAAAGATATTAATGTGCATCCCCTTAATTGTGTGTATTGAGCCGTACTGTATTGTACCCATTCTGCAATCTGTTAAATAAAGTTTTCATTCATTCATTCTCATCTCCTCTCTCATCTGTGCGTCTCCTCTCCGACACCCGAGACAGCAGGGAGCACTGTCAGCCAGCGCCCACTCCCCTCAGACACAAATGTATTCCACACAGCGAGGAAAATAATACAGTCGGGCAATCTAACAAGAATTAACGTATTTACAAGTGTGTCAGTGTAATGGTGAAGTCAAGTGCTTTGAGCAGGATCAACTTATAACTTATATTGTTACAGTATATAAAAATACTGTTTTTTACTTTTGTGCAGTAACTGTAGCTGCGACTAGGGGGTGCTGCCGCACCCGCCGCACCCCCTGTTCCAACGTGCCTGATGTAATATCTGTTTTTAGTTTGTGTAATGTAATGTATTATCTGTTTTTAGTTTGTGTAATGTAATGTAATATCTGTTTTTAGTTTGTGTAATGCACATAATATGGGAACTTTTATCCATATGGTTGAGCCTGTTAGGAATTGCACCCCCAACCAGTGGCGTCATTTCAGTAAAAGGCAAGGTATGGCGAGGAGGGGGGGGGGGGGGGGGGGGGGGGGGTGAAGGTGGATTTTTTGTTGTCAAATCAGTTGTGCAATAGTCACTTTTGGTGAGTTGTTTCTATACAATTCAGTTATATGACATTTAGGTATGACACAGGACTACACAAGCATTTTTAGTATAGAAATGTGTCAACAGACTAAAGCAAGGAACCACAATATTTTGCATACGAATTATGCAGAATGTAATATCATAACTGTCTATTACTTTTCTTGCAATTGAGCCAATTTTCCTTAGGTACGGTTTTGAGGTGTGTGTTCAACAGAATGTAGTATCAAAAACACATTCACAAAAAGTATGGGTTACTGAATGCTGAACTGCACTGTTATAATCACTAAGCCAGACCTTACCTGTGTCCCTGTATCACTTGTCTCTGCTGCCCTTTGATTAAAAAATTTCCCTATGTCCATTTTCCTTTTTTTTGGCATATTTCAGTTAGTCACAGTAAAAGTCACCTAGTAAAAGTGAGATAATTGACAATATCAAAACATGCTAGGGCTGTACCGAATAGTTCGAAGCTTCGTTCATAATGTTGACATTCGAATTCTAAATCAACATAAAAAATTGTAATAAAAAAATAAAAATAAAAATTACATTTTTATTTGCCAAGGTATGGCGAGTGCCATACCTTACCATACCAAAATGACGCCCCTGCCCCCAACCCAAGCAGATTGCAGATCACTCTATCTATATGGAGGTAAAAAAGAAAATATGGTAAAAATAATTGGCATAAAAAGGGCACTTTTTATGAGGCACAAAAGGCATGTGTGCACGTGCCTGCTCGCTGTGCCCTTGAGCAAGGCACCTCAGCTTTAACCGCTCCAGTGTTAGCTGTTCAGGGGCCAGTAGTAGAGTGCCTGACCATAGTGTCTTTATACCTGTATCACTAGACATATAAATCCATATTAAATCAAATCAAATTGATTTGTGAAGCCCGAAATCACAAGTTAATGTCCCCATGGGCCGGACAAGTCTTCTTTAAACTATTCAAGAAGAAACATCCCAATAAATCAAGAACAAAAAACCCACCATGAAATCCAAAATAAATGTAAAGTAATAAATGCAACACTCCCAGACATACCCCAGCAAAGGTAAGGAAAAACCTATAGCAATAGGAAAAAAGCACCACAGGCGATGTGGAGGAGAGAAACCTTAGAAGGGCCGTTCAAGGGGGGATCCCCCTTCTTGGATGTCGGTGATAATAGTGTTGCTATGGATGGGTGGAGAATAAAACAGGCGAATAGTTGGTATGTATGTACATATACGTGTAATAAAACACAAATATGTGCATGCAATAGCAACTGGGGTACATACTGTAAGAACATTTTTGAAACATTTAAATATATTACAACTCTGTACATACATGTGATTAGCATTATACTCAGTAGAACAAATGTATATATCTTATACCCAGCTTAATCACTATATTAATATTACTATTGCACTTTACTGTTACATTTGCACTCGGGTTGGATGCCCCATTTTTCCCCTATTTTCATTGTAATATACGTATGCTGTATGATGACAATACATTTCAATGTAATCTAATCTAACTG
Source organism: Notolepis coatsorum (assembly GCF_963971535.1). NCBI lineage: Eukaryota > Metazoa > Chordata > Actinopteri > Aulopiformes > Paralepididae > Notolepis > Notolepis coatsorum. Next base: position 23,312,040 of record NC_140176.1, on the reverse strand, counting down.
GTACTATGACCTGAATGATGGTCCTAGAGGTCAGTGATTTGATGCTCTTTTGGTGTTTTGGCGATGGTGGCGTAAGAGAGTGCCGTCTTAACAGGTTGTCGGAAATCTCCCATATAGGCATTGGATAGGGTGGAGACCTGGTGACTGCTTGCGAATGCCCTGTGTATGGGGACATGTCACCCATATAGAAACACACCTGTTCAATCAATATCTGAAATGCAAATAAATAAATAACCTTCTTAATAAATATAATATTTATATTGTAGTGGGTTCTATAGAGACATAATTCCCCATGGTATTGTTTTGATGTGTTGATGGGGCACTGTCACTTTAAGGAGGTTGGTTTTGGGGTTGGGCTGAGAGGAGACGCCCTGTGTGGCGTTTCATTGATAAATGTTTGATTACTACGAGCTGTCAGAAGCTAGCACGGCATAGTTCTGACAGCTGTCACTTGTGCTACTGCGAAATAAATGACACACGGCTTTGTGTTGTTAACTGATAGAAATTGTGCGTTTCTCTATTCCGACGATTTCTACAATATAATATATATATAAATAACTGTCTTTTACTAGTACCTTTATACTATGTACTATGTTACTATCCGTATACTACTACCTACCATGCTAATATGTCTATTATACTATGCACTCAGGGTGTAACACTCAAGTTCAACGCTATTTGACTAACAATGCTACTGACCATAAGCTGCCAGAGATGCACATCTCCTGCTGACCAGAAAACCACACACTTTTCTGATAGTGGGGTGCCTGGACACTCAGTCATTTCAAATATATGCGAAAGTTTAGTTTTCACTTCTAATTTAAAGATAAGGATCTATAGAACAATTTGGGCTTGAGTGTCAAGAAACCAGTTGAATTTAATAAAAATGTATCCAAAATGGCCACAATCGAAATCATGAATTCTTTAAAAACGTCTTAATGTTCACACAATTGCTGTGTAATATAATTTTGTATTGCTATTTTAAGTTAATACTGTGTGAGGAATCAACCGGAGTTCAAATATTGATGTTTTGAATATTCTGGTATGGCAAAAATCAAAGATGGCTGCAATTTCTGTATTTATTTCTAATTACGCTTCCTAACTTTTATTCTATTGAACCTAGAATGGTGATGTTGGTGCCTGTACCTAGGTTTTCATGAATGAGTAATTGAATAAAAATTAAATAAACATGATTGGAGCATATCTTATATGATATTTCACACAATGAGACAATAAATATGTGGAGATAGAGTTAGATATGAGAACTGTAAACAACAGTTGATTGTGAAGAACAAACGATGATTGTGAAGAACGTCCTCATCACAAGAAAGGATCTGCATCTCAGCACCAATGTCAACGCCATGCCAAAGACCTGATGGAGGTGTTGCTGAGCAATGGGAATCCCTTTGAGGAGGGCAGTAAAGACCTGGTTACATTAAACAATAAGGTGTGTGAGTCTGCGGCTGCTGCCGTATCTGTCCATCAACTCGAGTCTACGGGACAAGAGCAGTACAACAATTTCAGGAAGAGTGCTTGAATCAAATGACAGACTTCTGACAGCACCGATCAAGCGAAATAACTTACTGTTGTTCCATGAGAAGAAAACACAGAAGAAGACAGCAAATAAGCTGAGAATGCAGCACTTCAAACTTCATGCAGAGCTCTATGGGAAAGCTTTTATTGTGATAGACACAATACACGTCAAGTAGAGATATTTCTGTTGACGCGGAGTTAGTTGCGCCAGGTGTAACAAGACATTTTCTCATTCCTGTCAAATAAGTTGTTAACAGATGGACAGTTCCCAGATGACAAGGATGTCTACATCACTGCAGGTGATCAAGTCCACCATGTTGGAAACAGTCCACCAATGGATCAATGCAACCATGAGGAAGCTGACACTCGTGTCCTATAATACATCTCCTCCACGCCCTCCAAACATCATCACTTGGGAGGGTGCATACTGGAGATACAGATGTTTGTCCTAATCCTTCTGACTAATTTCCATCACATCAAGCCACTAACAGATACACACCCACTCAGGGACGTGCACAGGACTTTAGAGGGGCAGGTGCTCAAAGGCTGAAAAGGGCACTATACCTGTGTGTGTTTTAACTGAGCGTGCGTAGCGCACAAGCCGATTTTTAAGGGCCCTTTTCGGGCGGGGGCCACCTTTTTATGCTTTTCGGGGGGTTTTGGTGATCAAATATTGAATATTGAACTATAATAATCAGTGCAGGAGCTCACTTAACCTTGAAAGACACTTTTATCACTGATTTAAAAGGCCCATACATCTCCATAAATGTTCAGGGGGGAGGGAATAAGTGCTTACCCTACAGACCCCAAGAAGTGCTGTATATTCTGTATTGTTTAATATAAATGCATTTTTTATTCCAATCCCGATTTGTATTTGAGATTCCCAAATCCCATCGGACTTGACTTCTTCGTGTCCCTCAGTGAGTGTAATACCAGCATTCAACTGTATGCGCCACAGCGGTTTCTATCATCCTCATCATCATCATCATCATCACCACCCACACTATGCATAAAATATAGGTCCGCGGAGAGGCACGCTGAGGAGGCCGTGCAAACTGCAATGGAATATGGGGCATCTCTCTCTCTTTACCTAATATTTTGATTCTATCCTGACATTTTGAGTTGGAAGGGCAGTCTATATGCGTAATGAATTTTTTTTATTTAAATTTTTCAAAAAGGGCACTTTTTTATGAGGCTCAAAAAGGCAGGTGCTCAAGCACCCCTTGGGCTCTATGTGTGCACGTGCCTGTTCCCGAGTGTATTTGGTCCCACTCAGAATTGGTGTTAAATTGACTCTTGCTCTTGTGTAAGAGTTAAATTAACTCTAAATAGAGTAAAAACTTAACACTCGCTTATAAGAATATGAGTTTAGATAAGAAAACTAAACTCACAAACAGTACAATACAAATAAAACTAAACTCACAAACAATAAACAATACAATACAGTACAATACAGACAAAACAAAACTCACAAACAGTACAATACAGACAAAACACACAAAATGGGGGGGGGGGGGGGGTGCAGATCAAACACTCCTGCTTTCAGTCATAACTATTCTCCAAGTATGTCCTTATATAGATCCAGGGACCGTCCTCTCCATGGTCATGTTCAGCGAGCGTTGAAGCTGCTCGTTCCATTGACAATAGGTCCATGAAATCCCTCATCCAGGTGTCCATGCAGAAACAATTTGGCTTTTGGATCTTCCAGTTCATCATGATTGTACGCTTAACTGACATATACGGCTAGTGTAATGATGCGTTGCGTAAGTGCTGATTGTATACCAACTACCCCTATGCCCAAGAGGCAGACTTTTGGACATAAGGGTATTTTAACACTGAGAATAGAGGATAGTCTTAACTTTAACTTAACCTCTTTATTCGGAAGCCAAGGGGAAGAGCATTAAACACACCCCCCCCCCCCCACCCCCCAAATATTCAAAGAATGCATGTACTCCTAGATTTGGAACATCTTTATGTTTAGTTGAAAGTTTGTCCAGCCCCAAAGCAGGTGAGGCGTCGCCAAGTGGCTGCATGCTAGGAGACAGATGACAGGAATGAAAAAGAGAGAGAGGGATGAGAGGAGAGGAGAGATGGAAGCGGAGGGAGAGAGGGAACAGGAAAGGAATGGAAGCAAGCAGACTAATGGCGCTTTTCCACTGCATGGTACCTACTCTACTCTACTCTACTCTACTCGGTATTTTCGGTTTTCCATTACCAAAGTACCTGGTACTACCTGGTACCAGGTACTTTTTCGGATACTTTTTTAGTCCCTGCTCGACTCTGGTTCCAAGCGCGAGCCAAGCGGGTAGAACTGGTACCATAAATGTCACGTGAAAAACTGCAGACCACTGATTGGTCAGAAGAGAGACGCGTCACTGTTGGAGAGTCTGAACGAAAACAGAGCGCCGCCATCTTGAATGTCTCGCATAGGATTTCATTATGTTGCAGCAGGCACAAGTTCAATAAACAAACAATACAGTCACTGTGTATTCTGCCTCATTTATTGATTAAACAAAACCGACGTCAACACAATTTGCCACAGAGCGGAGAGTTTAGTCTCGCAAAAAGATCGCTGACTTGTTAAGGCTTAAGCTTATGTTGTGCTGATGTTGTGCTAGCGTTTTAGCATGGCTATCGTACATAGCGCGATCAATATAACTCGCTATTGATTGTTTGTATGAGTAACGTTAATGCTAATAGAATAGACACAACGTGAGGTAATCACCATCCATTTTAAACCGGTTATTACCTAATGCTAACGTTAGCAAATAGACGCGACTGGTAACGTTACAGCTTGTTAGCCTAATGCTAACGTTAGCATAGACAAGCCTAGCTAACGTTAACGCTTGTAGAATAGACACAATGAGAGGTAACGTTAGCGTTATCAGAATAGACACAACGAGAGTCTCGTTAATGTTGTTATTGATTGAAAACTGTGTTTTACTCTGGCTTGCGCCTACTAGCTCATGACACGGACATAGCTATGCTGGTGGAGCTCTCACAGAGCTATGGAGCTCTCAGCTGTACACCAGCAGCCCCGCCTCCCCACACGGAGACAAACTGAGTACTTTATTTTAGTACCTGCAGTGGAAAAGCAACGTGGTACCAGGTACCTAAAGCGAGTAGAGTAGAGTAGAGTAGAGTAGAGTAGGTACCATGCAGTGGAAAAGCGCCATAAAGGACAGTACAAATGGAGGTGATGGAGATGGAGAGAAAGAGAGGAGAGAGAGAGAGAGAGAGAGAGAGAGAGAGAGAGAGAGAGAGAGAGAGAGAGAGAGAGAGAGAGAGAGAGAGAGAGAGAGAGAGAGAGAGGAGAGAGAGAGAGAGAGAGAGAGATAAAGAGAGAGAGAGAGAGAGAGAGAGAGAGAGAGAGAGAGAGAGAGAGAGAGAGAGAGAGAGAGAGAGAGAGAGAGAGGAAGAGAAGAGAGAGAGAGAGAGACATTTACATTTAGTCCTCTAGCTGACGCTTTTATCCAAAGCGACTTACAAGTTCTGTACGACAAGACAGCAAGAAGGGTACAACTCTATCGGCTGAGTAACAATGTTCATCAAAGTGTTGAGTGCTACAGTGTAGGTTAGTTTATTAGGACAAGTGCATGACAGTAAGATTAGTTATGGTTAGATATATATATATATATTTATTTATTTATTATAAAAAAATAATCAGATAATGGTTGAAGAGAGAGAGAGAGAGAGAGAGAGAGAGAGAGAGAGAGAGAGAGAGAGAGAGAGAGAGAGAGAGAGAGAGAGAGAGAGAGAGAGAGAGATGAGAGAGAGAGAGACGAGAGAGATGAGAGAGGAGAGGGAGAGATTGTGGGGGGGGGGGTACTTCCAGGGCCAGACGTGTTCTGGGCCAGGGCCCGGGCCCATATGTGCACACTCTCCGATGTGCTCCAAAAGCCCTTCAGGCCGGCTCCCAAAAAGCTCTCAAACACAGCTCCCAGAGCAGCTCCCACTGTGACAAGGACAAGGTGGCTGAGCCACCTGCGCCACCGCAAGCTCCGATCCAAGCCAACACCTTCACTCCGGTCCAAAGCCAATTACATGTGCCATCCCCAAGCTGTTGCATTTCACCCATGTAATGTCGCTCGAATTCCATAGTGAACTCTGTGAAGAACGACTCACCCGATCATGATTTTGAAGCGCTCCGTTTTTGTCTGCTCGCATAATGATTTTCTTTCTTTCTTTCTTTTTTTTGGAGGATAATTCTTTCAGGCATTTCTGCTTTTTTTGGACATGGATGAGTGACAGGAGATCAGGGGGAGAGAGAAGGGTGGTGACGTGGCAACAAAGGGACTGGACCTTGAACCCATGGATGTGGCCCGACGTGGTGAGCCAACAGGACACACACCCACCGTAACGATTTTATTAAAAAGATTTATGAAATGTATTGAATTCTGTATAAAAAAAACATTCTATACAAATCTCAAACCCTCACCCTGCACCGTTAACCCATATTATGGTTAATTTAAACACAGTGAGAAATACCAATTTAAAGCTGTATTGCATTGCAAAAAAAACCTTTTTCTTTCCAATTTTGTAATTATGTAAAAAAAAGTCTTTCCTTGATTTGAAAGTTTAACCACAATCTCGAATTTAATTGAATTCCCCTGACTTTACGACCTTGTGATATGAAATATGAAACGTTGGCCTGTTTTGGGAGACAACAAGGTCTTCAAACCACCACCAGCGAGCGGTGATCATGGTAATGATCGGTCTACTTCAGTCCAAAAGCTATATAACAAGACACTTCTCCCGCGCAGACGGGACACGCATGCAGCCAGCGGCAGAGCGGCTCCAGGCCCCGGCCCTATGCATTCTAAATCAAGTGGAGAGAGAGGGTGAAGCCTCGCCGAGAGCGCCCGCCGCGCATTAATCAGACCCGACTCGCATATCTCAGCCGCTTAATTGCGCGGAGGAAAATGTCAGAAAGCAAACGGGTCTAACATGTCAATGTGTTAATTTTGCTATCGATTTCATTGATGCGCCGCTCGTTCCCCCAGCTCATTAAAGCCGACCTGTCAGACTCTTAACGGTTCAACCCCTGACACACGCCGACGAAAAAATAAAATGAGCTCATGCCCTCTGTGCAATGCAGTCGCACGTGTACACTACACACAGAGACATAATATGCATTTGCATGCACACACAACATGAGAGATGCGTGAGGTGAGCTGTCTGGCTGAGTTTGGTAGACAAATTATTATTAGAGAAGTCCAGGCTCCATTACCGTGGCATGCTTCTGCACTGAACGTATAGCCTAACGACGTGATGACATGATCTTGCATTAATAAGCTGTACTTTTTGAAAGGTAAAACACAAGCTCGTAAAGTTGAAATACCGTAGACATGCCTTGCTTGAGAGGCCGCTTTGAATAATCAGGAAGGTGCATAGATGCAATCGCAGACATCTAACTATAAAGGAAGGAATATCTGTGTGTCCGTGGCTCGCATATCTTTGGCTTGCATGTTTTGTCTTGCAAACCGTTAATGGACCTTTATTGATTGATTGATTGATTGATTGATTGATTGATTGATTGATTGATTTATTGATTGATTGATTGATTGAAAACTGTATTAACAGATTGCAGAATGGGTACAATACAGTACAGCTCAATACAAACAACTGCTAAGAGGATGAAGACTAGAAAAATATGTTTGTCTTGTTTACATAAGGGTCCTCCATTTTCAATTCATCAAGACATTTATGACATACAAGACATACAAATATACGGTACTGTGTAAGAAAGAGAGAACATCATAACAAAATATATATCCGAAGGGCAAGAAACTGTACATTAGAGGGGGTTGGGTGGGGTGGGGGAGTGGGGAGTGGGGGGGGGGTTGACATTTACAGGGGCCAGTTTCTAATAGGGAGGTGTAGTGGTTACAGTACGTCATTGCCGTTCTTCGTCTTCCACCCTCTGTTCCAACGCAATTTCCCCATTGCCCATTTCTAAATCATCTCGTTTAAAACAAATAAAGCATTAACATTTGCATGGTGTACCTTTCTGTGCTCACTCTATAGCTCAACATGAAAATATTCGCAATTAATCATAAAAGATTATCCTTAATTATCGCCAAATTGTATTTCAACCAAAAATGCTTAAACAATTATGTTAGTGATAGAAGGGAACTCATTTTGTGCAAAAATGGAAAGCTTTTCAATTTCCATGCGGCAGAATTGTTACAATAGCCGATAATCCATTTCCCCAAAGATAAATCCCACGGGGTGGAAACAACCAGTGACGTCAGACTACACCTACCCTATTGCAGCCACCCGTAGGTGCTCTTTGAGAGTGCTCACCTCACCTCAGCAGGTGTATTGCTGAGGACCCAAGGGAGTGCAGTAGTCGAACGTGGTGCCCATTTTGGCCAAGATGGTGGCGCTATTACAATGAACTTTACGCATATCTCCAGAACCGTTGATCCAATCCACTTCACACCTGGCTGGTATATTGCTGAGGACCCGAGGGACTGCTGTTTCAAATGTGGTGCCATTTGACCAGATGCTGGTGCTATATATGTCGTGCTGTAGTGTCAATCTTGCACTAAATACTTTGTTTGAATTTATTTCTGGAAAAATTGTTGAAAAGATGCCTGCTCCTCAACGGCGCTATGAGGTCAGTTCTGTAATTTCCGCCTCAGTGATGCATTCCAGTAGAATCTGATCCCAAGTCAGACATTTCTTCACGTGAACCACATAATAAATGCCTGCAAATTGACATGCTGCAAAAATATTGGCAACCGCCGCTTTGCAATTTGATCCATGCACACACAAATTGACCAGAAAAACCTGTTAGGATTTATTGTATTCAACAGCTATAGACTGTTTATAATTTTAAGATAGAATTCTGAGAACATCCAAAAAACATATGGTCTCCTTTTTAAAATAATATCTTAAGTCACTTTTTGAGGGACAATTATGTTTTTGCCTATAATAAAGATTTTCGATGCACACTGCAGTCACTGGAAACCTGTATACTAAAACACTGATAAATAAACAGGACACTAAAACACTGATAAATAAACAGGACACTAAAACACTGATAAATAAACTAGACACTAAAACACTGATAAATAAAACAGGACACTAAAACACTGATAAATAAACTAGACACTAAAACCACTGATAAATAAACTGGACACTAAAACACTGATAAATAAACTGGACACTAAAACACTGATAAATAAACTAGACACTAAAACACTGATAAACTAGACACTAAAACACTGATAAATAAACTGGACACTAAAACACTGATAAATAAACTGGACACTAAAACACTGATAAACTAGACACTAAAACACTGATAAATAAACTGGACACTAAAACACTGATAAATAAACTGGACACTAAAACACTGATAATAAACTAGACACTAAAACACTGATAAACTAGACACTAATACTGATAAATATGGACCACACACATTGACAGTGTTGTGAAGAAGCACGACAACGCCTCTACTTCCTCAGGCGCCTAAGGAAGTTCCAAGTCAGTCAGAAGATCCTTAAGAAACTTCTACTCATGTACAATAGAGAGCATCTTGACCGGCAACATCACCTCCTGGTTTGGGAATAGCACTGCACAAGACCGAAGCAGACTACAAAGAGTGACACGTTCAGGCCGAACGCACAATTGGAGGGGGGCTCCCCACCCTCCAGAACATTTACAACAAGCGTTGCAAGGGCAAGGCTAAGAGAATCATTAAAGACTCCAGTCACCCAAACAACTGCCTCTTTGAACTGCTGCGGTCAGGCAAGCGATACCGGAGTCTCAAGGCGAGCACAGAAAGACTCAGAGAAGCTTCTATCCCCAGGCCATCAGGCTGCTAAACGAACAATGAATGAACACTACACAACAACAACCACCAAACACACATAGCACACACATCCACACGCACACACTCACTTTAACAAACACAACTGTAGCACCCACTCACACTTTATAGCACACACCACTTTAAACAAACACACTGTAGCACCCACTCCCCACACTTTATATTTATTGATGAAGGATTGCACTACAACTCGTACACCTTACTGTAAATTGTACCTAAATTGTACTCATCCATTTC